>NC_135541.1:104359460-104670889 GCF_045843805.1 Urocitellus parryii
TTCAAAGGAAATTTTGAAAGAGTCTTCCTTTGGTTCTTAACAATATTTAGTCAAGCTACCAACTTCAGAAACAAAAGTGACTGTACTTTCACTAATCATTTTAAACACTAGTATGCTTTACTTTGTGTCATGCCTGTGGGGGATATACATATATATTGTAATTGAGAACATCATTTGCAATAAGTTCAAGTATTTTTAGAGCCTTATCTTGTATTCATGGGTCCTCTGTAAAAGGAGAGAATACAAAATAGTCCTTATTTTGCTTCCAACAAAGTTGATATTGATAGAGAAGTCAAAGCTAACTATGAAACAATTAAAGGAGAGGTTGCCAGACAGGTCCAAGGCTTGCTTTGTACGACCCTCACGCTAAGAATGGCTTATTTTTAAAGGATTTTTTAAAATTATATGCAACATTGACTATATGTAACTCACAAGCATTAAAATATTTGCCATCTGCCCTTTACAGAAAGAAAAATTTGCTGATGATAAAAGAAAAATATACATCAAATAAAATAGGACATTGGGGACATGCAAATCAAAACCACAGTGACACCACTTCACACTTACTAGGATGCCTATTGTAGAAAAACAGCAGCAGCAACAATATTGGCAATGATGTGGAGAGATTGCAATTCTCATACATTACTGGTAAAAATGTAAAATGGTTCAAAAAACAGTTTGGCAGTTCCTCAGAAAGTTAAACAGAATTGAGATATGATCCAGCAGTTGCACTGCTAAGTGTATACCCAAGAGAACCGAAAACATGTTCATACAAACAGTTGTATGCTAATGAAAAAGTAGGGAGAAGTAGAAAAGAACCCAGTGACCATCAACCAATGAACAGATAAACAAAATGTGGAATAGCCATTCAATGGAATATTTGTCATAAAAAGGAATAAAGTGCTGGTATATGCTACAAAAATGGATGAATTTTGGAACACTATGCAAAATAAAATCATCAGACACGAAAGACTATACAAACTTTATGATTCCATGAAATGTCCAGAAAAATTAAATCTATAGAAACAGTAGATTAGTGGGTGCCAGAGGCAATGGGAAGGGGAAGAGGGAAGTGTCTGCTATTGGGCAGTGTTTTTTTTAAGGTGATAAAAAATGTTCTGGAATTAAAAAGTAATATTGTTTATACAACTTCATGAATGTAATTTAAAAAATATTGAATAGGTACCATTTTGAAGTTGGGACTTAAAAATGGCATGAGGATAGATAAATGAAGTGGCTGTGATATTACAGGTCCTAGGAATGAGTATAAACCAAAGTATTGGTGTTTTACAGGAGAAATGCTAAGAAAGACAAGGCTAAGTGTCTTGTTTTTTGGGGAGGTGGGGGGCCTCTAAACTGGCAGATTAACTGACTTGACCTATTTAAGAATATGCTTTGCACTTTATTTTCATGATATAAATGGAATATTCTTTTAACCTGAGACAATAATTTATTTCATCCAGAAAGCAAGAGCCTTTATTTATTCAGGAAAGCAAGAGCCTATCTTGATACTTTTTTTTTGGGGGGGGGGGCAGCTCTGGGAACTGCCAAGGACTAAAAAGCTTCACACACGCACATGTATATGCTAGGTAAGTACTGTACCACTGACCCACATCCCTACCTGGTATTTTTAACAGGCTGAGCATCCCTAATCCTAAAATCTGAAATCTTAAATGCTTCAGAATCAAAAATCTTTTGAGTACTGATGTGATACCACAAATAGAAAATTCAATACCTGACCTCATGTGAGGAGTCACAGAACTCAGACACGCTAGAAAATATTATGTAAAATAACCTTTAGGCTATGTGTGTAAGGTGTATGTGAAACAAACGAATTTTGTGTTTAGACTCCTGTCGCATCCCCAAGATATCTCATTATATATATGCAAATATTCCAAAATTGGAAACAAAAATTGAAATCTAAGTCCCTTCTGATCCCAAGCATTTTGGATAATAGATATTCAGCTCTTATAAGGATTTTAGTTCATGTCATTCTTTGAAGAATCTGCTACTTACTGTTTTTTAATTTTTTAGCCTATTTTAAATAACACAAATGTTCTATCTGGTTCATTATTTAAAATAAAAATCCATAATACTGTTTCTTATACTTGCCACTTTACACTTTATAAAGTTCTTTCATGTGTATTACTTTATCTAATACTCTCTCTGTAATCTGTAAAATAGGTGGTATCATTCTCATTTCAAAGATGAAAGAAGCCATATAATAGAGTGATTAGGAGGCAGAATCGGGGCCCTAGAATCAGAAAGCCAGGTTCAAATCCTGGTCCTACCATTTACTAGTTGTGCATGAATTTTATTGAGTTGTTTGTTCTTTCTAGGTCACCTGTTTTCTCTTTTGTAAAGTGTTTATAATGTTATCAAGTTGTATTAAATAAGTTGTTTGAAAGTAAAATTCTTATAATCACTTATTGAGGCACATACCAAGTCCTCAATAAGTGTTATTAGCTGTTATTTATAGATCATGGGAACTGAGTGAGGTTAAGCAGTCTAAAGTCTTCCAACTGATAAGTATTAGAGGCCAGTACTTGAATACAGGTGTTCTGAATCCAACTCAGTTTCCTTTATTAGATTTTGTTTTACACTTGTTTATTAGACATAAACTTGTTATCCTTCTGAACATTCTTTTAAGTGGAAACCGGATATTAAAGGAAAAGAGGCTTTCTAACTTCTTTCAGGTTTATTGCTTTAATCCACTGAAGCCTAGTTCTTAGCAGTTATTAACAAAAATTATGAACTATGCATGGAAAAATGACAAAGGAAAACAGATTTAATATAATTTAACCAAAATTAAGGGGGCATGATAAAATATAACAAATAAAAGTAAATGACTAAACACCTGGGGGGAAATTTTGAAACAATCAGTGAAAAGGTGACTCTCCTTAATGAAAAGAACACTGAGAGAAAAAACGCTTTTTTTCAAAGACAGAAGAGTATAGGCAGTTCATAGACAACAACAATAACAGCAAAAACACATGCAGCTAATAAATATTTGAAAAAGCATTTTGATCTCATTAGTCAATCAGAGAAACTTAAAGAGAGAAAATAAATTTTTATGATAATTAACATAAAAACATTTAAGTTGAAGCTCTGTGTTATTAGAGAGATGGGACCCACATATTCCTGATGGGAATGAAAAGCTGGTAAAGCTATGTATCTACGTGAAGCCTTAAAAATATTTCTAACATTTGATCTAGTAATCAGTGTTCCATCTAACAATGTAATCCAAATTTTAAAAAACTGAATATAAATGTATGAACAAATATTCATTGCAGCAGCAACATCTATAATAATAGGGAAATTTGGACATAGCCAGCAAGAAGGATAGTTAAAAATAAATTGTAACATGGTAACCTCTGATGCCAAGCAAACTTAATCTTGAGACTAGTTTATTCTGGATAAATATTTACTAAGTAGCTCTTAAATGTTTGATATCTGAGTTTCTACCTGTTATAAAACTAAAATAAATAAAATTTCTTTTGAACCCAAATTCCTCTTTGTAGTAGTGACTGCCCCATTTATCTGTTCTTTCTTTAAGCATACTCCACAAAAAATTGTGTATAATACTCTTTCCAATTTTTCACCTTCCATTCTTTTCTGAACCCAGACTTTTGTCCCAGGGTTATTTCACTGAAATCAGTTTATCAAGTCTCCAGTGACCTCCAGTGGTGACTTCTCTCTCTGCCCTCATCCTACTTGATTTGCCAGCAGCATTTGACAATGGATCGTTTTCACTTCTTCAAAATATTTTATTC
Source organism: Urocitellus parryii (assembly GCF_045843805.1). Classification (NCBI taxonomy): domain Eukaryota; kingdom Metazoa; phylum Chordata; class Mammalia; order Rodentia; family Sciuridae; genus Urocitellus; species Urocitellus parryii. The sequence goes on from NC_135541.1 coordinate 104,363,234, forward strand.
TCTGTAATCCAAGAAACCATACATGTGGTTTTCCCACTACCTTTGGGTGTTTGTTTGTTTGTTTGTTTGTTTGTTTTGGTCGGGCAGGGTCAGGGGTGCTTACTAGGGATTGAACCTGAGAACATTTTACCACTGAGCTGTATCTCCATCCCTTGCTATATAGCTGAAGCTGGCTTTGAACATGTAATCCTCCTGCATCAGCCTCCTGATTCACTGGAATTACAGGCATGCGCCACCATGCCAGGCTGCTTCTTGTGTTTTGATATCTTCCATACCTATGATTTTGTTTGTTTGTTTTGGTTAATATGGTGAATTGCATTTTCTGTATTGTGATAGAATAACTTAAAAAGATAGAATAACCTAAAATTCGCTATCATAATCATAATTTGCCAGCAGCATTATAAGTGTACAAATTTAGTAGTGTTAAGTCATTTGTTGTCTTGCAAATAGCATAACTATTCATCTTCAGAACACTTCCTTTTGAATAACTGAAACTCTATACCCACTGAACAATAATTTCTCCCTTTTACCTCCCTTTTTTTTATTGTGAATTTGACTACTTCAGGTACCTGGAATCAGATATTGTCTTTTTGTGACTGGCTTATTAAACTCAGCTTGTTCTCAAGGTTCATCCATATTTTAGTATATGTCACAATTTCCTTCCTTTTTAAGGCTGAATTCTTTTCTATTTTACAGATAGTCCCTGAGTTGCAATGACTAAACTTATGAGTTTTTTACTTTACAATGGTACAAAGAGATGGACATTCAGTAGAAACTGTACTTTGAATTTTGATTTTTTTCATTGACTAGCCATATGGATGTGGGGTCTTCTTGCAATACTAGGGAGTCAGAGCTGCAGTTAGCCACACACTTAAAACATGTTCAGGATGTAACCCAATTGTAAGTCAAGGAGCATCTGCATACCTATAATGTATCTATTACACACACACACGTATTACATTTTTATTATCCAGTCATTTGTTGTTGGATAGTTAGATTGCTTCCTTCTTTGGAATGTTGTGAATAAGGCTACTGTGATCATGGGTGCACAAATGTTCAATTGAATCCTGCTTTCAAAAATTCTTTTGAATTCTTTCCCCCTAAAAGTGGAATTTCTGAAACATAGTGATTCTATTTTTAGTTACTTAAAGAATCACTGTACTATTTTCCATAGTAACTGTACCATTTTTACATTCCCATCAGCATTGTATCAGGGTTCCAGTTTCTCATATCTTCAATAATACTTGTTACTTTCTGTTTTTGTTTTTTATTACAGCCATCCTAATGTATGTGAAGTAGTATCTAATTCTTTTGGTTTTGATTTGCATTTCCCCAGTGATTAATGATGTCTTGAGCATCTTTTCATGTGCTTATTAGCCATTCATTTAACTTCTTTGGAGAAATATCGTTCAAGTTTTTGCTGTTAAACTGCTTGGTTGTTTTATAGTTGTTATGAGAGTTTTTTACATATATTCTGGATATTAATCCTTATCAGATATATGATTTGCACATACTTTTCACCTGTTCATTGGTTGCGTCCTTTGGTGCACAAAATTTTTACATTTTGATGTCCATTTTATCTCTTTTTTTTGTTGCCTGTGGTTTAGTGTCATATCCAAAAAGTGATTGCTAAATCAATGTTCCATATAATTTTCCCCCTATACTTTCTTCTTTAGACTTTTGTAGCTTTGCTGTCATGTTTAGTTAGGTCTTTGATCCACTTTGAATCAATTTTTGTTTTTGGCATGGGGGAGGGCCCAATTTAATTCTTTTGCATGTGAATATCCAGTTTTCTTATCATCATTTATTGAAAAAACTGCCCTTTCCCAAATGACTGGTCCTGGCCTCCTTATAAAAAATCATTTGACCACTGATGTGAGGGTTGATTTCAAGGCTCTCTGTTCCAAAAATTGGGGCATGTTGCACTTTCATTTCTATTCTGTTCAAAACACTATTTTTCCTTTGATTTCTTCCTTAAATCATAGATTATTAGAAGTATGTTAGTGTCTAAATATTTGGAGACACAATGCCCTTCAGAGTCATAGAGGTTACTGTGATCTGATATAAAATTTTTGATTATTTACAATCATTATTTTTTGTACAAGAAAATAAACTTAAAGTGGGTTGAACACAGAACTGCATCCCCAGCCTTTTTTTGTTTTTCCTTTGGGACAGGGTCTTGCTAAGTTACCCAGAGTGACCTCAAACTTACAGTGTTCCTGCCTCAGCCTACTGAGTAGCTTGGCCTACAGGTGTGCTCCAGATGCCTGGTTGCTACAATAAATTGTGAAATGACTATAGTAAAGCATTTTTGGACAAAAAGTTCTACCTGAAATAGACCTTTATTTAAAAATAATTTTAAGATGTAAAACATAGGAAGAAAGAAAGTATTAATGTCTGAAATATAAAATAAAAAAACTGTAAAAATTCATAGATGCAAATCTAGACACTGATATAGATATATGGTAAAATTGTACACATGTCCTTATTAGTGATGTAGATTACTTACAAAAAAAATGGAAACCTATGAAAGTACTTAATAAATATTTTTCATTTAGGGATATATATATATATATGATAAAAATTGTTTTAATAAGAGTAGAAAAATTGCTTAAATCAATTTTAACAGAAGCTGACCTGTTTCTCCATTTGGTTTGAGAAACTTTTATTATTTGAGTGTCAGCATTGATCAGCACTACATGACTGAGCATGCCATAGCCATTGGTGATAAATATTTGGAGATTTCCTTGATATCTTTTTGTTATTGGTTTTAAATTTAGTTTCATCATAGTCAGAAAACATTTTGTATTATTTAAATTCCTTTAAATTTACTGAATCTTATTTTATAGTATAGAATATGGTCAGTGTTGGTAAATATTTCATGTACAAATTGAAAATATGTATTCTTTTGTTCTCGGATGAAGTATTCTGTGAATGTCAGTTAGATCCAATTGATGGATGACGCTATTTAGTTCAACTAGGTTTGTGCTGATTTTTTTTTCCTGCTGAATATGTCAATTACTGGTAGAAGGGTGTTAAAATCTCTAACTGTATTATTAGGTTGATCTGTTTATCCATGCAGTTCCATCAGTTTTTGCCTTTTAAGTATTTTGACATTCTGATATTAGGTACATACACATTAAGAATTGTTATGTCTTCTTGAAGAATTGATTCCTTTATCATTGTGTAATGACCCTTATTATCTCTAATAATTTCCTTTACTCTGAAGTCTGCTTTTTATAAAACTAATATACGTGCTCCAACTTCCTTTTGGTTAGTGTTAGCATGTCTTTCTCTGTTCCCTTTAAATTTGTTTACATTTAAAGTTGTTTTTTTGTAAACAGTATATAGTTGTCTTTTTTAAATACACTCTTTACAATGTCTTTTAATATATTTAGATCATTGAGGTTTAAAGTAATTATTGATATAATTGGATTAATATCATATTCTTAATGTTTGTTCGTGTTTTTTCTTCATTGCTTTTCTTTCTTTGTCTTTACTCTTTTCTGCATTCTTTTCAATTGAGCATTTCATGTTTCATTTTTTTCTCTTCTCTTACCATATTGATAATACTCTTTTTAACTTTTTTTGGTAGTTGTCTGTTGCAATATGCAACAGAATCGGGGTCATTCCAGGTAGATTTGGCTGGCAATGAAAAGACCACACAAACACAGAAAATACCTTTTTCCAGGTTCAGGACAGCTCTGCAGCCTCAAAAAATCTAGCTCCCATGCTGGAGGGCCTGGAGAGCAAGGAGACAAGAGGCAGACAAGAGAGCCAGCACACCTGAAACCCCCCAATTTATTGGAAGAAGCCATTCATAGAATATTTCACCCAAATAAGGCAAATATCTTGTGGTCACCATCTTGGCAAGTCACACCCATCTCAGATTCCATGTGGGAACATAGGCAGAGCAAGAGAAAGGGCACACACAGCCCAAAGAGCACACAACAACAGGCTAGTTCTCCCATACCAGGCTAGTTCTCCCGTACGCTCAAATGGATATAACTCGCTCAAATGGATATAACTCATGCACACAGCCCATGGATGGCTCGAGAAAGTTGCCCTTGAATTTGTTTCATGTAATAGTATTCCACTTAGCAGGTAGTTTAAGTACTTTGTAACAAATTTTCCCAATTCCTCACACTAATACTCTTTTACTCTTTTTTTTTTTTTTTTTTTTTGTGCTGGGGATTTGGGGATTGAACCCAGGCCCTTGTGCATGCAAGGCAAGCACTCTACCAACTGAGCCATATCCCCCAGCCCCCTCACACTAATACTTTATAACATTGTTATCATTCATTTCATTTGTCCATAAGCTTTAATTGCCTAATACATGGTCGCTATTATTGTTGTAAAAAAATTGTTCTCTGTTCAAGTACCAAAAATAAGAGAAATGAAAGTGAAGTTTATGGCCTAAGCCATTTTCCTTCTTTTTTTTTTTAATATTTATTTTTTAATTGTAGTTGGACACAATACCTTTATTTTATTTATTTATCTTTATGTGGTGCTGAGGATCCAACCCAGGGCCTTGCACATGCTCGGCAATCGCTCTACTGCTGAGCCACAACCCCATCCCCATTTTCCTTCTTTCTGAAGAATTTCTTGTCACATTTCTTGCAAAGCAGGTCTATTGGTGACAGTTTTCCTCATTTTTGTTTGAAGAAGTGTGATTCTTCTTCAGTTTGAAGAACAATTGAGCTGGGGGCAGAATTGTAGGCTTGGTAGGGTTTTCTTTTGTTTTTGTTTTTAACACTTTAAATAATTTCACTTCACACTGTTCTTGCTTGCCTGTTTCTGAAAAAAATCTAATGTAATTCTTATTTTTGCTTCTCTTTTCCTCTAGCTTTTTTCAACATTTTTAATCTAATATTCTGTAGTTTGAATATATGCCCCCCAGTGTAAATCTTTTGGTATTTATCATGCTTGATGTTCTATGAAGTTTCTGAGTCTGTGGTTTGGTGTTTATTCACTCTGGATTGGTTTTTGTTGTTGTGTTGTTTTGTTTTTAGAGCAGTTGTTTTTTCTCCCAGCTTCTCTCCTGTTTGACCCTTATCTTCAAAACATATCTGGAAACTAACACTTACCATCTCCACTGTAGCTGCCTTCAGATTGTTCTTCCTAACTTTGCCCTTAATGTCCTCTTTCATAGCCAAGAGAGAATCTTCCAAAAATTTCCATGGAAACTTGACATTCTCTGCTAAGAACCATCCAGTGATTTCCTGTATCATACCAAGTAAAAGCCAAAATCTTTACCATGGCCCAAAGGCCTGCATTTAACTCTGTTTCACCTCCTACCTTATCTCCTAATCACCACTCTTTGCTCTCCTGTTACAGCACCCTTCTTGTCTTAAAAAAGTCATCAGCAAGCATCTTCAAGATTTTTCCACTTCCCTCAGATGTCTGGATAACTCTGTTCTTTAATTTCCCCTCACTTTTAGATGAAGTTTAAAAGTAAGTATATGCTTAAGTATAACTTTTTAAAAACAAATCTACATGTTTTATGAATTTATCCCCCTTTCATGTTTTATGGTTCTCCAAAACACTTTCCCAGCCAGCATATCACTGGCATTTTAGAGAAAATTAAGCCAGCAAACTGGTTGGAGCATTGAGAAGGATAAGAGGGAGCATGTGGTTGGATGAAACTAGAATGGGATTAGGGATCGAACTATGTAACCCTTAAGAAGCCTGGTTAACATTTTGGTCTATCATTAAGTTCTGGTAAATCACTGAAATACCTTACCTGGAAGGAGTCAGAGGATGTCACTGATGTGATCAAATTTGTTCTTTTACAAAGAACATTCTGTGGAGAACAGATTGGAGGGGAAAGATTGCATCTGGGGAGATCAGCTGAGCAGCTGTTACAGTGATCCAGAGATCACTGATGGCAGCTTACCTAGACTACTAGGGTTGATGGCCATACAAAAGGAAATGTTTGAAACTGTTCAATTCTTTGAAGAAATCCATTTGTAAATATTATCAGCAATTTATATATCTCTACAGCCAGATTAAGATTTCCAGCTTAGGGGCTGGGGTTGTGGCTCAGCGGTAGAGCACTCACCTTGTACATTCAAGGCCCTGGGTTCGATTCTCTGCACCACATAAAAATAAATAAATAAAAATAAAGGCATTGTGTACAACTAAAAGAAATAAATATTTTTTAAAAAATTTTCCAGCTTATAGGAACTCTTTTTGATTCCATTTTGAGAAAGTTGAATGGATTACCCAGTGTAATTCATCTTCATGTTCTGTAAGCCAAATAGTTATGTGCCATTTTGTATATTTCTTAGCATTGGGCACAAAATCAAAGATGCTTGTTTATTGGAAATGTCTAGAACCTGTTCAAATTGAATCATTTCTCATGAAAGCAAGAATTTTAATTGTATTATGATATTTTTTCCAACCTCATCTTAAAAAATTAAGTAGACTTATTGGGATTTAGGATTGATTCTCAATAGAGTTTTGTTTTCGGGGTTTTTTTTGGGCGGAGGGGGACAGAGAATACCAGAGATTGAACTCAGGGGCACTTGACTATTGAGCCACATCCCCAGCCCTATTTTTTTTGTATTTTATTTAGAGATAGGGTCTCACTGAGTTGCTTAGGGCCATGCTAAGTTGTTGAGGCTGGGTTTGAATTCTTGATCCTCTTGCCTTAGCCTCCCAAACTGAGCCACTAATCCTCTGCCTTAGGCCCCCGAACTGAGCCCAGCTTTTTAAAAACAAAAAAACATAGGATCTCTATGCCTGTGCTTTCTCCTTTATAAAGCCAGGAACCTTTGGGAACTGGGAAGTTGTGTAGAACTTTAGCACTTGTGAGGATTCAAAACTCATAACACTGCCTGTGATAAGATAGATTTGAAGCTCTTAAAGCAAAAAAGCTAACTTGGGAATCCTACCAGTAGTTTGCTAATGTGGCATTGTTTTTATCAACTAAAATATTGATTTCTCTTTTTACTTTAATTTGGGAGGGAGGAAGCATTAAGCTCTGTACCTAAAGAATGTTATATTGTTTAATTATAAAGAAACAGTAGACTGTCTTAGTCCAACTTCATTTTGTTAATAAGGAAATTGAATATTTATGAGAGCAAATGATGTACAATTTATAAAGCCTGATTTGGGATCCAGATCCTGTAGAAGCTCTTTCTTTTCATGAGTTATTGAGTTCTTTGGTCTTCAACACACACCTCATTTCTCTTGATGTATATATGCTTTCCAAAGAATTGTAGACCTTTCAGTAAGGTTAAAAAAAAAAAATCAAGCCAGGCATGGTGGTGCAGCCACTTGGCAGGCTGAGACAGGAGGATTGCAAGTTCAAGGCCAGCCTGAGCAACTTAGCGAGACCCTGACTCAAAATAAAGAATAAAAAGGGCTGGGGAGTACCTCAATGGTAGTACAGCATCCCTGGTTTCAATTCCCAGTACCACCAAAAAAAAAAAAAAAAAAAGAATCAGTATATTTTATTATGCTGCCTCTTAATTTGGGGGTTCTAATCTAACAGTGTATTTATTCTTCTTACCTTTCCAAAATTCTTTTCAGATTACCAGTAACACTCTATTTACAGGAGTAAGTACTGATAGTAGTGGTAGTAGTTATCATTATTATTATTATTTTGTTTTGGCAGATGTTTGTCAGGCTCTTTTCCAAGTATTAGGTACACATCATTTCATTTACTCTTCGCAGTAATATTACTGGACTATTCTCTTTCTTTATAAGATTAAACCTTTTCTTCTTTATCCCAAGACCCAGTCCTGTTATCATGAGATGTTAAAAGGTTGTCTGGATTATTGAATTAAGAATACTATTGAACATAGTGAAAAAGTCCAGAGGCATTAGTGTAGATAGTCTAGCTTTGAATTCAGGCTCAACCATTTCTTTCTTTTATTCAGTAAATATTTATTGAGTATTTACTGTTTTCCAAATATTGTTCAGGGCACTAGGGATGACATCTTTATTTACATTTTCAGAGGAAGATAACGTTAGCCTTAAAGGGTTGCTAAAGACTAAGAGAGGTTAACAGGCAGGGTTATTTTTTCGCTTTTTTTTAATGTTTGTTTTCTTGCCCTCTGAACTGGTTTCTCTGCTCCAGTTTCTCATTCTCTGTTCCATCCTACACAATGTTGGTAAAGCTAGCTTTTTTTTTTTTTCCTCAAGTTCCTCTTCGAAAAATTAAGTGGCTTTCTTCCTCAGATAGGAAAGTTCTGAGTTCTTAGAATATCAGCCTGCTGTTAAAAATATCTTATGTACTCTTTCTTTCACTTTTCACAGTAAATGCTGAAGCCACCTAGATATTTTTTTAAAAATAATTTTTCCATTAGATTCTTCAGGACTCTCTTGACTCTATGCCCTTTTTTCTTGGAATTCTATGTCTATGATACTCCTTTTACCCTTGCCTCCTTCCTCTCCCTGGACTTGAAGAAATACATACAATGTACATGGAGAAAGATCTCTCCTCTTTCCATATCCTGTTGCCTCTCAGTTTTCCTCCAAAGGCATATACAAGTCTCTGTACACATTCAAGTAGAGGTATGTTATTAGCATATTAGAGTGTAAAGTCTGGAGTCAGGCTGAGTGTGATACATGGTTTTTTCTTCCTATGTATGAGACCTTGAGCATATTACTAGTGCCTGCATCAAGAGTTATTGTGATGACTTTTTCTTTTTGGTGGTCCTGGAGACTGCTAAACAGGTGCTCTACCACTGAGGTATATCCCTGGTCCCCATATTATGAGGATTTCTTATAGCAGTTCCTGATGCACAGTAAGAACTTAGTAAATATAAGAAAACATAATATATTGAAAAGAGAATGGTATTTAAAATCTGGAGACATAGGTTTGAATATAGTCACCTGTTTACTTTATGCCTAAGTATTTAACCTGAATTAAACTTTGTATGTTTTGTCATCATTATAATCAGGATAGTGATATATAATTTTTATTTTGATTACCAAATGCTTTAAAAGTTTCAGTTACCATTGATCATATGGTTTTACTTTTCCTTCCAGTAAAGGTCATAACATTTCAGCTAGATAGAAGAAATGAAATAGTGTGTTCAAAAAACAAAGGTATCAGAAAGTTGTGATACTTACACCTTTTTGCTTTAGAAATTGTTCTGAATTCATACTTTTTCATTTTAAGATTATGAATATAGAGTTTATTTGGCAGTAATGCTAATAGAAGTATACTTGTCAAGATTTAAAAATTGAGAACTGGGGATGTAGCTCAGTAGTAAACTGCTTGCCTGTCATGTACAAGGCCCTGGGTTCAATCCCCAGTACCGCAAAATAAATTAATTAAATGCTTTTAAAAAGAGATTTCAGAATTGATTATATTTATCTATACCTGGTAGGTGTCTTTAAGGGAAAAAAATGTTTTTTGGTCATTGTGAAGGTATTAGTCACTGTCTTAAAATTTTTTCACAATGGTTTACAAATGTCTTATTTGCCTATGATAATAGTTACTAAAGAATATTCATTTTACTAAGTAGATAGTAATGTGAAAAAGACAGAGTTCCCTATTTCCATTAGTCAGGCATTTACTGGTAATGCACTTTTTGATGATTGACTGTGTTACTAAAACAGGATATGAGCATTCACGTTTTTACAGCTCATGTATCCAAGAGCACATGTCATTCCCAAAGGCACAAATATAAGATATTTTTGGATACAGTGATATTCTCCCTTCTGTTAATTAGTGGTATTGCCAGTATTTAGGAGGAAAAAAATTATAGTTTAAGGGCCTTTGATAAATATTCTTTTTTATATTTTTTATATAAAGAATATATTTTACTTTGGAGATTTAATCTGAATTAAAATTACATAATTTTAGTAAGTTTGAGATTTTTACTTAAAAGTATTTTTGTTTACTTCCTTTTATTCTACAATATTTGTTTCTCTGATAAGACAAAATGGCCTAATCTGATGATTTCATATATAACCTTGATCACTGACAGTTTAAACTGAAAGGGAGACTATTTTCAAGTACATTGAAACACAGCATACAATGAATGGCATAATTTCTTTTAGTTAATTTTTGAGTTTCCAAGCCATAGAAGTATTATTTTAGATTGCCAATTCATTTGCTTCATGGTATGAAAATCCATAGTAGGAGGAACAGACCTATCACATTTAAGTTGTTTGACAAAAATGTCTCTCCCCCCCCCAATTGTCTTTTTGAAAAAATTCAGAGGATGAATCTTCTTAAACTATATGCTCCTGTTACTTATAGTAATACAAAAACTATCACTTAGGAATTATTTGTATGATTCCATGTAGCAACACTGAGCCAGGCAACATAATGTTCATACCCAAAATCTATAATTAATATCTAAGGACTTTTTGATGAAGAATGAGATAAAAATTCTTTTTTATGACAACATAGTAATTGAAAATAAGAATTAGGGCCGGGGGGGTAGTGTGCTCGCCTGGCATGCGTGTGGCCCGGGTTCGATCCTCAGCACCACATACAAACAAAGATGTTGTGTCTGCCAAAAACTAAAAAATAAATATTAAAAAATTCTCTCTCTCTCTCTCTCTCTCTCTCTCTCCTCTCTCTTTAAAAAAAAGAAAATAAGAATTAGATCACAATACAGATATTCTAAAAATAGAATATAAATTAAAATGTTAACAGTGATTGGGATTTATTATATGTGGCACATAACTTGTGTGAATTTTAATATTTTTTCTCAATGATAGTTAACATTTTATTAAATCCATTATTTTATTGTATGTGAATTATATGAAGCCTTAAAGCAGAATATATGTAAGTTTAGAAATTTTTCTTTTTAAAGTATGTATCATGGAAGGATAGCCCCCTTTTAAAAACCATCAATTAATTTAGATCTGTTAGAAAGTCCATTTACTTATTAGTTCATTCAACAAATAATTATATAACATAACACCATATGCCAATTTTATTGTTTTGGGTAAATGAAACAAATGATCCTTCCCTAATTGAACTTACAGTCTAATTTATGTAGTCAAATAATCACACGGGTAAAAAATAATTTTTGATTTGAAACAGTGACAAGTATTAAAGGAAAGATAGCTGGTTCAATGAGAGTGTACAAGGTTTTGATTCAAAGCATTCAGGGAAGGATAGCTTATAGAACTCTCACTTGTGCTGAGATATAAGTGAAGAAGGGGGGAAAAAAAAGACATTTCAGGCAATGAGAATAGTTTGTGTTGAAGAGCTGTAGTAGAGATGAGTGTATCAGATTTAAGTAGCTAAAAAGAGAGTAACCTGCATAGAGAATAAGATAAAGTAGAAAGGGGCCAAATCATTAAGAACTTTGAGGACTTTAACCTTAGAGCAAAATGAAACCTTTTAATCATCTAAGGAGAATGATTACCATGATAAGATTCATATCTTAAAAAGATCATTCTGGTTGTAGTGTAGAACCAATGTACAACATAGAGTGAGTGGAAGTGGACTAGTTAAGAGGCTAATTCAGTAATCCTAGGAGAATAATAATTACTGTGTAGAGTTTGAGTTTTGATAGTAGAAAAAGAAGAGGAAAGGAAAGAAATGGACAGGTAGTCTCTGCCTACGGGGTAACAGATTCTCCACCAAGGTGATTCCAACACTACTATCTTCCTCCCTGCTTACTTTCTACCTTTAAAAGTGCTACAAAATTCAAAGCATTGCTTTTTGATTAAATTACCACTTTAATTAAAATGGTATTCTTCAAAAACTACTATTCATAATTTCATTTTTAGATGATTATAAAGGAATTTTTTTCATTAAATATACATTTATGACTTCCCACTTGTGAAGATATATGTATTGACTAATAAAGATACCTTTTACAACTGTAAACTTAAGGAACATTATTGGAACTGAAATTGTTAATTTGTGACAGATTCTTCTTTGCAAAAGCAATGTGAATTCTTCTACTACTTATTGTATATTCCTCATCAGGAAGATCACCTTCAATGATTAAGTTTTGACAAGGATCTTAGGACTGATTATAACATTTAATAACAAGAAGCAAACGTGCATGGTTTAATTGGTTATAACCTAGCAGTGCTTTAATATCAATTTTCTACTATTTGAAAAATGTTTGCTGGGTGTGGTGGTGCATGCCTGTAATCCCAGCAACTCCGGAGGCTGAGGCAGGAAGATTGTAAATCAAGGCCAGCCTCTCAGCAACTTAGTGAGGCCCCTAAGCAACTTAGCAAGACCCTGTCTCAAAATTTTAAAATAATAATAATTTAACAAAGGATGTGGTTCAGTGGTTAAGCATCTCTGGGTTTAATCTCTAATACCAAAAGGGAAAGAAAACAAAAAGGAGAGAAAGAGAGAGAAAAGTAAGTATTCTGAAAGGAAAAAGGGAACTGGTTTTTGGTCAAGTGATGGACAATCTTCTTTAATGGTCCCCCAGTGCAAATAATTGAAAATGACAGGAAAAAAGAATAAGGATTTTTTTTTTCATGTATCTGAGAACTGACATTCTGTAAGACATGTTCAGAGGCTAAAGAGTAAGAACCAGCATGCAGAGCCTATTTTTTGTCTTGAGGGTATTTACTGAACTGGGTAAACGTGAGCTTAGGGTTTTAGTGCCTTAGCAGACTAAGCTCAGTCTATTAAAAGACAATCCACCAAGTTTCAGTGCCACCCTCAACTTCTGCCAACTATAAGGAAAACTGACTGTCTCAAAATTTGGCACTGAGTTGAAGTGGTGATGCAGATTGGGAAAGGGGTATAACTCTCTGAAATTTCATAGTTACAATCCATCCATCTCAAAATCACACTTTTTAGATTATCCCCTAGATACCTAAGCTAAAAATATGATTTATAGTTATGATGGCCAGTAAGTAGTAGCATCAGTCAAAGGAGGAGACAGTGTGCAAGCAGTCTGAGCACTTGACAAAAGCAAATGCATATCACAATTTAAAAAAAAATTTTCATGGTTCAAAAAGGAAAAAAGATATTGAAAACAAAGACCAGCCAAAATAACAGCTGAATTGGACTTCCATTGATTTCATATTTTGTAATTATTAGATATGGAACTTAAGTTGAGTGTTTTAGCTAAATAAAAATGATTTAAAATATATGAATGATGGAATTATAGCTAACTTTTGTAGCACTTCCTGAGAACCTCATACTGTTCTGATACTTTATACATATTAATTTATCTTCACAACTCTGTGATAGGGACTATTATCACTATTTTACAGATTAAATAACTGAAGCACAGAACAAGGAAGTTTGTTGACCAAGGTCAGTAATGGTAGAGCCAGGATTCTAAGCAAGTGGATCCTAAGTTCAGTCTTAACTGTTTGTGTACTGCTTATGAGAAAGAAATACGACTGTGAACAATAACAGTTAGCTTTGAAGAAAGAACTAGACATGAAATATATAAATAAATTAAAGATTGGCCAGCTGAGGTAACACACACCTATATAACCCCAGCAACTTGGGAAGCTGAGGCAAGAGGATTGCAAGTTCTAAGTCAGCCTCAGTCAACTTAGCCAGGCTCTGAGCAATTTAGCAAAACCCTGTCTCAAAAATTTAAAAATAGAGGTGGTGGGGGATTGTGGGAGTGATGGGGGTGGTGGGGCTGTAGCTCAGTGGTTAAGTGCCCCGGTGCCAAAAAAAAATTTTTTTTTCTTTAAAGATCAGTGAACGAGTTAACAGTAGATTATACTAGAGAAGTAATGAAAAGGAAGACAGTTTGAAAAATAGATAAACCAAAATAAAGAGAACAAGAAAGGAAGATATGTGAGAGAAGGGAAAAAATGAAAATTGTGGCAGAAATCCCTAGTTTTTCCTTATAACATTTCTTCCTCTATGAATGGATGTGTTGAATGCCCAGGTAAAGCTTCCATTTCACTGCCTTTCTGATAGTGAGGTCTGACAGGGGTAATCAGATTTTGGCAATTTGAGATACAAATGGAAATTACATGTGAGACTTCTAGATTATGCCTGAAGAGGAAAAGGGTATGGATGTCCTTCCCTTCCTCTCTATTCCTTCCCATGGATTGGAATGTAACATGGTATTGAGCTAAATGCCATGTAAAGGAAGGCAATATTTTAAGGGTGACAGAGCACCAAGGTGTACATACTTGGTCTCAGACTGCTAAATTGCCAAACAAGCCCTGGACTATTCCCTTCCAACTGTCATGTGAGAGGGGAAGAAAATGCTTTCAATATTGCTTAAGCTACTATATAGTCTCATGACAGCACCTTTGTCTACTTCTTTACAAATACAAAAAGAAAAGGTCTCACAGTGGTTTAGCCAAAATTCCAGACATGAAGAAAAGTCCAGTAGAGAGATTTAAGATTATGAATAAAAATTTCCAAAACTGCAAAAAGATACAAATTAAAGATGTGAAACTAAACAAGACAAATATAAAGCTAAGCCTGTAAACATTTCATAGGTAAATCTGCAGACAGATCTCAAAAATAGCCAGAGGGAGGGGAAAGATTACTTTCAAAACTCTGTAATTATGCTAACAACTGACTTAACTGAGAGCAAAATAGAAACCAAAAAAACCAACAGAGCAGTAAGTACAATGTACTGAGAGTAAATAACTATTAAACTAAAATATCTTTTAATATTAAACATAAAGAATCTTCTCAGATAAATAAAATCTGATCATTTTCACCATTAATTGGACATCACTAAAAAAATTGTTTAAAATATAAACTTTAGGTAGAAGGAAAGTGATCTCTGATGGAGGATCTGCAATATTAATTAGAGCAGGGGAAAAAATATCAAAACCAACAAGCCAGAATATCCAAAGTAAGATTAAAATTTTTTTTTAAAGGGAAGGAAATAAACATAAAAACAACTGAGACAAATACAAAAGCAGTCTAATAAAAAATAGAACATCAGCGAAGTCAAAATTGGTTATTAGAAAAAGATAATACAATTAACAGTCCTGTTGAAATTGACATAAATGAAAAAAAAAGAGAAGGTACAGACAATGAAAAAGGATATATAACTATATGTGCTACAGAAATTTGTTACGAAAGATAACTGGATACATTAGCTTTAGGAAATAAGTTCAAATGATAATTAGGTCTGTTGTCATAATAGTATATTAAGTCTTCAAGACTACTTGTCATACTAGCCAAAAATTCAACTTCTGAATAGGTAAGAGGATTGAATTACAATTTTTAAACTTTAACCTGAATATTTGGAAAATTACAAGGATGCAGTCAATGAATAGGATAACTGTGCCAGTCATACTCTACTAAAGCTCCCCTCTCCTCCAGTACTGAAGAGTGAATCCAGGGACACTCTTGGAGCCTCCAAATAAAAGGATTGGGGAATCCTTTTATTTTTAATTTAGAGATAGGGCCTCACTAAGTTGCTGGGGCTGGTTTGGAACTTGTGATCCTCCTGCCTCAGCTTCCTGAGTAACTGAGATTACAGATTATAGACATGTGGCCCCCACACACAATTTACTAAACATTTTGATGAAGATTTAATTTGGGTTGTAGGTGTATGCATTAAAGTGGTAGAATTTGGGCTCCTTTTTAATTATGTGTATAAGGCAGGAGTATGGAAATACATGAACTCAAGAAATTATGGAAATGTACTTTTAAGAGAGTTTTACATATTAGTAGTAAGTTTTTGATGCCAATACCAAAAAGTGATGGCACAATACTGAGAATGATCTATAATTTAATGTTTTCTTTCTCTTAAAAAACATTGTCATCAACTCTGTGGTATTATGTATTTACAATATTCAGCTGAACTAATCAGTATACCTAGGAAAGGTATCGTAGTACTAGGCCAAGTGCCTTGTTTTTATGGAGAACTGGTAGCAAATAGTAGTACAGGTTGAGCATCCCTAGTTCAAAAATCCAAAATCTAAATGCTCCAAAATCCAAACGTTTTGAGCATTCTTAAGTTTGAGATTTTGGAGCATTTCACATATTGGTTTTGGATTAGGGATACTTAAGCTGATTAAGTCTATACTAATATTATAACATTTTAAAAAATCAGAGATCTAAAAATCTTTTGGCCCAAGATTGAGGATATTCAATCTGTAGTTATTTGTGGGTGGGCACTGTGAAGCACACTGTTCGAAACTAATACACTAGAAAGTCTTAGGTTGATAGCATCTTTCTGTAGGTTAAGAGGACAACTGGTACAAATTTTAGTGATCTCCAGGAAGGATTGGGGTTTGTTCTTTTGTTTGGTTTGGTAAAGGGAGTTGGGAAGGAGCAGATAGAGAAGAGAATGAAGCAGATTATAGACAAGTTTGGGTGAGGAATTAGGTTGATAATTCCAGATTTAACACAAAGTATATTTTTAAAAAAGGAAAAAGAAAAGAATACTACTTTACCATGTATTGTTTAAACGAAGTAAAATTCTCATCTGTCATAATTACAATATCTTTTAAAAAAAGGCAAACTAAAAAGTTTTTGTCAGCAAAAGAAATAATCTGTGAGGTGAACAGGGAGCCTACATCCTGGGAACAAATTTTTACCCCTCACACATCAGATAAAGCTCTAATCTCTCTAGTGTATAAAGAGCTCAATAAGACAAGCACCCCAAAACTAAATAATTCAATCAGTAAATGGGCCAAGGACCTGAACAAACACTTCTCAGAAGAGGATATACAATCAACCAATAAATATACGAAAAAATGATCATCATCTCTAGCAATCAGAGAAATGCAAATCAAAACTACTTTAAGATACCATCTCACTCCAGTAAGAATGGCAGCTATTTTGAAAACAAACAACAAGTGTGGGTGAGGATGCAGGGAAAAAGGTACACTCATACACTGCTGGTAGGACTTCAAATTAGTTCAGCCAATTTGGAAAGCAGTATGGAGATTCCTTGGAAATTTGGGAATGGAACCACCATTTGACTCAGCTATTCCTCTTCTCGGACTATACCCAAAGGACCTAAAAACAGCATACTTCAGGGACACAGCCATATCAATGTTTGTAGCAGCACAATTCACAATAAACTGTGGAGCCAACCTAGATGTCCTTTAGTGGATGAAAAAATTGTGGCATTTATACACAATGGAATATTACTCAATACTAAAAAAGAATAAGATCATGGCATTTGCAGGGAAATGGATGGCATTAGAGAAAATTATGCTAAGTGAATTTAGCCAGTCCCAAAAAAACATGCAGAATGTTTTCTCTGATATAAGGGGGGTGACTCAAAGTGGGGTCGGGAAGTGAAAGGGAGGGAGAAGGGGAATAACAAGGATGGTGGAAGGAGATGGTCATCGTTATACAAAATACATATATGAAGATGTGAATTTGGTGTCAACATACCTTATATACAAACAGATATGATAAATTGTGGTATAAAGGTGTATTAAGAATTGTAATGCAAAAAAAGAGAGCTCATGTATAAGGCATAATTTGGCGTGAACATATATATACAGAGTTACAAAAATTGTGCTGTGAATGGATAATTATGAATGTAATGCATTCCACTATTGTCATGTATGTAAGAAATAAATTTTTTTAAAAAGGATAGCAGTATAAATCTGAATGAAAGTTTAAAGTAATTGTTATAGATTAAGGAAATAATTGTTCTTTTGTGTTAAGTCTTTTAGTAATACCATCTTAATAGTATAAATTTTAAAATTTATGTATTTGTTTGTTTATAGTGCTGGGGATCAAACCCGGGGTCTTGTACATGCTATTACACCCCCAGTCCCAAGCTTGTTTTAAGAGAATAAGAGAGAACT
This sequence comes from Urocitellus parryii, assembly GCF_045843805.1. Taxonomy (NCBI): domain Eukaryota; kingdom Metazoa; phylum Chordata; class Mammalia; order Rodentia; family Sciuridae; genus Urocitellus; species Urocitellus parryii. The sequence continues at coordinate 104,380,904 of NC_135541.1, forward strand.
GAAGCCTTTTCAGAGACCAGAATAACAGAATTTAAAACTTTATTATTTGAAAAAGAGGTCTGCTTATTGAAAATGAAGATACATAAAGAAGGAGAAATAACTTTTCAAAAAAATAAAGGAGTATAGAATGAAAGAGGAATTCTCTTTATTCTATTTACAGCAGTGGGCAGAGTGAAACCCAGCAGGTGGCCACTACAAAGAAATAGCAATGTAAAGATCTTTCCAACAATTAGACCATCCTAAAATGGAATGATTCAGAGGGCTAAAAAAACATGTTTACAGCCATTTTTTACAGTAGATTGACATTAAATTACTGTATTTTAGGTATTTTGTTGTTAAATACTGACCTTAGCATTTAAAATAAGACAAAACCCAGCTATTCATATAAGATTCACTATATGTAAATTAAGTATATTGTTTTCTAGGTCTTTTCTAAGTCTTTGCACTCATTTTTCATAAAATAAACTCTTTATCATTTGTGGTTAGCAAAATTTTCCTTTTATTTTATTGTGACTACTTATCTTTTTTTGTCTTACTCCCTCTATCTTTGTTTATGTCCCTTTCCTATTGTTTGTTTATTTTTCAGTTTCTGGCTAATTGCATTTAAGTTTTCTTTGCCCAGTTTTCCTCAGGTTTCCTCCCTCCTCCTCCCCTCCTCCTCGTCCCCCCTTCTTCCTCCCCCTCTTCTTCCTCCCCCCATCCCCCTCTCCCCCCCCTCCTTCTCTCCTCCTCCTTTTTTTTTTTTTTTTAATTTATTTTGTACTGGGGATTGAACCCAGAGGTCTTTTATCACTGAACCGCATTCCCAGCCTTTCTTAATTTTTATTTTGAGACAGGGTCTCACAAAGTTGTTTAGGACCTCACTAAGTCACTGAGACTGACTTTAAACTCCCAGTCTTCCTGCCTCCTGAGTCACAGGAATTACAGTCCTGTACCACCTCATTATTTTTAAGTTATATATAAGTTAGTTGTTGACATTACATTTTCCAATTTTGTAGACTTGTATTTTTTTCCAATATGTAGAGAGAATGAGTGTCAATATCATTGCCTTTTCTTCCCTAACTTCTCCCAAACAAAAATGTTGGGGTAATAAGGGTTTGTTTTGTTGTTGTTCCTCCAGATTTTTGCACATATATGGTGATAATTAGATTTCTAACTTTACTTTTTATTAATTAATTTTTTGTGTGTGGTTTTATGTTTCTTTTGCACATCACTTTCCTTGTTTTTTGGAATAGCTCCAGTGATTTTTTTTAACATATTTTTATTAATAGTTCAGATTGCTTAATTTCCATCTTGATTTCTTCCTTGACCCATTTATAATTTAGAAGAGTTTAATTAATAAACATTTTTGGGATAATGTAGTTTTATTTTTGTATTGATTTCAAGTCTAACTGTACTATAGTTAGAAAATATATCCTATATTATTTCAGTCCTTTGAAATTTGCTTCTTGATTTATGGCCCAAAATAGTCTGTTCTAATAAATGACTGGTATGCACTTGAAAAGAATATGTAGTTTGCAGTTTTGGTATGGTATGTGTATGTGTGTGTATGTAGTTGAGTTGATTTGTTTTCTGGTCAAGTCTTATATATCCTTCTTTGTCAAAAAATATTGTCTTCCTTTTTCTATTAGTTACTGAGCCAGTTTTGTTAAAACATTATCATGATTATAATCACATAGTTTTCTCTTTAATTCTGTCAACTTTTTCTTGATATGTTTTGCTTTATAATTAAATTTTATTTTCTTATCTAATATTTATTAATATGTTAATAAAGTGATATATTTGTATTATTCATCTGTTCTTCATTGATTGATTAATTGAGGGGCACTGTAAAAAACTCATAGTTTCCTGGATTTGGAATTAGGGAGTGGCACAATGGGGTAGATCTAGTGTAAGGTCTTTTTATTTATTTATTTAGTTAGTTGTAGTTGGACACAGTATCTTTATTTAATTTATTTATTTATATGTGGTGCTGAGGATTGAACCCAGGGCCTCACTCATGCTAGGTGAGCACTCTACCACTGAGCCACAACCCCAGCCCCTAGCATAAAGTCTTAAATGATATTGCAGTCAGATAGTGGCTCTGTGGGATCATCCTGATGACGTCTTTATTTAGAAGTGTAGGAAGATTTGAACAGCTGGGGCTCATTAAGCAGTTTACTGTGGTCTTTCCACAGTGGTGGCCTAACAGCTCCAGGATCCAAAGGTGTGGATCCGAGTAGGGAAAGACCTTGGAGGTCATTCTAGCACCTTTTGTAAACTGTCTTCAGAAGTTAGCATCATTTCTGCTCTTCTGTTTGTTACTAAAGGTCTGTCAGTATTCAAGAGGAGAGGATTGTGATTTTCCTTTCTAGAAACTTTTTAGCATTTTGTTTTCATTTTTAGTGCTTTTAAATTTCAACTATACTATGTTCAAATGTGAAGATAGATACATATATACATACACAGACACACACATACACCCCACCATATTTGGCATTCAGTGGACACTTTGAATCTGAAAATTTCTAACTTTCTTAGTTTACCTATGAAATTGTTATTCTATTATTACTTTGGTTCTCTATTCTCTTTGTAGACTTACTGTTGGGTAGCTGGTGGAACTTTTAGATCTATACTTCTGCTCTCTTGTTGCTATAATAAAATACCTGAGTCTGGGTAACTCATAAAGGAAAGATCATTTTGACTCACAATTGTGGAGGCTGGGAAGCCCAAGAGCATGGTAACAGCATTGGTACCAGTATTGGTGGGGACCTTCTTTGCTGCCACATAACATGGTGCAGAGGGCATCACATGGCAAGACAGTAAGTGAGCCAGAAAGAGATCACTTTTATAACAAAGCCACTCCTGAGATAATCCAGTATTTTGTTAATCTGAATGACCAGAGTCCTCATGACTCAATCACCTCTTGAAGGCCCCACCTTTTAAATACTATTAACACATGACTCTGGGGCCTACTGGGAACACGTTCAAATTACCATATCAGCCCTCCATAGCTTTTTTTTTTCCCCCCCTGTTCATATCTTTTGAGCTTGGTTAGGCTTAACTTCTCTGACTTATCTCTAAATATGAGGATAATAGTCCCCACCTCATTGGAATGTTGTGAGACTTAAACATATAAATACATATAAAGTGCTTAACAGTATTTTGTACATGGCAAGTAGACAGTAATCATTAACAACTGATTTCTTCATCTTTTCTTTTTTAACATTTTTTGCCCTTTTCTTGCCCAGTACTGCTGTTGTTAAACAAATGTTTTCCCTGATAAACTAGAACAGGGATAGCAAACTTCTTCTTTAAGGAGCCATATAATAAATATTTTAGGATTTTAGGGCCATATGGTTTATGATGCAAATATAGTTGGCTGTTGGTATCCTCAGGTTTGTAAATTCATGGATTCAGACAACTTTGAATCAAAATACTTGGGAAGGAAAAACTGCATGTATGTACTTTTTCCTTGTCATTATTCCCTAAACAGTGCAACTATTTATATAACAACTATCTATATAACATTTACAATTGTATCAGTATTTTTAAGTAATCTATAGATTTAAAGTATACAGAGCAATGTGCATAGTTTATATGGAAATATTATGCCATTTTATATAAAGGACTTGAGCACCTATTATGTGTTTTGCTGTATAAGGTAGGGGAATTATTCCCAGAACCAGTCCCACATTTATATAATAGAATGACTGTATGTCTGGTGCATTTCTTGATTTATACATTTTTTTTTCTTCCACCAAAATGTACCAATCTTGAGAGGATTAGAAACAAGAAGGGTATCATGGTGAAGAATCCATCAATGAAATATTACTTATATAATTTTATATTATAGGAGGTTGAATTTTCATTATATATACTATGAAGATGAGTGTTTTAGAAAGTTAAATCTTACTGTGATTTCTGTATTCACTCTCCTTTCCCCACAACATGCTATGAGCGCTTGTCATGGTTTTGTTTTGTTTTTTGGTGCTGAGGATCCAACACAGGGTTGTTTTTGTTTTTGTTTTTTTACAAATATTAGGCAAGTTCTCTAACATGAAGCTATACATACACCCAGCCCCATTTGTCAGTTTTAAAATATTAATGATATCTGTGAATATTTAAAGATAACAAACAATATTTTTAATAATCTATCCTTGATGTTCCTTAATGTAAAATCTCATTTGGAGTTATTGCTCCAAAATTCTGCACCACAACTGAATTTCTTTTAGTGAATTTTGTGTCGTAGGTTAAGTTGTGTGGGAAAAGCTTTTATCCTGTAATTCTTTAGTTTATGTATTTTTAAAATACAGAGACAACAAAAGAAGTAGTTTTGCTGAATAAAGAATGAAAAAGTAACTTTGACCATAATATTAAGAACCCAAGATTGACTTAAACAAAGCTTAATGTTTATTCCTGTCCTCCATATTTGTCAAGAAATCTTAACTAGAGTAAGAAGTTTTCTGGTGCTGTGTTGGGAATGCAGGGCACAAGAAATTTCCATAAAAAGGCATAGGATTTGTTTGGAAGGACATAGTGGTTTTTTAACTTGGCAGTAATGAGTTAGAACTAACTCCCTTTAGAAAGAAAAATAACTCCAGTTATTCTTATTGAGAATTGATGAGCCACGTGCTCATAAAGAATGATTTTATTCCTATATTTGCAAATGTGCTTATATGTATACATTCATAGACATTTTTTATGTGTACAGAAAATTTTCTATATATACAGAATCTGAAAAATGACTTTGGAACTTGTATGTTTTACCACTTGAGTTAAGGAACAGGGGCCAAATATTTTCTTGTTGCAGAATACCCAAAATAATTTGATCATCTCTGGGTTCTCTCCCTAATTTCTGTTGCCTAAGAAAAGCTGGAGCCATTTGAGGAATATAAATGAGCCTTGCTATACTAGGATTCCCTTTTGAAAGACATACTATTAAAAACAACAGCAGCCCCCAACTAAGAGACCTGGAAAAGAATAGAAGGATATTTCTGCATTAAATATATGCACTATTATTTAACTGTCAGCATTTTATTTTCGTGGAAATGAGGTAACCACCTAATACAAATGGCATTGGATTCATAATGTCCAACACAAACCTACTTTACCCTCCCCTCCCCTTTCTTTTTTTTTTTCCCTTTACATCTCTGTAATAAAATGTTGTTTGTCAGAGATTAGCTTTCTTCTCTTTTCACTGAGTAAGTGCTCTTTGGTTGATCTCATCTACTGCTATGGTTTTAATTGTACCATATTTTATAACAATGACTTCTGAGTCTGTGCCTCAAGCCCATTGATTTCTTTTTTTTTTTTTTTTTTAAAGAGAGAGTGAGAGAGAGAGGGGGACAGAGAATTTTTTAACATTTATTTATTTTTTCTTAGTTCTCAGCGGACACAACATCTTTGTTTGTATGTGGTGCTGAGGATCGAACCCGGGCCGCACACACTCTAGGCGAGTGCGCTACCGCTTGAGCCACATCCCCAGCCCCCCATTGATTTCTTCTTTGTGTCCAGACTTGGATTTTAAAATAGCCATCAGAATCCACTACATGCTTTTCCCTAGGAATCTTAGGCTTAATTTTCTCTAAGAAATCATGTAGTAGTCACTCATTGTGTCTGGTTCATTTTGCTGAGCATGTTTTTAGTATTTGTCCATGTACTTATCAAGAGTTCATTCCTTTTTATTACTGAATAGTATTCCATTAATTGGGTGTAGCACAATTTATTTACCCATTCACCTCTTGATGGATACTTGAGTTGTTTCTATTTTGCTATTGTGATCAAAAATTAGGGTTGAAGTTCTTCCGATCCACCTCCATCCTCAGCCAGTTCCAGCTTAACTTGTTTAAAATACTGTTTTTTACACCCTGAATTACTTTTGGCCTTCTATTAATGATCTATTGATGGTTAGCGGGTTCACCCAAACTTACTGACTTAAAATAAATTTATAAATCTTGAAGGCAGTGTATTACTTCATTTTCTCACAGTTTCTGTGGCTCAGAGTGGCTTAAATTCAAGGCTCTGGCTCATGATCTCATGAGGCTTAACTAAAAACCACAAGATGTGTTTCAGAGGTGGCTGGCTCACTCACATGGTTGACAGGTTGTTGCTGGCTATTGGTAGGAAGCTTCATTTTCTCTTCAGGTGGCTCCTGAAGGACTGGTTAAGTGTCTACGTGGCATGGTAATTTACTTCCCTCAAAGTGAATGATCCAGCAGATCACAACACAAGCCGCAAAACCTTTTAGGAGCTACATTTGGGAATTACATGCTTTTGTCACCTCCACCATATTATGTTGTTCACCCCATCCAATCTTGATTCAGTTTGAGAGGGAACTACACAAGGTGGAGGTTGAGACAATTGGGGACCATTTTGGAGGATGAATAATACAGTCCTTTTATTAAAAAATGAATGAGTATGTATGCATGGTTCTACTCATGGATGTAATTTGGTTCTACTGATCTGTTTTTCGTTATGCTAATATCATACTATATTTACCTTTATATAAATCTTGAAGGCAGTGTAATATTTTGTTCTTTTTCATAACATGTTGGTTATTCAGTTTCTTGCTTTTTGAGGTACTTTTTTATACAAAAGTCAGTCACTGTGTTAGTCGGCATTTCATTGTTGTGACCAGAATACCTGACATGAACCACTTAAAGAAAGAAAGATTTCTTTTGGCATATGGTTTCAGCCCATGGTCAGCTGGCTTCATCGTTTTGGGCCTGAAATGAGGTAGAGCATCATAGTAGAAGGGCATGGCAGAGGAAAGCTGCTCAGCTCATGACAACAAGTAAGGAAGGGGAGGGGCAGAGGCATACCAACAGGGGGTTGGTGTAGGCGGGGAGCTGGGGACAAGATATAGTCCCCAAGGGCATGTTCCCAGGAACCCACTCCCTTCTACCACCTCCCACTAGTCCACTCAAATTATAAATCCCTCTTATGGATGAGGTCAGAGTCCTCACAATCCAGTTACCGCCCATGAACCTCATCTCTGAACACTGATGCTTTTGAGGTCAGCTTTCGAAATGGGCTTTTGGGGGACAATCCAGGTATAAACCATAATTGTTACCTTGCAAGTTTCTACACAAAAAATGAAACCTGCTGATTGGGATTGCATGGAATTTGTAGGTCAACACAAAGAGAATTGACATCTTAACAATATAGGCATGTCTTAACATAATATGGCATATCTGTCTTTAGGTCTTTAATTTCTTTCAGCCTTGGTGTGTGTGTGTGTGTGTGTGTGTGTGTGTGTGTGTGCGCGCGCGCGCGCGCGCGCACACACACGCACACCTTGCCCATAGTTTGTTAAATTCATTTGTAAGTAGTTTATTTCTTATTGGATACTTTTGTAAATTATATTATTTTTTAATCTCATTTTTCAGTTCTTTGATATATAGATATTCAGTTGCTCTTTAATTTTTGTATCAACCTTTTATCCTGCAACTTTGCTAAATTCATTTATCAGTCTGACAACTTTTTTGTATATTCCTTAGAATTTTCAGCATACAGCATCATGTCATCTATGAATAAAGAACAATTTTACTTCTTCCTTTTGCATAGGCTAGAACCTATTTTGCCTGGTTTAGTGTGATATTGTGCTCCTCCCCGCCGCCCCCTTCCTTGTTGTCATGAGCTGAGCAGCTTTTCTCTGCCGTGCCCTTCTACTTTAGAATAGACATATGGAGTAAGAACCAAAAAAGCACTTGAAAAAAATCCATTCATTCCTGAGAACCTATATTAAAGATTAACACTCTTGAATGTAAGAATAGGGGCTGGGGTTGTAGTTCAGCCGTAGAGTGCTCACCTAGCACGTGGCTGAGTTCGATCCTCAACACCACATAAAAATAAATAAACTAGAGGTATTGTGTCCAATTTCAACTAAAAAAAAAAAAAAAGAAGGGGAGCATGAAGAAGACCTGAAACCTGTTTGAGTATAGTCAGATTAGAGTAACCTAAAATTCTAATAACTGCCTAGAATAGGTAAAGATTCTTAATCTAAAATCCCCAGCACTTGTATTAAACACACACACACACTTTTTTTTCCCCCTTAACCTCTGAATGAAATTTGATATTTCCTTTTATATTGAATGCAGGCAACAAACTACAGGAATAATATTAGCAGCAACTTTGTCACCAGTAAATCTTACTCTTAACTTTCCCTATATTCTTATTCAGAAGTTTGTTTCTTGAAGGGACATGTAGTTAGGTCTTGCTTTTTTATCTTGCCTTTGAATTGGGAGTGTTTAGATGGTTTGCATTGATGCAATTATGTATTTGGTTCTAGTCTTGTTTGCATTTTTTCTTACTTTGAATTGAAGTATTTTTAAGTTTCTTTTAATTTTTAAAATATTTTATTTCAGCTATTGAGTCATGTCTCTTATTTCTTTAATAGTTACATCATCTTATCTGCAAACAGGTTTAATTTTACTTCCTCATTACTTATTTGTATACATTTTGTTTCTTTCTCTTGCATAATTTCTCTGGCTAAAATTTCTAGTACTCCATTGAATATGAATGGTAAGAGTAGACACCTTAGTCTTGTTCCTGATCTTTGAGGAGTGCTTTCAGTTTTTCCCCATTCAGAATGATGTTGGCTCCAGGTTTGTCATATATGGCCTTTATTATGATGAGGTATGACCTATTTAAATTTCTCAGGACTTTTTAATCATGAAGGAATGTTGAATTTTATCACTTTTTCTACATATATTGAGATGATCATCTGATTTTTATCCTTGATTCTATTAAATGATGTATTATGTTTATTGATTTGCATATGTTGAACTAGCATCATTGGAATGAAACCAGCTTGATCTTTGTATATGATCTTTTTAATGTGCTGTTGAATTCAATTTACAAGTATTTTGTTGAATTTTTGCAACTGTATTCATTGGGGATATTATTGTATAGTTTTCTTGTTTCCTTGTCAGGTCTTGTTAGCAGAGTTATGCTGGCTTTGTAGAGCAAGTTTGTAAAGTTTCCTTCCCTTTCTGTTTTATGGAAGAGATTGAGGAGCATTGGTATTCATTCTTCTTTAAATTTTGGTAAAATTCAGCTGTGATGATGACATTTGGTCCTGGGCTTTTCCTTGGAGAATTTTTTATTACTGATTGAATCTTATTACTAGTTATTGGCTTATTTAGAGTTTTTTTTTTTTAATATCCTCTTGGTTTAATTTTGGTAGGTCACATGTGTCCAGAAATTTGACTCTTTTCTCTAGACTTTCCAATTTGTTCGCATAAAATTTAAGTGATTATTAAATCATTGAGATTTATTCTCATTCTCCATTTAAGTTTGCTGATGAATTTATTTCTTCTTTTTCTTTATTTTTAAGGAAGGAATCTAAAAAAAATCTTTATTTTACTTTGATTCCTGAAGAATATAGTCATTGTATTTATTTAGCTTTCTATATTGACTGTTTGTTTTTTCCATATCTTAAAGATGGTCCATTTTTTTCTGTCTTAATGGCTTTTCAAGAAGTCTGTATTTTTGTTTATCATCTTCTTTTTTCTTTTCACTTTTTTTTTAAATGCTGCTAGAATGGAACATGACCTCACATATGCTAAGCATGCACTGAGCCACACCTGCAGCTCATCAATCTCTATATTTTTAAAATTGAAATATAATTGTATCTACTTGTGGGGTACACTGTGGTGTTTTGGTATATGAACACATCATGGAATGATTAAATCAAGCTAATTAATATATCCATCACCTCACATACTTAATCAGAAGGCTTCAATTTCTGAGGCACATTTTTAAGTTTGAAGAGAGATCTTCTTTGTTTGTTTCATACTTTGGCAGACAGTGAACAGAAGCCTTAGAGTTGGTATGCTGATTCAAGGTTCACTGTCCTTGAAATTTGAGTAAATACTTCAGAAAATAGGTTCCTCACATCAGGATTGTTCTCAGTTACCCTTTCCAATGCAGTAAGCTACTGAACACTCACCCCAGCATAGCACTAAACATCCTCCTCTCTGGAGCAGGAGATTCTGCAGCTTCATCAAGAGGTCTGAGGCTCCATTGAGAATGATGCTAGCCTGAGGCTTAGCATAGATAGCTTTTACAATGTTGAGGTAAGTTCCTGTTATCCCGTTTTTCTAGTGTTTTGAACATAAAGGGATGCTGTACTTTGTCGAATGCTTAAACTGGTGCGGCCAATTTGGAAAGCAGTATGGAGATTCCTGGGAAAGCTGGGAATGGAACCACCATTCCACCCAGCTATTGCCCTTCTCGGACTATTCCCTAAAGACCTTAAAAGAGCGTACTACAGGGATACTGCCACATCGATGTTCATAGCAGCACAATTCACAATAGCTAGACTGTGGAACCAACCCAGATGCCCTTCAATAGATGAATGGATAAAAAAAATGTGGCATTTATACACCATGGAGTATTATGCAGCACTAAAAAATGACAAAATCATGGAATTTGCAGGGAAATGGATGGCACTATAGCAGATTATGCTTAGTGAAGCTAGCCAATCCCTAAAAAACAAATACCAAATGTCTTCTTTGATATAATGAGAGCAACTAAGAACAGAGCAGGGAGGAAGAGCAGGAAGAAAAGATCAACATTAAACAGGTACATTAGGTGGGAGGTAAAGGGAGAGAAAAGGGAAATTGCATGGTAATGGAGGGAGACCCTCATTGTTATACAAAATTACACATAAGAGATTGTGAGGGGAATGGGAAAATAAACAAGGAGAGAAATGAATTACAATAGATGGGGTAGAGAGAGAAGATGGGAGGGGAGGGGAGGGGGGATAGTAGAGGATAGGAAAGGTAGCAGAATACAACAGTTACTAATAGGGCATTATGTAAAAATGTGGATGTGTAACCCATGTGATTCTACAATCTGTATTTGGGGTAAAATTGGGAGTTCATAACCAACTTGAATCTAATGTATGAAATATGATATGTCAAGAGCTTTGTAATATTTTGAACAACCAATAAAAAAAGAAAAAAGAATCACATCCGATCCTCAAGACCCACAAGACTCCCATGTGATGAGGGGGTCCTTCTGGCTTTAAAAAAAAAAAAAAAAAAAAAAGAGGTCTGAGGCTGTACTGTCTGGGGTGAGTTTAATGCCTGATGTATAAAGTGTTATGATTTTTTCTTTTTCTTATATATGCCAAAGATTAACAGTGATTATATACTTTTCTTTTTGACTTTTTTTTTTTTTTTTGCAGGTGTGGGGGGGGGGGGATGGGGGGCGGTACCAGATTGAACCCTGGGGCTCTTAACCACTGAACAATATCTGCAGCCCTTTTTAGTTTCTATTTTGAGACGGGGCCTCACTAAGTTACTTAGGGCCTAAGTTGCTGCAGCTGGCTTTGAACTTGTGATCCTCTTGACTCAGCCTCCTGAGCTGCTGGGATTACAGGCATGCACCACCATGCGCTGCTTCTTTTTGACTTTTATTCAGGCATACATATTAGTTTAACTTTGTTCCTAACTAAACTTTGTTCTTTTCTAAACTTTTTATCTTAAACCACTATAAGATCTTTTTTTCTCTCTCTCTTTGATATCTTTTTTTAGGAATTTGATTATTATGGCCAAGTGTTCTAGCTGTTTACTATGGAATGAAAAGTGTGATCCTTGTTACTCCACCAAGGCCATTGGAAATTATTTACTGTCTTTTTAATCTTTTAGTATAGCCATGAAGATAAAAAAAATAAAGTTTATGTTCTTTTTATTTTCTGCAGCCTTTTGAGCCTTAAGTATATTATTAACACCTGCTGATAAATGTAACAGTTTCATCTGACCTATCGTATTTCTATCCTAATAATTTTCAAGATGACATTTTACATGGTTTAGCTATAATGTGATATAAAATTACTGTCTGATGTGCAGGCAAATAGCATATACTTTATATTAAAGCTCATGAGTGACTGTTTCATGAAAGTACATAGATGGTTTAAGTTATAGCTTTAAAAAGAATTGGATTCATGATTATAGTTATAACACAACTATTGGGTGTTTTGTTTTGTTTTGTTTTGTTGTGGTAGTGGGGATTGAACCCAGGTCCTTGCAAATGCTAGGCAAGCAGTTGACTGAGCTACATCCCCAGCCCTTTTACATTCTGAGACAGGACCTTGTTAAGTTGCCATGCTGGTCTTCAATTGGAATATTCCTGCCCCAGCTTCCCAAGTACCTACAATTATAGGTGTATATCACCACACCTGGCCTCAACTATTGGTCTTAATCCTTTTATTTTCTGGTCACTCTTAGAAGTAACATGAAGAGGTTTATAACTGATGCCTAAACAAAGATGATCTTCATGAATTAAAATGTCTGGCTATTGTTGTGAAAACCTAGCTAAAATCTACAAAAGTTCTTGAATGGTATTAAGGGGAAAAATAGCAAAACAAAACAAAATCACTGTTCTTAGCATATTTGTTAATTTTTAAAATTATTTGTGGGTTTTTTTTTTTTTCCAGATTGTCAGTATTTAAACAGACCACATCATGCGTGAGTACAAGCTAGTGGTCCTTGGTTCAGGAGGCGTGGGGAAGTCTGCTCTGGTAAGTTAGCCACCTAACTATAACCAATTAGTGTAATAAAAGCAGAAGTCTGGCATTTGCTTATTTTCATACTTAAAATCACAAAGGGGAAAAGGTGGCATATTTTACATACCTAGTATCTATCCAACAAGAGACAGGGAATTAACCAAAGATGTGTGGTTTAATATTGATTGGTCATATTTTTATTATTTTTTACTTACCAAACATTTATCAGATACTTTATATATTAAGCTCCAATTTCATGATTCAGAAATGAATATGATTGTTTTTATTTTTAAGAATTTACATCCAATTGGAGGAAATTGTTTATTAAAGATTGTAATGAAGTAAGTCCTCCTCTGGCTCCACCCCAAACTTATGTAGAATGAAAGTTTTATTTTGCATACATGCTTATTCACTCAGTAAATAATTATTGAGATTCCCACAGTGATCCTAACAGTAAACCAAAACAGTCACAGTCTCTCTTAGAACATTCATTAAAGATAATAAATACACAGTTAAACAAAGAGTTGCTTGATTATAGTTGTGGGAGAGGTGTTCTGAAATAAGAGTGTTAAAGGAGAGCATGTCATAAGTGTATCTAAACATTTGAACAACTGAGAGAAGGGTCAGTATAGTTGGAGCAGGAGTGAATAGGGAGGAGTGGAAGAAAATGAGGTAATAGGTAGGCAAAGGCCAGATCATGATTTGAAAACTGTATAAGAACTTGGAGTTTACTTTTGATAACAGTGAGAAGACATTGAAGACAGAGTTGTTTTTTTTTTTGGGGGGGGAAGGGCATTTATTTGAATGGATATGTTTGAATGAGTGCATTTTGACTGGTCAGCATAACTTTAAGGAGGTTCAGAATGGATATGGGATAAAATTGGAAACTAATTAAATATATTAAGTTATTGCTTACAAAGCTTGGATTGGAGCTATGGTGTGAAGAAAAGATACATAGATGATTTGAGTATTAAATAGGAGTAGAACTAACATAATTTTGTGCTGGATTGATATGAGAACTAGAAAAAAGAAATAGTCATGTTACATTTTAAGTTTGTGAGACGTTCAAGTAAATACATCAAATAAACAAATGGATCTTAAAAATAAGAGCTTAAAAAAAGAAGCCTATGCCGTATGCAGTGGCTCATGTCTGTAATTGAAGCAGCTCAGGAAGCTGAGGCAAGAGGATCATGAGTTCAAAGCCAGCCTCAGCAACTTAGCGAGGCCCTTAGCAACAAGCAAGAACCTGTCTCTGAATAAAGTATAAAAAGGGCTGGGAATATGGCTCAGAGGTTAAGCCCTCTTGTGTTCAATCCTTGGTACCAAAAAGAAAAAAAAAAAAAAAAAAAACCTTTGGGGTGCCATCAGTATATCAGCGTCATTTGATTTCTTGAGAATTACATTATTATTTGGAGTGTAAATTAGTACCTCTGTGGGAATGTTTTAGAATATTTATGTTTTCAAATGCACATGTAACTTTCAATTCAGAAATTTCTTTTATAGAAATTTATCTCACATAAGATTCACATAGACAAAATGATGTGTTCAAAGGTATCCATTGCAACACTCTTGATAATGACAAGCGTTTAGAAACTAAATGCCTACCTGTAAGGGATCTTTAAGTAAATTTTAATACATAGTCAGCATAGAATACCACCCACCAATTAAAGGAATGAAACAGCTCTTCATATACTGATTTGTAGTGATATCTAAAATGTATCATTTAGATAAGGAAAAATAAGAAGGTACCAAACAGCTTAGACTATCATTTAACAACAACAACAAAAAAAGGTAAAGGTTGAGGAGAGATACCTATATAATGTGTACGCTGTCTCTGCAAGATTACATAAACTATGGATAATATCAGTTACTTCTTAAGAATTGAATTGGGTAGTTGGGAACAGGGTGGTAGGTAGACTAAGATCTTTTTTTAAAATCCATGGGAGTGAATGAGGTTCTCTAGGGAGAGACCAGAGAGAGAAGAGCCCAGGACTAAGCTCTGTGTACTTCTCAAACTTTAGAGAATAGTAAGATTGTGGGAGCTAGTGTAGGAGCTTGTTCTGTACCTCAGTGTAAAAGAGTGTATCCTTACCTACTCAGAAGTCAAGATTGAAAAAAGGAAATAAATGATCTGGGAACACGGAGATAGTTAGATGTGATAAAAGCAGCAGCTTTAATTAAGTAGTGGTGCCATAACCATATTGAGGTGGGTTAAAGAGTAAATGAGGGACTGGAATTGTAGCTCAGTGGTAGAATGCTTACCTAGCACATGTGAGGCACTGGGTTTGACCCTCAGCACCACATATAAATAAATAAATGAATGAAGAAATAAATAAATAAATGGAATTGAGGTGTTGTGTCCATCTACAACTTCAAAAAAAATTTTTTTTAAGCAAATGAGAGGGGTCTAGGGGTAATCTTAGAGGTGGAACACTTGTCTAGCATGTGGGAGGCCCTGGGTTAAAGCCCTGGCAACTCCTCTATTTACCCCACCCCCACCCCGCAAAACTGAGAACTAGGAAATGAAACTACTATGCAGACAGCTAAAGAAATTTGACTATTACAGAGAAGAAAATATTCAGAAGCTGGCAGGATCATGAGGTTAAGGAAGGCTTATGTTTAATTTGGAGACTTGAGGTAGTAGAACATGTCTGCATATTTTTATGTTGGAGACAGTAATCCAGTCGAGAGGAAAATGATTACATAAGATCCAGAATGAAAGCCTATTCATTTTTAGAGGAGTAATGAAACTTTACTTTTAGAAGTAAGAAATGTGGGGTTGTTTTTCATTTTTGAAAGTCTCATTAATGTCTGACTTATAGAAGGGAGTTAGGTTTTCATGCCTTCTTTTTCCAGTTTCTTGAGTACCTCTTAATATCATTAGGAAAATAGTATGATCCTCAGGGACCCTTTCCCCTAGATCAATATTATTTAAATCATATCATACCAAAAAGATGAGGTGATCAAATTTTTTATAAAAATGATGATTAAAGTTGGTGGCACATTCTTGTAATACCAGCAGCTTTGGAGGCTGAGGCAGGAGGATCACAAGTTCGAAGCTAGCCTCAGCAACTTAGCAAGGCCCTAAGCATATTAGCAAAATCCTGTTTCAAAATAAAAGATTAAAATGGCCACTAGTTTCAATCCCCGGTAGCAAAAAAAAAAAAATTAAAAATGATGATTAATAGGGCTAGGGGTGTGGCTCAAGCAGTAGCGCGCTCGCCTGGCATGTGTGCAGCCCGGGTTTAATCCTCAGCACCACATACAAACAAAGATGATGTGTCCGCCAAAAACTAAAAAAAATAAATATTAAAATTCTCTTTCTCTCTCTCTTAAAAAAAAATGATGATTAATAATCATTTTTAGTGTGATTATATCTTGAATTCCCTTTGAATAATAGCAATTTAGGAAGAAAAAAATTCAAAGTTTACTATATTTCTCAAGCTCAAATAATGTAGAAAATATTTCTTTTGAGTAATTATAAATGACCTCAGTCTACATGTTTACCTTTGCTTTTAGGCAGTAGTATACCAGACCTGTTTTAAAGCTGCCTAGAATATATCTCACAACCATCTTCTCTACTCCTTTTCATTTACTGAATGATAAAATGTGTTGTTGCTAGAATGTGCTTATAGAAATTTTAGAGATAAAATACCATAGTCACCCCTTATCTGCAGGGGATAGGTTCCAAATCTCCCAAGGGATGTCAGATAGTACTGAATCCAACATTTATACTATGTTTTTCCCTGTACCTGCATGGCTATGATAATGTTTGTTATAAATTAGGCACAGTAAGAGATTAAGAACAATAACTGCTGTAAAGCATACAATTGTGTTTTTTTTTTCTTTTATTAAGTAGAGAAACTTCACTTTTTTACTTTAGAGAAACACTTTGCAGCTTTTCTTTGGTACATCCTAATTGCAGATATCACTACTTTTATGCTTTGGGGCTTTTATTAAATAAAACGGGTCATTTGAACACAAGTGCTATGATACTTCAGCAGCTGATCTGATAACTTACATGGCTACAAAGTAACTACGAATGGGAAGATAGGATATTCAGTGTAGATACAGTGGGCAAAGGGATGATTCATGTCTTGTGTGGAACACAGCAATATGACATGAGACTTCAGCACACTATTCAGAATGGCGTGATGTTTAAAACTTATGAATTATTTATTTCTGTGATTTTTCCATTTAATGTTTTTGGGTCATGATTGACTATAGGAAACTGCTGTTGTAGTAATAAAAAACCAGAGATAAGGGAGGACTACTGTAGATAATGTCTGAATAAGATGAGTAGGCAGTGTTTTCCAATAGGAAGATTAGTACTTTGGAATCAGGAAGATTGTACGTTTGAGTCTCTACTAGTAAATGGGAAAAATAACTATTTGGGAGTGAATGTAAACTTGGGTATTATAAATTTAAAGTGACTAGCCTAGAACATAAAAGATATTCAATAAATTTATATTCCCTTTTCTTTTTCCCCATATTGGTATGACTTAAAGATTTAGAACCATTCTCTGTCTTTTGAGAAAAAGGGATGAAAGTTATTTAATTACATAAAGAGGTAATAGGTTAAATATTGAATTTTAATTTTTTAATAATTAGAATCTTATTTATATCATCTGTTTTGAAACTAAATATAGTTAATTGTTTAGCAGTGTAATAGTTGCAGCAATATTGTTGAAATTTTAACTTGACCATCTTTTTTTAATAAGTGTACTCTTAGTTATGTATCCATCCTTATAGTGGAAAATAATAATTATACTTTGTGTATTTACCCAGAATTTTAACATAATTTCATTTAATATTTAGAACTTTGTGAGGTTAATTAATATTCAAGGAAGTTTAATATTTCTTCCAAGCCCTTAATTTTTCTGTTTCCATTCCCTCAGACAGTTCAGTTTGTTCAGGGAATTTTTGTTGAAAAATATGACCCGACGATAGAGGATTCCTACAGAAAGGTAAAATGTGAAACTCTGTATGCATGCTTATGAGTATTTTATTATGACTTTAAAACTTGATCCATGAAATTGCTTTTTTTAAAGATTGAAGAATTATAGAAATGTGCTATGTCTGTTTTTAAGTTTCACCTAGTAAATATTTCTTACAGAGTTGCTTACATATAGAGCGTGTCATGTTCTGTTATTGATTAATAATTTGTTCTTTACTGTATACATTTTCCTAGTGGGAATTTTTTTTTTAAGTTGGCAAAAACTGCATAAAATAGTAGGTATATTTTCAGCTTTTATGCTTAAAGTTATTCAGTGAGTGAAAGTTTTGATGTTTTGTTTAGTTATATTTTTAAAAAATTTTACTATTAGACGTTCAAAAATTACAATCTGTTTGATACTAGAATGGGATACATGTCATAATTTGTCAAAACCATAGGTTGTATAATATCAAAAGCAGTCTGTATATAAAATGTGGGCTCCTAATGATAATGATGTATCCATGTAAATTCATCAGTTGTGACGATGTGCCTATCTGGCCCAGGATGTTGACAGTAGAAAGAGGCTATGCTTGATGTAGGCAGCAAGAATATAGGAAATCTCTGTATCTTCACCTCAGTTTTGCAGTGAATCTAAAACTGCTCTTAAATAAAGTCTGTTTTTAAAAGGGAAAAAAAATCTGATTGTTGATCATGACAAGAGCAATAATAATAATCTATTATAAGACTACCTAGAGTTGTGGGAATTTTTATAATTTTATTTTCGAGGTATATTGAGGGGAGACAGCAAAGATATATATGTATACCTGTCCCCCAAAAAGATTAAACCTGTCTTTTAACAAATAGAAAAGGATTGCTTTGTTAAGTGTTTTTAGAATTTATCTTTAATAGTACTGTAACTTTTGTTGAATTAAGTTCATCTGGCAGAGTAATTTCAGTGTCTTCAAATTGAGAAGAAAACTGCTCTAGATACACGGTAAAACTATAGACCTGATTCATTATTCACTAAATATGCCTGGGTGCAGATTGTGCAAGTTACTTACTTGCCCCATGCGTTCCTTTACTGAAATTTCCCAAAATAAGTTGCTAGTTAAATCTTTATCCACAAAGCAAGGTCTGTACTTAGAATGCTGAACGACTTTCTTAGTTCCTTGTTTATTAAAACTTTTCCACACAGTTGATTGTTGATACTTTCTTTAGGCCAACCTCCTCCTCTTTTATAAGACAGACAACCTCCTCCTCTTTTTTATAATGGAATTCAGAATATGAAAATGGGAAAATGGAATTCAGAATATGAAATTTCACCTTAACAGTGTTTTTCTAATGAAGAGACCTTCTTCAAGTCTTGAGGAATTCTTAAATTCAGTGCTATTTAACTCTTCTGAGTTTGCCTTTTATCTTAGATTTTGTAAATACCTTAGTAAAATTTTAGGAACTTGAATATAATGAGTTTGCAAATTTCCTTTTTTTTTTTAATTTGTTCTTTTTAGATATACTTGATGCAAATTTTCTTTACCTCAAAATCTCATTCATTTTGAGCCATTTAATGATACTTTATTTTCTCTGAATGTGAATATTCACACTATATGCATTTTTTCTGTTAGAACTGTATTTGTTTGCAGTTTTTTTTTTTTTAATTCCAAAATATACCATTTTCCTAAGAACAAATAAACATCATTATCATGGTCAGAAAATATCCACACTTAATATTAACCATTTTGCCTTCTGTAATGTTAACAGAATGTGCTTTAAGACCCCTGTTCCTTATATGGTACCAAATGTAATCCCAACCAATATAGCACACTGCTGGAAAAATGCTTTGTAGTTGTTAGTTGGTACTTTGGGTGAAGGGGTGGAAGAAAAATAAAATGAACTTTTGATGTTACTTTTTAACTTTTTCTTCTTTTTACTACCAACAGCAAGTTGAAGTAGATTGCCAACAGTGTATGCTGGAAATCCTGGACACAGCAGGAACAGTAAGGACTCCCCCCTCCCCCAAGCATATTCTAATTTGAGAGCAGGATTTTCTCATCTGAATAGAAAGTAATCATTCTGATTTTTTTTTTTTTTGAGAGAGAGAGGGAATTCTCTGAATGTAGGGCTTCTTAAATTTTCTTAGCTATATAAAATAATTTGTGATGTCCATAATGCCCACATAGTATGATTAAATTGCATTTTGAGTTCACCTGCAGAATATGTGTTTTGACTCTCCTCTCCTTGTATTGAAGTGAGGAGTATGTTATCAGTGCTTTAAAAAAAAAAAAAAACAAATATTATTTTAAATCAAAATTTTAGTTAAGGTAGGCATTTCCCTTCCTGGCCCTACCTCCCATGCACACTATTAACGATTCAATGAATCCAGCCTCCTACAACTTCTCAAATACTGTATATGTTTTCCTTCAGGCCTGTGCATTTGCTATTCCCTTTGCCTAGGACACTCTTTCTTCTTATATCTGAAAGAGCTTACTTCCTCACCTTTGTGACCTTCTTCATGTTACCTGTTAGCCCTTTCCTTTAGTACATGACCTTGCATTCCTACTCTCTAGAAAAACTCCTTGTCCCCCTCCCCAGCTTTATTTTTCTCTGTGACATTTATTACCATCTGGTGTACTTGATACTTTTTAAATTTTTATTTGTTTGTTTGTTTGTATGTTTAGTCATCTCTTAAGACTCCTCCAGAGATTTTTGCTTCTCATTTACCAACATATCCTAGGATTGCAACAATGTCTGTCATGTAGAGGGCTCTCTATGGACAGTTGTTCAATGAGTTAATCTGCTAGACTGTCCTTAGGAAGGAGGTTAGGATTCTCAGTGGGAAGTAATACCAACCATAGCAGTTCTATAAGGACTTTTGATTAATAAGTAACAGAGACCATGATCTAAAGAGAATATGGTAGGGATAGTAATGCTAGAATTTATAACAAAGTATTAATGAAAATCCAGAAAAAAACTTTTTACATCTTTCCCAGAAGATGCACCGATGGCAGTGTAGGAAGTTCAATCATAGTCCTGTGACAGCACAGACACTTGGAATAGAATTGAGTGCATCAGACTGGGTGGAACTAGAAATATTTCAGAATGTAGTAGACAAAATAGCGAGTGTAATCATGGGAAACCAGCAAGCCAAGGAAGCAAAAAGCTCACAGAATCTTATAGCCTTATGTTTAATGCTTCCAGAGATAGGAAGATCCAAAATCTTTAGTAATGAAGACCCAACATATATGCATTTTTAATATTCTGCTCTATGTACCTTAATTTTATAAGACTCTGTCTTATTTAATATATATAATTAACATAAAGCAACTATTGTTACCAAAAAATAAGTGGATTTAAAATTGAAACAAAAGTAATTTTAATTTGATATGACTATAGCTGGGTGACTAAATGTTACCAACTAATGAATCTAACTGAAGGAGATAATCACTATTGTCATATCTTTTCAAAAGGTTTGAAATGAGGAGGGTAATAAAAATACGTAAATGACTCTTATAAAAAGAGTAGGACTGGGGAGTGTCGCTTAGGAGTAGAGTATTGCCCTGAGTTTTAGCTCCAGTACCACCAAAACCAGATAAAAGTGATAAAATTTGCCACTAGAGATATTGAGACTATGCTGGATGACTAAGTTATAGTTTAGTAGTCTATTTGTGCCTCAGATTTTTTTCTACTTGAGTAGCAGTTTTACTATAAATTTTCCAAACAGTAAACTCAATAGGATTTGCATATGCAAAAAAGAATTTCTTTTTCCTAAAAAGCAGATGGAGGTAGTTTAGAATTCCTTCTACTTGGGAGGGAGAGATAAGAGGATTATAAGTTCAGGGCCAGTCTGGACAGCATGTTTAGAACCCATCTCAAAAAAAAAAAAAAAAAAAAAAAGACTTCTAATTCTATAGTTTGTTGTCATTGTTTCTAGTCCCTAAGTAGGGAACAGGAGCATTTACCTCAGAATTGCTAGAAATATGTATTATGTTTTCTGTCATGAAAGCATGTTATTAAAAATGTGCAAGCTCACTTTTGATTGTTCTGTTTGAATATTCCAGTTTATAATCAAAAATTATATGTTTATAATTGGATTTTTTTTTAATTATAGGAGCAGTTTACAGCGATGAGGGATTTATATATGAAGAATGGCCAAGGATTCGCACTAGTATATTCTATTACAGCTCAGTCCACATTTAATGACTTACAGGACTTGAGGGAACAGATTTTACGGGTTAAGGATACAGAAGATGTAAGTATTTTTCTTTTATATGCTGCCATCTCTCTGTGGCCAAATAAGGTGTCTGATTTTTCATCAGTAGCTGATTTGGAAGGAATCTACCACATGCCAAGAAGAGCCCCTATGACCAAAATAAATTTTAACTTTCAAAATTAACCTACAAATAATATGCTGAGATGTTTAGAAAATGAGGATAAAGAACTTGTACTGTGTGGAATAAAAAGTATAGTGGAGGAAGAAGAGAAGTTAAAAGTAATTCATAGAGTGGGTCTCAAGTTGAGCTTTATTATGTCAAAAATAGGGTTCAAGAAACATGTTTCTAGTTCTAAAATTCTGTTTGTATAGTTTTTATTTACATGCACTTTTCCCCTTTGAATTATGTTAAAGATTTTAATTAACTGGATTTTAGAAGTTTTTAGTTTTGCTTTAGAAATCAAGAATAGCATTTTGTTGGTGGTGTGTATCTTTTTTTCTTTTGCAAAAGTAAAATATATATTTTACTTGTTTACTGTTGTTATGAGATAGAGAATTTGTTTTCAGTAGTATAAATTAGGTATAAATTTTCAGTTGTACCTTTCTGTCTCTGTGTCTTCTCTAATTCTCAGAGAAAACAGAACCTTAACCTTGGTAATGTTATAGGTGGGAGAGACGCCATATGTCTCATGACCACTCATAACCTAATGAATAGTTTTTTTTGTTTCCCATGACTGATTTATCTAAGAGAGTTCTGTTTTCATAGGCAATGAGCTCTGGTAATGTTAATCCCTTTACCCCATGTAATAAAAGAAAAAAGATGGAGCTGTAGAGCCTAGTGCATTTAGTCTGACTGTTGACAATTACCTATTAGGTAGAAGGTCCACTGTGTCTCTTAAATTCTTTCTTTTGTATAGTGTCCATCAACTCGCAAAGACTGTTCTTTGAACACCTTCACTGAGGAAGTTAATAGCATGTTAGTTACTTTTTTACTGGAAGTAGGAAGTTGTAGGTAGATATAGCCTAGCATCTATGATATAGAGGAAAATGGAAAACATAATTGCAACAGACACTAGTATGGCAGTATGTAAAAAAGTGGATGTGGAACCGATGTGAATCTGCAATATGTATATGGGGTAAAAATGGGAGTTCATAATCTGCTTGAATCAAATGTATGAAATATGATATGTCAAGAGCTTTGTAATGTTTTGAACAACTAATAATAAAAAAATTAAAAAAGAAATAAGGACCAAAAAAAGAAAACATAATTGCTTTGTGGCTTTATTTTTATTGTTAATACACCACTTTAGCACTTGAATAATCTTCAAATCTAGATGTCAAATGTAGAAGTAGAAGCTATTACTATGTTGGTCTTGTCACTACTTTTAGCATTTATTAGACCTGTTTGATGAAGCATTTAAGTTACATAGACCTAGTGCATACATTCTTCTCTAGTGCAGAAGGTTCCTTTTCCTTCAGACTTTTCTACTTCAAATTCAGCTATATACAGTAGTCCCCATGAGAATTTGGGGATATATTCTTAAAGTAACTTAACATATGAATCTAATAGGATCTCTTCCATTTTTTTTATCTTTTCCCTCTCGTTCTATTTTCTGCTCCTCCACCCAAACATACAAAGATACTATAGAGTACCATTTTTTAAGAAATTGGTGAAGTTCAAACACATTTCATTTGATGGCAGGTAATTGCTTATTTATAAAGAGGCTAAATAATGAGTATGTTGTTGCTCATTTCTTTTTTCCTTCCTACAGGTTCCAATGATTTTGGTTGGCAATAAATGTGATCTGGAAGATGAGCGAGTAGTTGGCAAAGAACAGGGCCAGAATTTAGCAAGACAGTGGTGTAACTGTGCCTTTTTAGAATCTTCTGCAAAGTCAAAGATCAACGTTAATGAGGTAACTACAACTGCTGGACAGCACAAACATATGCCTTTCTAGTTTTCTTTAACAACCATCTTTTTTTTTTTTTTTTTAAGAAAAAATTTTGGAGCGATAATGATTGCATCACTTTATAGAAAATACCAAGTAATTCCTAGCAACTATATTTCTTAGCTTGCATAAGGTCACTTTGATAGCAGTAATGAGGATACTTAAGTTTATCTTATTGTCAAAAAGGCTGTTAAAATTAAAGAATATGTATGAAGATCTGTTAAGCCTTTAAATAATATGTCAGAAAGTGGTGTGTGAAAATTGTCACAATACCCTTATTTGTAACAATTATCTATCCAGATGCATGTAAATAGACTATAAAGTCAAGTAGGATAGTACAAAATCAAAGTTGTTATAATGAACCTTCACTACCACAGAAAGAGGTTAGTACCTTTGTGAATACCTCAGAATTTGATGCTTTGCCTTTAGTGCATGCAGAAAAGTGGGGAATCTATGAGGATGGACATGTCACTAGAATTTACTGTCCTTTATGCCTGATACAGCAAGTGCACAAGGCTCTTTTTGGTTCCTGAATTAAGGACTCTGCTTTCTTGAATATAACTGTGGGCTAGAGTGCTTTAGCAAGTAAGCTATGTGCCTAGGTGCCTGGCTCTTTATAAAGGACCAACTTTACTGATTCCCTGAGAAAATCAGTACAATTCTCAACTAATCTCCATTAATCAAACAAAAACTTAAGTAATTCCATTTGCTTGTCTTAACTTTACCATAAACATTTTTAAAACAGCAACAACAGAGCGTCCTCCTTTCCTTTCCTTTCTTGTTTGCTTGCCATTTGTAGCATCACAGTTAGTCAGAATTCAGATCACTTAAAACACAGACTAACAATAAGAGAACGTGCCAAGCAAGGTGGCATACGCCTGTAATCCCAGTGACTTGGTAGGCTGAGACAGGAGGATTTAGTTCAAAGCCAGCCTCAGCCACTAAGCAAGGCACCAAGCAACTCAGTGAGACCCTGTTTCTAAATGAAATACAAAATAGGACTGGGGATGTGGCTCAGTAGTTGAGTGCCCCTGAGTTCAACTCCTGGTAACAAAACAAAACAAAACAAAAGAGTAAGAGAAGGTATTATCTGAGTTCTGTGTTTTTGCTTGCTGTTTCTCTCCCTGGTCTGTGATTCTTGAAGTCACTTTTTTTTTTTTTTTTTTTTACTAATATTATACTTCTAGACTACTATCTGACTTTCAAAGCAACAAAATTACTTTAAATACCTGGCAGGGAAAAAAATTTCAACATACTCACCTGTTTCTTAAAATAATTAAGAATGCCAGCTGGGTGTGGTGGTACATACCTGTAATCCCAGTGACTTGGAAGGCTAAGTAGGAGAATCACAAATTCAAGGCCAATCTTGACAATTTAATGAGACCATGTCTAAAAATAAAAAGGGTTGGGGATATTGCTTAGTAGCAGAGCACCCCAGGTCTAATCCCAGTACTGAAAAAGAAGAAGAAAAGGCAAGCTTGCTTTTTTAGATGAAACCTTTTTTTTTTTTTTTTTTTTTTTTTTTTTTTTTTTGAGACAGGGTCTCACTAATTTGCCCAGGTTGGCCTTAAATTTGCAATCCTCCTGCCTCAGCCTCCTGCGTCACTGGGATTATAGGCATTTGCTACTACACCTGGCAGGTGAAACCATTTTTAATGAGTATGAAAACAAGAAAGTTTTAAGTTCCATTTATTCAGCAAATATTTATTGAATACCTACTGTGTTCTTGGCACAAGGGTAGGCACCTAGGTAATAGTCATCCAGACTGACACTATTCCCACCCTTAAGAAGTTTACCTCCTAGTAAGGGGAACAAGTCCTGCTGAGTTCTTCAACGACAGATGTTTCTTATTCATTGCCAAGTAAATGAAAGGAAATTTGATAATATATCCAGCTTTAACTTTCTGTACTATAGAATTATAATTTCCTAAAGGTTATTTTGAAAAATGTAGTATGATAAAATTCTAACTTTTATTGCAATTTTATGTAAAAGAAAGAAAAAGTAACTTTGATAAATAACACATTAAGACTGGTAAATTTACTTGGTTAGTGAAACAGTGGTATAAGGTCAACTTTTGTAGGATTGTTGGTGTAAGGATCCATTCCTTACTGTCCCTGACCTTACCCTACCCTCACTGGTTCCCACCCCCAACTTCATTGAGTTCTGGTGCTTAGTTGGGCCAGGGTCCAGCACACAGGGCCTCTTCCGGTGAGAGCCACAGTACAGAGGGGAACTGTTCCTCATCTTTTGTCATTGCATGCAGTTTCAACATAGCAAACTTTCACAGCAGTCTTGTTAAAGTCAACCCTTGAAATGAAGGTTTATAAAACAAAGGTCAAAAACCAATAAAACAAAATAAAAGGCACTAGCCATTTTATAAGAATTTTTACTTTTTTTGAAAAAATTTAAACTTTATGCTAGAAATTCTTGTGAGTATAATTTGGGATGTCTGTCTCTCTCTCTCTCTCTCTCTCTCTCTCTCTCTCTCTCTCTCTCTCTCGTTTCTCTCGTTTCTCTCGTTTCTCTCTTCATATCCTAATAATCCAGCAACAGGATTCCTTTGATAGTTCATAGTTTCTCAGATGGCTTAAGCTGTCTTTTAAATGTTTGTATGATTCCAAATGCCTGAAGATAGAAGGATAATACTTTCATAAGATTCAACTCTTGGCCTTAACTAGACAAGGACATACTGCTTGGCTAAGCTCTCTAATTTTCTGATTTTTTTAAAACTCTTTTCCACACCACTTTTTGTGTTCTAAATGTAGTATGTAGCTATTCCCGAACCACATCAATCCTAATCAAGAATTAATTGTTCTTTGCTGAAGCTGGAGTAATAATTGGAATCAAGACGTCCCAATTTAGGAATGGGAGAGGGATTGAGAAACTTTATTCTGTGTTCCCTTTAGATTTAGTTCAGAGAGATGAGGAAGAACCTAGGCTGGGGACTTTCAGCATTTCTAACCAAATATTATAGTTCGAACTTGTCCTCATCACTGAACCATCTGCTGCTGTGAGGTAGGCAATGTTTTCCAAAGAAATAACTTAAAATAATACTACAAAAATTAGTTACCTTTGTGTATAATATGTGCCAGAGACTGGAAATTGACTGGCATGAAGAACCTGAAATAGAAACTACACATATGTTTAATAACTTAATGTTGTGGTTTACCATTTTATTAATTTTCATATTATAGTTTACACTTGAGCCTCAGGAACTAATGAGAGCTCATTCATGGCTTATGCATGTTAAGTTCTTGAAGGCTTCGGAGTTGAAAACAGTTTGAATTTTGGAGTTGTAAAATCAACTACCATTTTATTCATCAATTCTGTGTTTTTCTTAGAAATAAAATAATAGTTAAGTGGTTTCAAGAAGATGGGAGTGGGGAGGATGGAGCAGAAAAAAAGAATATGAATTATTTACAGCTTTGGAATATATCACTCCATATTTTTTGCCTTTTTAACAATGTAATATTTTGACCATTTAAAAAAGTAAATAGATGATTGTTTATCATCTAAAAGAAATGTGACTACTTACTATCTTAATTACAGGTCAATAATTTTAAACTATTTTAAAATGTACTCAAAAGATCTAAGAATAATAAATTTCTGTGTACTTTTTATTCAGATTCTTCAGTTATTAACATTTTGCCACAGGTTTGTAAAAATAGTATTCATTTATTTCTAAATAGTTTAGTATGTATATCCTTGAATCAAAGACATTCTCTTACATAGCCACAACAAAACTATTAAAATCAAGAAAGTTGGACTGGGGTGCAACTTCATAGTAGAACACTTAACAACATGCGTGTTCAATATCATCCTAAGGTCAATCCCCAGCACCACAAAAGAAATAAAGAAAAATAATATCAGGAAAATTGATAATAACATAATTCGTGTTTGGTGTCCCTGTGTTGCTCCTTGAAGCCAGTTTGTTTGGGAGTTTTGTTATTGTTGTATTGGGGATTGAATCCAGGACTTCACACAATACTATTCAAGTGCTATTCCACAGAGTTAGACCCCAAGAACTTTTTATATTATTTTTATTTTTATTTTTGGAGGGGGGAGGATACCAGGGATTGAACTCAGGGTGCTCAACCACTGAGCCACATCCCCAGCCCTGTTTTGTATTTTATTTAGAGACAGGGTCTCTCTGAGTTGTTTGGCACCTGCCTCGCCATTGCTGCCTGTCCCAGCTGCTGCTGGAATTACAGGCATGTGCCACTGTGCCTGGCATGAGAACTTTTTGAGACAGGGTGTCACTAAATTACTCAGGCTGACCTTGCCATTCTCCTGCCTTAGCTTTCTCAGTAATTGGGATTACAGGCATGTGTCACCATGCCCAGCTAGGCAGGTTTTGTTTTTGTTTGGGGGTGTTTTTTTGTTTTGTTTTCCTTTTTAGGCAGTATAATTTTTTTTATCCATCTCTGCAAAGCACTGTTTATTCCAGATAAGTAACAGTAAGGGACTTCCATGATACTTGTTTTTATCCCAGGTCTGCATTTCATAGTGAAGTGCCAAATTCAGCTGATCTATTCCAAGTTTCAACACTTTTGTATTCTTACCACTATAAACTGTATATAATTACATCAGAATTAAAATAATCTGCTTTTGCAAAATAAGTATGGCTGTACTTTTATCTTTGATACTTTGTACTTTTACTTTAACATATCATTTGTCCCTTCAAATCAAGGATCAGTGAACTTTTTCTTTTTTTTAGTTTTAACCAAAATTTAGTATCACTAAAAGGGGTCAAACAGAAATCATATATCTTTATATGTGATACCTGAAGACAGATTGAATACCTCTTTTATCCTATCTCACCCAAAAATGTATAACTGAAATCTAATTGTTAGCCAATATCAGACAAACTCAAATTCAGGGGACATTTTATGACTCTACTAGCTTTTTTTCATAAATGACAATGCCCTGAAAGGCAGCATCCAAGGAACTCTTCCTGATTTTAAAAGCCTGAAAATTCAGGAAACAAAATGTAGTGTGTGATCCTGGATGAACTGATTCTATCCCTGGAGGGGAAAGTGGCTTTTTAGGACATTATTGGGATAGTTGATGAGACTGCAGTTTGTACTATAGACAATACAAAGTAAAGTATCAATGCTTAAATATCTTGAATGTGATAACTGTAAGATACTTATGAAAGAGAGTATTTTTGTTCTTGGGAAATACACACTTGATTCATAAGGGACCTATGGAATACAGACTACTCTTATATGGTTGAGAAAACTGTGTGTGTGCATATTTAGAGAGAAAAATGGTAAATTAAGTGGCAAAATGTTACTGATTGGTGGATCAGTACTATTCTTGCAACTTTTCTCTTAATTTTAAAGTTTTTACTACCAGTTCTTAATATTGAATGTCTGAGAGCAATAAATAGGTAAGTCCTGCTTTACCCTAACTAAGGGTCAGCTGGGGCTTCTAAGAAACTCAACTTCAAAACAAAGCAGCAAAATACAGATCTAAGAGCATAATATTTAACAGAACCAAAATTGCTTTGTGGGATGAAGTCTCAAATATTGGTTAAGTACTTTTTCCTTCTTTTTAGATATTTTATGACCTGGTCAGACAGATAAATAGAAAAACACCAGTGGAAAAGAAGAAGCCTAAAAAGAAATCATGCCTGCTGCTCTAGACCCGAAGTCAGCAGCAGCTCTGAGCCAGGTAAGATGCTAAAAGTAAAACAAATGCCTTTCTCATCATCTCCTTTTGGAATTTTTCCAACTTGGCCCACTTTTTTTTTTTTTTTTTTACCTATTCTGGGTATTTCTGAGCTTCTGTGCTTTGTACATGTGATATACCCTTGAAGACACATTCATCTGTTGGATTATTTAGCTCCTGCATGAAATTCTAAGCTGTGAGAGGGTGACGAGCAGGTCTGATTTGCTCACCACTGTGTTTCTAGCACCTGCTGCAGGATGGGTATTAATCACATGCGTGCCTGTAATCCCAGCAACTCAAGAGGCTCAGGGAAGAGGATTGCATGTTCAAGGCCAGCCTCAGCAATTTAGTGAGACCCTGTCTCAAAACAGAAGATAAAAAGGGCCAAGGATGTATCTCAGTGGTAAAGCACCCCTGGGTTCAATCCCCAGTACCAATTAAAAAAAAAAAATCTTAATGGATAATAGGTATTTAAAAAATAGGGCTTGGGGCTGGGGATGTAGCTCAAGAGTAGAATACTTGCCTAGCATGTCTGAGGCCCTGGATTCAATCCCCAGCCCTGAAAAAAAAAAAAAAAATAGGACTTGAATACTTTCCTGGATGATTCCCAAACTCATGCTGAATTAAAGTGAAACAGTGATTACTCTGAAAGAAAAAGACAAAAGTGCATGTCTGATCAGTTTATCTCAGACACACCCATATATATCAGTAGTGATCACTTTCCCTAAATGTATTCCTGCCCTGATTTCTAACACCATGGATTAGTTTTGCCCCTCTTTGAACTTTACATAAACAAAAACATATAACATTATTTTATTTCTGACTATTTTCATGAGAATTACCCATGTTGCGTGTAGCAATAGTTCATTTTATTGTGCTATACTTTATTTTATTGCATGACTAACTTAGTAATATATTTATATATTCTGCTGTTGACAGATGTTAGGGCATTTTTCAGGAATCAGGATGGATAATTCTGCCTGCATATTCTTGTGCATTTTTTTGTGACATATGCATGCATTTCTGTCCATGTGTACGTCTAGGAATGGAGTGGCCTGATCATATGTTATGTACGTTGACAACTTTAGGAGATTCTGCTAAAAAAGTTTTTCAAAGTGGTTTTACCAGTTAACACACCCTTGGTGGTTTATGAGTTCTACATCCTCCCCAAAATTGGTGTTACCAGCCTTTATAACTTGAGCCATTCTCGTGGATGTGTAGTAGTACATTATTATAGTTTTGGTAGTCATTCCCTCTCAGGTGTATGTTGATATCTTTCTTTTTTTTTTAGTTTTTGGTGGACACAACATCTTTATTTTATTTTTATGTGGTGCTGAGGATTGAACCCAGCGCCCGCGCATGCCAGGCAAGCGCACTACCGCTTGAGCCACATCCCCAGCCCCATGTTGATATCTTTCCAAAAAAATGTTTTACCTATAAGCTTCTGAGTAGTAGTTAACTTTAAGTATCATGTAAGTTTTGTGGCACAGGGAATTAGACCCAGAGGCACTCTATTACTGAGCAACGTCCTGGCCTGAAATTTGTGATCCTCCTGCTTCAGCCTTCTGAGTTGCTAGGATTACAGGCATGTGCCACCATAGCTGGCTACCACTTAAGTTTTTGTTAAGTGGACCCAGTGGAAATTAGTGACAGTATTTAATAAAGCTGCCTATCAAGTGAGAAACCAGGCTATATAGGATCAATTATTATCATTTAATAATTATGTATTCAAATTCTCTAAGGTTTTTTTCCTTTATTGACTGTGAATAATACTCCAAAAGGATGTTTTCATGAGTAGTTTTATGATGTAGCTTGATGCTGATTACATGAGTATTACTGAACTTCATCAAGTTAGAGGAAAGTAAACTCTTGCCAGTTGAGAGTTGGTTGTCCTAACTCTCGTCAGTTTTGTTTTGTCTTTTGAGTTCATTTAGTAGATGACCTCTTCCAAAGCTCTAAATAACTTCCATCTTCTTCCTTAGAGATATAAGTGAATAAATTGGCCAGTATCACTCACTGTTTAATATGTTTAACAATATAATTTGGCCAGTATCACTCACTGTTTTTTAAGGAAAACAATTGAGTAAGTGTATCCCCCTTTTAAGTGAAAAGCAAAGGAAAAATGGACAGAATAGAATAAAGGGTATAGAGATTGTCTTTGAGAGTCAGATTAAGAAATAATAGCTTTGGGCCAAATGGTTGTTTTAGGATTTTAGTGAAATTTGATTTAATAACTTTAATTCATCAGTTCCCTGGAAGTTGTTATTGTTAAGATTACTGTCTTTTGTGTGTATTCAGGGAAGGGTGCAAAGATAAGGACTTTAGTTCTTAAATACATTGTTTCACTCCTTTGTAGTTGACACCATTACCTAGGTTGATCCTAGTTTAAGTTTCCATTTAAGAAGATGTTCTTTTAGTTTGTTTAAAGGAAAAGATGCCATCGTTTAGTATATTATAACTTTAAAAATTCATTCATGTACAGTATGACAGTGTATTATAAATTTTACCTTAGAGGAGAGAAATCTTGGCCTAGATCTAGAAATAAGGTTTTCATCCTAGTTACATCAATTCTTAGACTATGTACATAATTTATCTTACAATATGGATGTTTGATAATACCAAATAGGTGGCTTAGTAGTCAGACTACTTTGCAGTGCATTTTGTTGTGATCATTATGCATGCTGTTCCTGTACTTTTAAAAGAACTGAAGCCAGGGTAGTATGCACACTGGAGTCCCAGTCTCAGGAGGCTGAGGCAGAAGGATTGCTTGAACCCAAGAGTTAGAGGTTATCCTGAGCAGTATAGCAAGATCCTATCTCAAAAGTACTGAGACACGGGATAGATTTAAATAATAACAATTTTGAACATTTTTAGTACAGAGTATATGAATCTTGAGGGCAGCTTATCTAGTCTGTAGCCTCTAAACAGAATCATAATAAAGCATGTTAATGTTTTTTTTATACGTCCCATTTTTTAAGACCTCTGAGAGAAATTAGTCATAAGGAGTTCTTCTTTTAAAGTAATTTTCTTCTGGTAAGCAATAATAGTTTCTGATTGTTCTACTCTTGAATTTGGGTTTTTTCTATGTCATCTCTTGCCCTGCCTTTATTAGAAGTGGTCATCCTAATGTACATAAGTGTAAACTAACAGAATAAATTTCTCATGGAAAGTTCATGCAGGCAAGTGTCATTTTCTTAGTGGAAAGGGAAATTTTAAAAATAAGATGAAAGTGGGATAGAAATGAAAGGTCACTATTGTCCTCTTTATGAACAGGACTGTAGGATACAATATGATACAACAAGTATAATGAAACCAAGGAAAGGCTAAAATTGATCAATTATAGACTCCCTTTCTTGAGTTTAGTCTTTATATTTCATTATTTTAAAAAACTTTTTTTCCTTTCTACATTTTTTATTGGTGCATTATAGTTGTACATAATGGGGATTTCTTGTTACATATTTGTACATGCACACAATATAATTTGGCCAGTATCACTCACCAGCATTAAAACATTTTAAAAATAAATTCAAAATAGCTCTGTTATATTATTACTAGTTATCTAGTAATAATCAGCTAGGATCATTGTATCTTTGTGTGCATGCATGCACATGTATGCTGGGGATCAAACGCAGGGTCTTATGCATCACTAGGCATGTATTCTGTCATTGAGCTACATCCCCAGGCTAAGATCATGGTTTTCTATGTTATTGAATATCTACTTGATTACTACTATATTTTGACATCTAGAGATAACCATATATGTGTGTATGTGTTTAATATTCTAGATTACAGGAATGAAGAACTGTTGCCTACTTGGAAAGTGCCAGCATTCCAGACTTCAAAAAATAAATCTGAAGAGGCTTCTCCTGTTTTATATATTATGTGAAGAATTTAGATCTTATGTTGGTTTGCACAAGTTCCCTGGAGAAAAAAAAATTTTTGCTCTGTGTATATCTCTTGGAAAATAAGACAATAGCATTTCTCCTTTGCAATAGCAGTTATAACAGATGTGAAAATAAATATACTTGACTCTAATACAATTATACAAAAGAGCATGGATGCATTTCAAATGTTAGATATTGCTACTATAATCAAATGATTTCATATTGACCTTTTTATCATGATTCCTCCCTGTTAAGCACTAAAAGTTGAATCATTATACTTTATATCTGTAATGATATAATCAATTATGAAATTTCCCCTCAAACTCATTGCAGCAGATAACTTTTTTGAGTCATTGACTTCATTTTATATTTAAAAAATTATGAGATATCATCTGTCATTATATTCTAATTAAAATTGTTTGTGCATAATGCTTTGGAAAAAATGGGTCTTTTATAGGAAAAACTGGGATAACTGATTTCTATAGCTTTCAAAGCTAAAATATATAATATACTAAACCAACTCTAATATGGCTTCTTGTGTTTTACTGTCAGATTAAATTACAGCTTTTATGGATGATTAAATTTTAGTACATTTTCATTTGGTTTGTGTGTTTTTGTTATTGTTTATAGATTTAAGGACTTTATTTTATAATGACCACATTGTTTTAAATGCGACAGTAGCTCCTTTCTGCCTGGTATCTGCAGAATTCTTGGCTTTAAACTATACTAACTGGTGATTTCTGTAGGAACAGACCTCCTACTTCCTGTTCCACATAATATTTATTCCTACTATACAGTATAATACATCAGACTACATAGAATAGTTTTGTATATTCTCTCTTGATCTTAAACATTGTATCTTGCTGAATAAAATATCCCACTGTGTATTATTTTTATATGTAAAGAGATAAGTTTAATACTGTATCAGGGTTTAACTTTTACTATTTCAAATCTTCCACAGCTTGTAATTTTATTAAGGAAATCCTTTTGCCATTGTTAATTTGTTGGGTGTGGGTCCACCAATGAAGTGTTATGTAAAAGCTTTCAAACTTGCTTTATAATAGATTAAAGATTTTGAGAGAAGTAAGTGAAAGTTAAAACACATAAAAAGAATGTGTTAATTACTTTTGCTTTGACTATATATGAAGTAGTATAGTAGTAGTAATATGAAAAAGATTACTAAGTTAAAATTTTAGCTGGCTATATAGTGGTGCTTTTCTTTTCCTTCCCAATTATTTCCATTTTTAGAAAAGATGGGGCTTAAGTAGGGCATGGACCCAGGATGATGTTGCTTATGTGTTCTCCATAAAGAAAGAGAGCCAACAGCTTGTTAGCCAGTGAAGTACTGGAGAAGGAAAGAAACAAGCTTAGGAAGCCTGTGCCTTGTCCCTGAATATCAAGGAGGAGATCAGTCCTAGAAAGTCTAAATCATTGCTCAGGGATCTAGATACTGTCTCATTGCAACTAGGTGTGAAACAATGTTCATGCCTTGCTGTGATTTTTTTTCCAGGAGTGTGGTCAGCCCATTAGTTACTGAATTGACATTTAAAAGTCAGCTTTCAAATGTAAGTTCTTTCCAGCCTGAGAAAATGTTAAAAATATTGTTTTTAAAAATTGGAAATTGTATTTTTTTGAGTTTCTAATAAACTTAGTTGCCTAATAACACTTCCCTCTTCTGATCCAATATGCATATGTCCGTGATTGAGATTGAGGGGCAAAAAAATATATAATAAATTTTAAAAATCAGTGAAACATTAGGGCCAATTTGTTCAGGTCAGTGAGGTTTGCTTTGTTTTTGTTTTTTGTTTTTGAAATGTGGTTTCACTATGTTGCCCATACTGGCTTCAAACTCCTGGACTCAAGTGATTCTACCACCTCAGCCTCCCAAATAGCTGGGACCACAGATGAGCGTGTTCCCAACTTAGAGATATACTCTTAATTTAAGTCCTCTTAAGTTCTACTTTACACACCTCTCAAACTTTTTCATAGAAAAACATGCAAACCAGAGAACTTTCTATTTTACATAGGTTGTTTAATTATTTGTTACATTAAATACAAATTATTAAATAAGACTTAACTTTCAGTCGGCTTGACAAGTAGCATAAACTCACTTTCCTCTCCTTTAGAATAATAGTGGAGAAAGATGATTGTTGTTGGATTCTCTGTCACATCTTACACAGTCTACTTGGTTTAAAGGTGGAACTACCAAGAAAAGGTGCTTTTTTAGCACACTGGTGAGCAGAGCAAGACCAGCTGAAATCGAGAGACGCGCAGTGTTAATCTCAAGAAAATCTGTGGTTGCCCAGCAAGCCAGAAAGGCATCCTGGGAGAAAATGAGAAGGGTGTGTTTTTGTATTGTCCCTATGTGAACTCCTTAGTCTTGGTTCCAGTGGAAAGATATATTTTTGTAGCTGAAAAATCAATAGACTAGGATATTACACAAGTCTCCTGTGATAAATATCTAGGAACTGAAAGAACCCATATTAGTATTTGAGGCTATTTAAAGTATAATAGCTTTGGTTATATGAGTAACATATAATTTTAAAGAAGGTTTGATGCCACATTTAATAGTTTTCTTTTTCCAACTAAAAACAAACCACTTTAATGGCTTATTAGTGCTCCCAGTCTAGGTTTAGAAATTAAGTGAATACATAATCTAACTATAATCTTTCCCTCCACCAGGGGGAGTTTCAGTATTGGTAACACTGCTACAAGCCCTGCAAGTATTCAAGCCATCTCTTCTACACACACTGCATTCCTCCCAGAGTCATCTAGGCTCCCTCAAGAGTTTACAATCTAGTTGGGCAGGAAAGATACACAAATCAAATTCATCCAAGATATGGATAACAATAACTTACTGAACTTGAGTCCCCTCTCAAGAATGGAGAAATGCAGGGCTGGGGATATAGCTCAGTTGGTAGAGTGCTTCCCTCATGAGCACAAAGCCCTTGGTTCAATCCCTAGCACCATTAAAAAAAAAACAAAAACTAGAATAGAGAAATGCAGGTGTTGATGTGTTGCCCGCTTCTTCCTCAACTCTGAACTCATATCTGTTTGGTACCTTGATCTGCCACCACCAATGGCCATCTTTCACTCCTCAGTGAAACAGTCAATTCTTTGAAGTTAATGTACTTGGAAAACTTAATATTTAGGGGAAATATCTTTATTTTATTACAGAATTTATTAAAACAGGTGACTTGGTGTGTAGTTATTCTTTACATATGAATAATAATAAAAACATTCTGCATTTTGTACCTAGCTAATTTAAGATATTTTGCGTCTTTCTCCTCACAGGGGTGTGGTTTGGGGGGGGGGGTGAGAGAGAGAGAAAGCGAGTGAGCAAGCATATGCCTGAGTTTTAGGGACTAAGGGACAGAAAGAATTAAGGAATACCATGGTATTTTCCTTTCTAAGCAATCCTAATAAGCTGTTAGAAGCTCTTATAAATCATATGTCTTTTGAAACCAAAGTGCAAAGAAATTGTCAGGTAATGTGGAGGAGGAAAATAATTTATAAAACAACCTTCTCTTTGGGTCTTATACTTATTTAGGTTTTAATATGTGTTAAAATAGCTCCACCTGAATTAGCTCCAAATTTAAAAGGGTAGAGTGGTTTGGGTGCTCTTTCAAAATATGGAAAGAGCCCATCTTACAGTGAGAGAAATGATTGTGAGCCGCCTAAACCACATAGCTATTAGCATGTGTAATCTCCAGAAGTATGAATATTAAAACTGGGCTTGGTAGCATTGTCCTGTAATTCCAGCCACTCAGGAGGCTGAAACAGGAAGATCTCAAGTTTGAGGCCAGCCTCAGCACCTTATTAAGACCGTGTCTCAAAACAAAAAATTGAAAGAGCTGGGATGTGACTTGATGGTAGAATATTTGCCCAGAATGGTGAGACCCTGGATCCATCCCCTGTACTGCAAAAGAAAAAAGTCAAAATTGAAAGTTACTCCTGAAAATGTAGTACAGATATTACATTGATCATGGGTTTTTCTTACTGCAGTTTTATCTTGGGTTAGTTGAATGTGTAGTCCATTTATTGCCTTGTCCTGCTTAAATATTCTAATTGAGAGCAGTGGGAGGCTTTGGACTGGGTGCCTAGTTCTGTTTTCTAGGAAGGGAACATGGATTTTGCTTTTTGAAATAAATAGCTTTAAAAGGGAATTGATGGGGAGCATATTCTTTGGGCTTGTTAAGAAGTGGCCTCCTGTGGTTCTGGGCCCAAGTTGTGATGTACATTTTCCCACTAATTGCTTCTCTTAAGAAGCAAGAGACTGGCTGTTCCTCTTGAGGAAAATCCTTAATAAACCTTTCCATTTTAAACAGTGCTGTGTCTCTTTTGAACTGTTGTTTTCAAAGAATTTTTTTTTAAGCTCAACCCTTTCCGAATTTTGTGCTAAATGTCATAGGGCCCACACAGCAAAACAGGGCATGACTTACGGGCCTATCAGCAAACATTTATTGTGCTTCTACTGTATACCATGTGCAGTCTATGCTTGGGCGGACCATACAGACAAAATCTTTTAAAAAATTGTAAAGTGTGTGTGTGTGTGTGTGTGTGTACACGCACACATACACTTAGTAAGAGAGCTCTTTTCCTTAATCCACCCCTGTTGGGTAGGTGCAAACTTTCCCACCAGATCCCATCAGGCCACCCCCTGGGGGTGAGAGAAAGGGCACAGGCCATATTCATGTAGCCCCCTGCCATTCTAGCCGCAGGCATCACTGAGGTCTTTCTCCACTTTGATGGGTTGGGAATTTGAAGGAGCCACCAGGATTAAGGGAATGCAAAGCATGTAGACTTCCCAGTTTGAAATGTAGGAACTAGAATAGTGGGACCAGAGCCTAGCCCCTGCCTGTCTTCCATGGGCAGGGGATACATTTAATGGAGAAGTTTAAAGAGGGTATTGGATCCCTTCACTCCCACCAGGGTCCTGAAGCCTATGCCAGAAGCTTTGGGGTCCTTCAGGCCCTTGGAAACACTGATGCAAAGCTAAACCCTTATTTTCTGGTATATAAATGATTTATTTTTTAAAAATCTTTATTTTTTAGTTGTAGATGGACAATACCTTTATTTATTTATCTTTATGTGGTGCTGAAGCTCGAACCCAGTGCTTCACACATGCTAGGCAAGAGCTCTACCACTGAGCCACAGTCGCAGCCCCCATAAATGATTTATCTGAATAGAAGCTTAGAACCTCAGCCCAGAGATCCAACACCAACACCAGACACCAGTCTGGCCCCGAGCTCTCCATAATGAGCAAGCTCACTGGCCAGTGGTGGGTAAGGAAGTTGGTTCATTGAGGTGGTCTGGGATGACACTAGCCTTGACTGCTCTGCTCAGGGAGCTGAGTTGATGCAGGGGATTCAGTTGCTGTACCTACCCACTTGGAATAAACTGTTACTTTAAAAAAAAAATTTGCCTAATATCCTCCCCTTTCCCACCATTTCTACACAAATGGCTGTACACATGCTGCCTTGCTGGCAGCGCAGCTCCTGGTTGGGAGACAATGTCTGGAGTGTGGCCAGAAGTGGGACTGGAGGTGTGGAAGGCACCAACACCCAACTCTCAACTTCCTTCCCCATTGCCCTGCCTGTCCCTCAACAGTCACAATGAGGGGAGGAGAATCTAGTAGACTCAATGTCCCTGGTAGGGTGGGGCCCTAGCCTAGTAAGTCAGAAAAGGTCTCAGGGCAGGGTAAGTCTGGGATCAGACACTGGCAGAAGAAATGAGAAAGATCAGGTCAGGAAGGCCAGTGGAAAGGGGTCAGCCCAAGAGGGGAAACATTGGAAGACAGGTAACCTCTGGGATGGCAGGTGGATCCATTTGGGACTGAGCAGGCATAGCTCTGAAGGACCCCAGCTCAGGGCAGCCCAGTGACAGCAGATAGGGAGTAAGTGGGAGGTGAGGACTGAGGCTCCCCAGATAGCCTGCGTTAAAATAGAATTGGCCTGAGAAACCAGATGAGCAGGCCAGGGAACAGGGAAGTGCACAACAGCTTGGAGAGGGAGGCTGGGGACCAAAGTTCCCGGAGGTCACCATGTCCCAGCCTGCCCTCTCCTGGGGAATGGGCTGTGGAGTAGAATGAAAAGAGGCCTTGGGAGACAGCCTTGCCTGCTGGCCTTCCTGAAGCAGAAGCCAGAGCCGGGCCCGGCCTGCGTCTTGCTCTGGGAGTCGAGATCACCTTGGGAGCCCTGTGCTCAGTGCTAAAGATGCAGAAATGAGGAACGAGCAGTTGCTCCCAGCCCAGCGAGGAGAAGCAGCAAACAGAAGTGACTTACAAAGTAAATACTATGGTTTGGTCAGAGGCACAATTTAGGCCTGTGAGGAGGGTTTCACCAATGGCCTTCAAACTATGTGGTGAAAGACAAATAAAAGTCAGCCTGAGATTGTGGGGCAATTGGATTCCTCAGGAGACAGCATGCAAAGTCATAGTGACACGAGAAAATCCAAACTTGGAGCACTCAAAGCAACCCTTCTTGGCGTGGGCCATGAGGAGTGTCCGGAAACAAGGCTGAGTAGGTAGGCTGGGGGCTCACTGGGCAGGGCTGGCCTCTAACCCCCGGGGCAGAGTGGAAGAGAGGATGGAATCAGATCCTGCACTCTGCATCCTTTTGGACCTTGAGCAGCACTTCCTGGCAGCTGCAGGCCATAGCCTCCTGTTGGGGAGGTGAGGAAGGGGCCGTGAGGAAGGGGCCCGTGGGTCAGAGGGAGAGCAAGGCAGAGGATGAGGACAGCTTGCCTGGTTTGCGGGGAGGTCTTGGATTGGGGTAGACTCAGAGCAGGAAGCAGCAGGTTGGGACCCCACGAGAGCAGAGGTGGCAGCCCGTGGAAGATGGTATTTGGCATTGGTTCCACATCCCTGGACAGGGGCCAGGGTCTCGAGGGACATTGCCAGAAGCTTGTAGTGAGGATAGATGGCTTCCGTGCAGTGGCAGTCAGGGATTGGACCCAGAACCTCATCCAGTTAGTGATCCTGTCACCTGTACCCAGGCCTGAGCGAGATGCAGGGAGAGGAAAGCATAAAGTGATTGTCATTGTAATAACCCGTCATCGGGTTATTATTGCCCTAACTCTGTTCAGAGGCATGGTCCTCAGGAACACAGGAGTGCTCTGAGCAGCATTGGGAGAGTTCAGGGAAGAAAGGGGAACACGGATGTAAGTTTGTTGTGGGGACATAGGGAAGGCTGACTGCACTGTGAGGCTTGCCACACCCACGTGTTCCTGAAGTTGTGGGTGTGTATCCGGGGGGCTTGGAGGTGGTGAATGGAGGAACCTGTCAGGACTGATGGGAAGGAGAGTCTCTGGGGAATGGCAGGAAAGTCAGTCCTGTCAAAATCAGGGAATCTGGGAGAGAGGTTTCCTCCCACTCTAAGGGTTGGACAGAGCGGGAGAGTAAGGCAGGAGACACCCTATCAGGAGTCCTAGGGGGATGACTGCAGTGTGGGGTCTTGGCCCAGGCCTCTCCAGCACATCAGAGCCTCAAGCCTCTCCTGAGGGGCAGGCTTCACAGAGGAGGGAAGAGGACTCAGGAGCGCAGCCACAGCACCTGCGGCCTGGGGAGCAGAGAGCAGACTGGGGGCTGGACTCTCCTCGAAACCATTAGAACTTGACTCATTGTGCTCTCCCCCTGACGACTGAGGTCCCAGGTTGACTATGAGGGACAGCAGGGTACAGGGGTGGCTCAGTATCCATAGGTAAGTCAAGCCTCAGGCAGCCAACACCTTCTCCCCGACTTGGCCCAGACAGCTGCTGCACCCCAGCGCCCCATACACCATTCCTCCCCAGGACAGTACCAATGTGCCACTAGCGAGTCATAGCCCACCTGGGTGATATTTCTACCATGTACGAAAACGTGTCCACACCTGGGCCTTCTCCAGTCCTTGCCACAATCCTGTGAGGCCATGAGAGTCAGTAGACATTTTTTAACAAAGAGACCAAGGCTCAAAGAAAACTCTTTATTTTGATGTCGCCTTGGGTCACATGCTCAGTGCTGCCCTAGGGAATGGGCAGTGCAGTATTGGTGGAGTTTCAGGTGTGTTTCAGGCAGTGAGTGTGACCCCCAGGTGCACTGTGTCCTCTAAACCCCACCGCAGTCCTGCCTTACCCCTGTTCCACGGATAAGGAAAACCAGGCTCAGAGAAGTCAAGCAACGTGTTCAAGTGCACAGTGACAGAAACGGATCTCTCCGACTTCAAATCCAGGGCTCATACCATGGTGCTGGTACAGGTGCCTTAAATGCCTGGGTGGGGAGGTCACCTAAGGCAGACTGACAGCTGCTTTGGAGAAGCTGGAGACAGACTGTGGTCTTGCTTTTTCCTTGGGCCCTGCAGGAAATGCTGGTGTGGCTTG
Organism: Urocitellus parryii; assembly: GCF_045843805.1. Taxonomy (NCBI): domain Eukaryota; kingdom Metazoa; phylum Chordata; class Mammalia; order Rodentia; family Sciuridae; genus Urocitellus; species Urocitellus parryii. The sequence goes on from NC_135541.1 coordinate 104,422,404, forward strand.
GAAAAGACAAGGAGCCCCTTCCCCAAGCCTCGGGGGAGTAGCTGGGTGTGGTGAGGATAGATGGTTCACTACCTACGGGGGCATCAGTGAACCAGGCTTCCCTTAGTTTGGGTTCAGAGATCACCCTGAGGGGAGAGGTTCAGAGGAAGTGCCTCAGGGAGAGAGAAAGATTAGAAGGAGCAGGTCCCACCAGTCCCAGCAAGGCCCTTTTCGTTCCACTAAGGTTAGAAAACATGTACAGGTTCTGGCCACGGGGCCACATGAAGCAGGTGGAGCCCTGAGCAGATGCCGGTCCAGTGGAGCCCCTGTACCTGCCAGGGAAGTGGGCCAGGTGTGGGGTGGGGCTGTATGCCAGGGAGGGTATTAAATGAGCTTCCAGTTCATTTGCATGTCCTAATTAACCACAAAATGAGCCCCAGAGGCAGAATCAAGCTGTCAGTTTCTCTCTGCTGGCTTTCACCATCTCCTCTCCGTCCACCCCGCCCAGGGTCCCTATGATCTCCAGCATTGCTTAGGCCCTAGGATTAGTCCCATTCATTTCTTCACTTGGCCTCAGCGAAACAACTCTCATCATTGTTGTAGCAGGAGCCCAGAAGGTGACAGAAAAGTAAAAATTATAGGTGGGTTAATGAATCACCATAATCTTTGATTAGCAAAGCATGAAAGTGGGTGGGGCATGACATCAAGACCCAGGCAGAATTCCTCCACCGCACAGTTGGCAAGCCATTCATTACATGTGGGGAGGACAGGTTTTGTTCTTGATTTACCTCTGGAACAGTTTGGAGGGTAAGGTAAAAGGCACAAGATTGGAAGTAAATGGGAACTGTTAGAATCCCAGCTCTGCTTTTCTGCTGTGCGATCTTGACGAGTTGTTTAACTTCTCTGAGCCTATCCGTGTGAAATAAGAGTAACAGCACTCCTATCCAGCACATAGTGAAAAGGAAATAGCACAAGGCAAAGGTGCCTGGCACCTGTGGATTATGTTGGGAGCAGATGTCACTTCCTAGTTGCTTTGTTCTGGCCCAAGTTAAAATGAGTCTTCAGTCCTTTGAATCTGTTGTGGTTCATTGATGGTGGAGTTGGCCTCTTCCTTTTCCACTGGATCCCCTGGAGGTCAGCACTGGGCCCTTTTCATGGTGCTATTCTGGGTTCCTAGCTGGCACTGGGTGGAATTCATCAAGTTTTGCTCAGTTGATCTCAACTACTATGACTAGCCCATGAAAACAGAAGAGTCACAGGTGAAGAGCCAAGAGGTGGCTTGGTTTCCTATGGAATCAGACCAGACTCAGAGCTGGTGTCATCCTGAATAATTTGCTGGGTGGCCCTCCTTTCAGGAATCAGCAAATCAGTGCACATTGTCCCCACACACACACATCAACCACCAGTACCAAAGGCAGCCACAGCCAACCTCCCTTCAGAGTAACATCAGACTTTATTGGGGAGACAACAGGATGCGTGGGCTCTGCTCCCCAGAAAGTGGAAGCTCTGTTGGCAAACTGCAGATGAAGGTGTAGAGTGGAAAGAACAGGGGTTTGGGAGCCAAATAACCCTCTGGTTCAATTGCTGGTTCATTTCCTTTGCTAGCAGCCTGATCGGGGCAGTTTGCATGATCTCACTAAGAGCCTCATTGCTGTACCTGGAAGATCATTCTTTCTAGGGTGACTCAAAGCTTGAAAGAGATGTGCACACTGCCTGGTAAACAGCTCGAGCTCAAAACAAGTGCCTCTCTGTCCTGGTATAGCTCACCCCACCAAAACTAACCATCGACCATTTGAATGGCACTTGAGGGTGACCTTAATCACGACTGCAGAGCCCCTGCCCCTCCCTCCATCTCCGCCCCCTGGGGCTGCGGGCTGCTGGCAGTAGAGCCTTTCTTGTTGTTTTTCTTCTCCAATTTGCTCTTAATGCTCTGAGGGTGGAATGCGTCTTGCCTCTAATTGCAGCTGTCACACCCCATCAGGCTGAGCTGTGGGTCCTTGGGGAGGGGGAGAGGGGAACGAGGGCTTTCCCTCCTGGGTGTGCTCAGCCCAGAGAGGGACCCACGTTGTCCCCTGCGGCCAGCAGGCGTTCCTGCCGGGGTGGGAGGGCCAAGGCGCCGTCTCACCACGGGCCACTTACCCCAGCAGCTTTCAGAAAGCCCTGCACCGAGGTCTGGAACCCTCACTCTCCGGTTACCTTCACTCTGGGGTGTGAGCAGGGAGACCCAGGGCCCTGGTGGGCCGGAAGCTAAGGGGCCTCAGGTGGGACTAAGAATTTTTTAAATGAGGGGAAATTTCTCCAGGGCTTGCCCTCGCTTCTCTGGTGAATTTACCTGTTCTGCCCCAAGAGTCCAGCGCAGGAAGCTGGCTGTTGGTGTGGGCGACAGACCGCTGTTAGGGGCCAGTGTGTGAATCCAGCTCACAGTGGCCCGGCTGCTCACCTCCCAACAGTGTGTTCTGGGACGGGAGGTAGCCCCCGTGTGGGCTGCCTTCACCACTGTAAAATGCCTGCCTGCCTGTGAGCACCAGGGACTAGAGAGCTTGATGTCCAAGGGCGTCCACAGTCCACAGTGGCACGTCCCTTCATTGCTTCCCTGCGCTTAAGGGAAGGCACACCTCATCCGCCGCCCTCCTTCAGCCAGGTATGGGCTGAAATCCATGGAACAGGAATGCTAGCCTGGGGATTTGCCTTCCTCTTCTCTGACCCCCAATCTCTGCCTCCGGCAATGCCAAGCCGGGGAAGCAGACAGATGTAAAGTTGGGGGCACCAAAGACAGGTCTTTACTGGGGGTCTCTGTGGCACCTGCGGCCCCAGTGAGCTTTTCCATGCATAATGTTCCACTGAGGTCTTTGAGAGCAGTGGAGGAGTGTCAGAGGGATTTTCTGGTCTCCTCCCCTGCTCCTCCCCAACTGTCATCTCCAACCCCTGAACTGACCCCCCCCACACACACCCACATTCTCTCCAGGAACTCACCTCCTCCACCAGCCAGCCCTGGGACAGCCTCTCCCAGCCGCATTCTGGTCAGCTCTGCCTGAGAACTCTGGCTTCTCCCTCCTTTCTGGGGGACAGGAACTTGGATTTGGGCTTCTGAAGGCCTTACCACCCTCCCGCCCTCCTCCCTAGGGGCCCAACCTTTGAGGTTCAGCCAATTTTTGGTCTCTGGTGTTCAGACCCAAACAGCTGTGTTAATATCAAAACCCGTGGGAGAGGGATCCATGGCCTTGGGGCTACTCGTCGGGGGAGTCTCCCCTTGTCTGGACTCCCCTGTACTCGGGAAGAAGAAACGTCCAGAGCCCTTGGAATGGCTCCGCTTCTTGACCTTCTGAGAACGTCCTGCTCTCGACTCGGAGACCATGGGTGTCACCCAGCCTGGCTTCTCCTTCAGCAGCCGGTCACGGTCGGGCCTCACACTGCGCAAAAACTTCCTAAAGATGTTTGCTGTGAGGGCAAATTTGTGGCCCAGCTCCCGAGGCCGGCCTTTGTCTCCTTTGTGCTCTTCTTCCCTCTCGGGCTCATCCTTCTCCCCGACCTTCTCCAGTTCTGGCAGGTCTAGCCAGTTGCCCACCAGGTCTGCAAACACATTGTCCCCTAACACCAGAGGCTGCCGATTCCTGCCCCGCGACATCAATGTGGAGGTCCAGTCATCTGGTTCCACTTGCTCTGGCCCCTGCTGGGCACAGCTTTGGTGCTTGGGCAGCTGTGTCCTGGGCAAGGGGGCGAGATCCCTAACGCAGATACTCCTATGGTATGGAAATTTGGTGCTGCTGCCGGGAGAAGGTTGGCTGGATGGGGAGCAGGATCCAGGTCTGGCAGGACCCCTGCCACCCTCCCAGTGAAGGTGCTTAGACTGGGTCGGGGGGCTTTCTGGGAAGCCTGGGACAGGATCCCCTCCAGAGATCTCCAATTGTTCCAATGCTGTCTGCACCTGCAGGAGTTTCAGTTCTTGCAGAGCACCCATCATGCAGTTCATCTGATCCTGTAAGCCATCACCCACCTCCTTCATGGACATCTGCAGGGGAGAGGGAAAGCACGGGGCCAGTGAGCATGGGAGAAGGAGGGAGGACTGCCCGGCACGACCCTGAACCAGCCACCCGCCAAACACACTCTCCAGGATCATCCCAGTCTGCCACTGACCCCACCTCTACAGCCTAGAACAGTGCCACGCTGTGCTGAAAGAGGAGGACTTCTAACAGTGCTAAGGCCAGATAAGGGAACCGAGATACATGGCAATGAAAAAACTAAGGGATGCAGTTGTCCTAAAAGCTATACAGATACTCCTCCGCTTATGATGGGGTTATGACCAGATGACCCATTGTAACTTGAAATGCATTAAGACACCTAACCTACCAAACATCACAGCTTAGCCTTGCCTACCTTAAACATATTTAGAACTCTTACATCGGCCCACAGTTGGGAAAAACCATCTAACACAAAGCCTATTTTATAATAAAGTATTGAATATCATGTAATGTGCTAAACACGTGACAAAGAAAATGATTTTATGGACACCCTTTCACACTATGGTTAAGTTCAAAAATTGTTAAACCAAGGGCCATCTGTATGTGTGTGCTTATGCATATGAATAGATATGGGTGTGTCCCCGACCTTATATCTCTCTCTCACACACACACACACACACACACACACACACACACACATATATAAATTAATTTATTTAATCTCTCCAACTACCCTGTGAGGTAGTGACCATTATTGTTCCCCTCTGACAGGTGAGGAAACCGAGGCACATAAGTAACGTGCCCAAGATTAGATAGTGAGAGATAGAGCTAAGATCACTTTAAGGGTGCACAAAGTTGTGGGAGCCACCCTTGTCCTCTTTTGTGCCTGTGTCCTCTTCTTCCTGGGTGCTGATGGTCACAATATCAATTTGTGAGCATTTACTGTGTAATTGAAATGGCATCATCTCATTTAATCTTACTTACATGAACCCTGTGAGGTTGCTCTTACTGTTCTTGCTTTAGTGAATGAATAAACTGTAGTGCACACAGCTCACAGAGCTGGGACTCAAACCCAGACTCAAACTCCAAACGCTGTAGTCTTGACTACTAAACCCCTGCAGATGGATGGGCAGTGGAGCTGGGCTTTAAGGCTGCTCTGTCCTCTATAGGGCTATGGAGAGGAATTGATAAGGGACATTAAGATAAAGGGTAGACCCAGGTTTCTTGAATTGCTCTTCACATCCAACTGGTCAGGAGAGAGGTTAAGAGGCCAGGAGATTCCTGTTTGCTGGGAACCCTGGCCCAGCTCTCCCTCCCAAACACCTGTCCTATTTCAGCTGCCCTCAGACTTGGCTCAAGTGCTCTTCCTGCCTTCTCAGCCCCATAGGCTCCGATGCCCTGGCCAAGCCAGAATGGGGATCCTGAGTTAGTTCTTCCAGCTCTTTTGTGGATTCTTAGGCTGCAGTCCCAGGTACCATCTGGACAGGCCAAGAGATTGCCTTGGGTAAGGGCTGCATTTGAAGGTTGTGGGGGAGAGGCTCCAGCTGATAACATTCACAAGATTCCCAGCCCCTGGGCCCAAGCTGCCTGGGTCCTGCCAGCTCCCGCCCCAGATCCTGATCAAGTTACAAACATCAGGCCTCTAGTACGTTGACCATCTGTTTCTGAAGCCCCCCAGAGACCCAGGGATCATCTTACCTTCCAGTCTTGTCTTAATGCTCAGAGCTAAGCCCAGGGGGAGGGGGCGGGGGTGGAAGGGCAGGCAGAGAGGCTCTGCAGGGCTGGGCTGGGCTGGCAGCTGACCTGAGGCCTCTGGGTAGAAGCTGTTCCTGCCAACCTGGCCTTGCTGGGGAGGGAGGATCCAGCACTAAGGGATAGTGGAGGACTGGCTTCCTCAGAGGTCAAGGAGAGTTTCGCTGGGGTGTGGGAATTGCCCACATTTTGTACACCTTCCTAAAACAGGGCTAGAAACGGTGGTTTGAGGACCCAGGGCCCCCAGGGATTTGCTTGGGCGAGGACATGCCATTTAGACGGCAGCAGCCAGAGACACAGAGCCCATGGTGTGTGCTTGCTATTAGCGGACCTTGCCCTGACCTCTTTGCTTCTACCTTCCTTTCAGAGGCACTCAGCTGCATCTGGGAAGAACCAGAGTACAGCAGGAGGAGACGCTAAGCCCCAAACTAAGCATGGTTCTTTCCTGGCAACTGCTTCTCCCTCTGACTTCCCTACCCCTCCCCACTCTCTAACCCATGTTCCTGTCACCCCCACCTGGAACCTCAGTCATTTTTAGCTTCTCCTTTCAACCACCCTGCTCCTGTCCAACTTAATCATGCACTATTTGAAGTCCTCCTCCCCCAGATGGTTCAAAGCTTCCCTTCTATGCCCTGGAAATCTGCAGAAGCCTTGGAGAAGGCCTCCCAGCCACCAGAGGACCAGGGCCTGGCCAGGTCTTCCTGACCTCCCATCACTGACTTGGTGGCTTATCATGGCCCAAAGACTCAAATCCAATTTGGTCCCACAGCAGGATTTTCAAACTCAGGCAAATCCCTTCCCCTTAAGAATATGCAGCAGGCTCCTGTGAGTGCCTCTTTGTGACCTTAAGAAGCTCTTACCTCAAGACCTGCTACTGAAGCACTGATCCTATGTCCTCCATAAGTTTAAATCCTCAGTTGCTCATGAAATAGTTGTTGAGCATCTATTGCTTGAGGGAAGACTAAGACCTACACATCCTTATGTCACCCTGGAACCTAGCTGGCTCCTGGCACTTGCTGCATACTCACAAACCGTATGTTGAGTACCACTGGCTTCCCCAGATCACCCTCCAAACTGCTTGCATCCTTCAGGCAGTCAACTGCGGCTCAGGGAGAGAGAGCCGTTGCCCAAGGTTTCATTTCACCAAGCGGCAAGGAGTCTGAGCTGGCAGGCTTCCTTCCAGAAGGCAAAACACAGTCCAGGTCAGAGGCAGTGGGAGGAATGAAATGACCCCATTCAGTCTCTTCCAGGGTGGAAAAATCCATAAGAAATAATGCTGACATTTTGTGCAGTTTTCCAGTGAAAACGAATGTGTGGGTATGTGGGTATGCATGAATTCAGAGCTGCCCATAAAACAGAGGCTCCATTTAAGTAAACAAGGGCTGAAATTGTGCCTGTATGGAAAATAATATTCTCTATTAGTTAAGATCTTGGGTTCTGGAGACCAAAGGAACAGGGTTCAAATCCTAGCTCTGACACATAGTAGCTGTATTGTTTGGGCAGGTTATTAAAATTCTGTTTTCAGTTTCTCCATCTTTAAAATGGGAGGGCTGGGGTTGTGGCTCAGAGGTAGAGCGCCTGCCTACCATGCATAAGGCACTGGGTTCGATCCTCAGCACTGTATGGAAATAAAAAATAAAGATATTGTTATAACGAAAAATAAATATTTTTTTTAAATGGGAAGAAATTCCTGCCTTGTACAGCTATTGTGCAAATTCAATGAAGTCATGGGTATCTCTGCATGACACACATAAAGCATCAGAGGAACAATGGCTGTTAAGACTTCCTGTACTTGCAGAACACTTCTTCCTCAGTGAAACCCAACACAAGGTAATGGGAGGATTCCATCCATCGTATCTGGTCTCATTAAGTGGAAACAAATCTCTTGTCCTGTCCCTTCCCCTCCCAGCCCTGCCCCACGCGGGGGGGGGGGGGGGTGAGGAAGGGAGGGAAAGGGAAGCCTCAGCATCCTCCTGCCCACTCTCATGCTGACCTCAGTGAGCCGGGCCACAGGCGGGGTGCAGCACTGACCGTCAAGAAGGCAGCTGTGAGAGGGATGAGAACAGAAGGAGGAAGTGAGTGTGGGAAACAGGGAGGCCAGGGCAGTGGGAGCAGGAGCATCTGCTGGGTCTTGACCACGAGGGGAGCCAGCAGAACAGCCTTTCCCACCAACCCCAAGGGGATGATGTCACCCACAGAGGAAGAGCCAGAGGCCAAGCTGCTCTCTTCACCCAGAGCGTGGGACCTTCTTGGGTCCCAGGGCTTCTCTTGCCTCAGGATGGAAGAGGGAGAAAAGGCAGCATGTGGTGTGGGGAATGAAGGAGTGGAGCCAGCTCCGGGGACCCAGGAATGAATAGGCTAGAGGCTGCTGAGTTCCTCTCTGACCTCCTAGTCTCAGTGCCTTCTATTGTTCCTCAGGACAGGGACCAGATCATACCAACGTGCTCTCAGTGGTCAGCTGGAGAAGTCTGATTGGTCCTGATTAGTTTGAATGGAAAGTGATCTAACGCCACTTCTCTTAGTCTCATCCCTAGACACAGAGATAGAGAGAGAGAGAGAGAGAGAGAGAGAGAGAGAGAGAGAGAGAAAGACAGACAGAGCACTATCCACCATCAGATGCAAAGCCCTTAATAAGCAGATCCCAGTGAAAATCATGGGAATCCCTTCTGAAAAATGCCCTAAAAGGTGGTCTCACCCCCACCCTTGCCTCTGCATCAGTCCTCACCATTTCCCACCCCCAAATCTTCTGGGACTCAGTTTCGTCCTAAACATTTTCTGCCCATCAAACTTTCGTCTCTCTGGGAGTGGTTGACACCAGCCCCTGGCAGGCTCTGTGTTAGAGCTGCATGGCTGCTGCCCCGTCCTGGTTTGGTGAGAGCCCCCACTGCAGTCTGGTGGGTGATCTGTCCCTAGCTGACCACCTTCTTTGGGCAAATTCACCAAGCTTTTGTGTTTCAGTCCTGAATCTGTGAATGATAACCCCTCCCATGTATATGGCACAGGCCCTTTTTCTCTGTATTGCCTGAGCTCCTTTGGCCGGGAGGCTGGCTAGGCAGGTGGAGGTCGCCTCCCCCCTGGATGGACGAGGAAACTAGGGAGTCTCTCAGATCATCTCCCTCAGTGTTGCCCCAATATTCTTGGCCAGGCCCTCTTCATTATTTTCACCATATCTCTACATGATCCAGACTCCTAGTTAAAAATTGTTTTAAGTCTACTTATGCAAATAAATGTATTTATAATGGAAGTTATATGAAATGTGTGACTCGCCATCAACGGATCCTAGCCACAAATATATATGCCTGCCGTCTTGATCACCCCCAGGGAAAACACTGTTCTAAACTTGGAAGTCCTGGGGACTGAGACCCCAAGTCCAAACCCTTCCTCTGGGCCAATGAACTTTCATGCCATCATAATCCCTGTCCAGTGGGCCTCACGGAATACATGTGAGAAGAACCCAGGCTAGTCAGCAGGAAGCGCAAAGGACAGTTGCCTCCAGAGGAGGAAGAAGAGCATGAAACCATCCACCAGGTACTCCAAGACCCAGTTTGTTGAGGGCCACAGCTGAGTCAGGATGATGCATGGCATTTTGCCAGAAGGGAGTGGTTGAGAGGTGACACCAGCGAGCCATTGAGATGATGATGGTTATGTTAAGCTGTGTATTCAATTGTATATTTGACCTTTACTGTCAGCTGCCCCGGGCTACTTTGGAGTTCCCCTGGAGTTCTCCTGGGTTCCCAGGGAGTGTGCAAGCTGAGCCTGGTGGAAGGGGTGAGAGGTGGAAAGGGTGTGGAGTGCTGGTGGAGTTCGGCAATAGAGTTGCTGTTTTGAACCTACAAGTGCTTCGTGGCGGCTCGGTTAGTTGTGCCCAGCCAGACTGTGGCACCAGTTCACTTCCTTCCCACTGAAGGCTCCTCTTCCTTGGGTCACCCAAAGAGGAAAGAGGAACTGCCTGCCTGGGGCTGAAGGAGAAGACGCCATTTTAGGAAGTCAGATCCCACCATCCTGAGCCCAGAGCGGGAGTCTAGGGTCAGCTGTCGGTAGACAGCAGCCTCCCTCCTGGCACTCTCTGGGCACTTTGTGGTGTGGGAGGAGTGGGGATGGAAGAAGAGATGCCAGCATCCTCGGCTCCCTTCCCAAGCCCTGCCCTGGGCCCCTGACTGATCCTGCAGCTGTGCCCTCCATCCATCCATCTCACGCCCTCTCCCAGCTCAGCCGGAATCCTTTGACACAGGCTCGGCTTTGCCCATGAACCTGGCAGTATGCCCTGCCTCACTTCCCCACCCCCATTACTCACAAGATCCCCACACAGATCCTTTCAGCCGCTGGGGAAGCTAGGAGGAGGCTCAGGGCCGGAAATGGGAAAAGCCCCATTTTTGCCAAGTGGCCCATTCTCCAGCTCAGTGAATAGGGACCTTCTTGGCTCTTGGCTGGGACTCTCAACAGGAAGGTAACATGGAAACTGTGCCAAGAGCTGCAGGAGGGAGGAGAGTAAAGAAAGGAGGAAGTGAGGGATGTGAAATGATGAGCCCTCTTTCCCAACTGAACCATCTCCTGGGAGTCACATGCTCAGGCAAGAGGCAGACAGATGGAGAGAAGGGCCCAAGTTGCCTCCTCCAGGGCTTGCCTCTCAGTCTCAGCAAGCCTTCTCCCTCTGACCAGCTTAGCTCCTCTCCCCTGCAGCCTGTGAGATTTCCTCCTTCCTATTTCAGGCCTTCATACCCAGGGCTTTTGTTTTGTTTTGAGATGCTTAACCACTGAGACATATCCCCAGTCATTTTTTATATTATATTTAAAGACAGGGCCTTGCTAACTTCCTGAGGCTGGCTTTGAACTTGCACTCCTCCTGCCTCAGCAATCCAAGTCACTGGGATTACAGGTGCCTGCCACCGCGCCCGCTTGCCTGGACTCTTATATTAACATCCTCATTCACCCTCCTGCCTCATTTTCTGCCCTCCCTACCCTCTACTCCATACCACCTCTAGGTCCTAGGACATATCTCTGGCCATGCCAACCTCCAGTGCACATAGAAAAGGTCAGACTCCATAGCATAATGGTCAAGTTTCTTTCAATCCTGTTGCCTACTCCTTCTTTGCACACGCCTTTTGTTCCAGCCAAGCTGGCACATCCACGCTACTTCTGCCTCTGCACCTTCTGTCTGTCTCACTGTCTGCCTGGAATGTTGTATTTCTCCTGTGCCCATCTCTACCCATCCCTCCAACTGTGGCTCACATGCTGCCTCTCCCATGACAGGAAACTGTCCCTGATCTCTCAGTTGGAGGTCACTTCTCCCTTCTTAGAGCACAGTGCCCCTTAAATGGCATGGACCCTCATGTACCTGCACTAGAGATGTGCATATATGTGTTGTGGGCTAGGAATGTAAGCTCTGCAGTCAGCCCGACCAGGTATGAATCCAACTGCAACACTTATCAGCTCTGGACAAGTCACTTAGCCTCCTCATGTCTATTTTCTCATTTTAAAAATAGGAATAATGAAAATACAGCTTCTTAGTGTTGCTTTAGCAATTAAATAACAACATATGATACGCCTGGTATATCCAGGTTAACAACAACATATGGTATTATCTTTTCTATTAAATTGTAGGTTGTCTGAAGACAGGATCTGTTTATATTTGTAATCATAACATTAGTGCCTGGTTAGTGCCTGAAATGTATACAAGCTCAATAAAAATGTTCTGTGAATGTCTCTAACTCAAACCAGTCTGATCAACCCAACATCAAGAGTTTACTAAGTGCCTGTAACACATAGGGTTCTGTGCTATGTGCTGAGGGCATACAGTTGGGGAAGTACTTTAATATTCTGCTATTTAATCTTCATAGTAGCTGTATAAGGTAGTTTTTTAAAATCTTTTTTTAAAGTTGTCAATGGACCTTTATTTTATTTGCTTGCTTGCTTGCTTGCTTATCTATCTATCTATCTATCTATCTATCTATCTATTTATTTATATGCAGTGCTGAGGATCAAACTCAGGGCCTCACACATGCCAGGCAAGTACTCTACCACTCAGCCAAAACCCCAGCCCAAGGTAGGTATTTTTAAAAGCCCATTTTAAAGATAAGAAGACTAAAGTTCAGAGAGGTTAAGTAATATTCCATGGTCACACAGAGTCAGGATTTGAGTTCAAGTTGGCCTGACTTCAAATCCTATGCTCCATGTTCTTCCAACTAACCCCAGTCTAACTGGTCCAAAAGTCCTCTTATCCCTATCTTTAAAGATCAAGCACACTGCAAAATGAGATCCTTTTCCAACAATTTCGGGAAATTTGCTCTTTTGTTCCAAGAGCTGAAAGCTGCTCCTACTGTAACTCCTCCCTTCCCTTCTTTTCTCCTCATATTGCCTTTAGGTCCTGGTCCTTAACCTTACACCAGAAACTTCTGAACTTGTAGCCACTAGAGACTAAAGAATTGCCTTCTGGGGAAAGGAGGGTGCCCTAGGAGGACTTTCTCACCTGAAAGAAGTCCCTCTGCTGCTTCCCCATGTCTCAACCAGGGTGGACATTCCAGAAGATGGCCTCCTCCAACCTCCCCCTCCTCTAGGTAGCCTTTCCCAGCCTGGCCTGATCATTCAGCCTTTGTGCATTCTGTTTGTTCCACATTGATCTGAACCCACAGGAATGCCCTGTGAGCAGCTTACATTTGCTTCCTCTGTGTGTCTGCATCTCCCCCATTTGTTGGAAGTCCACTGGGAGCTATGTGTAAGGAACAGCTGGTCCCAAGGCCTTGTGCTCAGGCAGGGCCCCTCTTTGGCGGCTGGAAGGGGGAAGAGATGTGCTCCCTGCTGGGTCTTTGCAGCCCCAATTCCCTCAGCTTAATGAAGAAGTGTGTCAGCTGCTACTACTTCTCCAGGCACATTTCATCCCTGAAACTTGACCCTCCCCCCTTCCAGGCAGGGAGGAAGGGCCAGTTCTCTAGCCATCAACTTAATTGAGCCAGGATCCCCGAATTCTCAGCCCCCCACCCCCAGTGCTCACTTGTTACAATGCAAATTTTCTGCTTCAGTGAATTGGAAATTTGTGCTACTGAAAATCTAGATTGTATTATCTAGATTTTCTGGGGCAAAGATAGGGCCAAGATGTAGGAGGGGAGCACAGAATCTACTAGAAAAAGATAATGTCATGCCCGGTTAATGTTTCTTTTTGCAGCAGGTTTATCCCACAGTGTCTCCAGGACTTATGATCTTGGAGTGAAATAATTAGTGAAATAAATGAATGTGGAAGTTGAACAGTTTTACTGCAAGAGGACATTCCTGGTCACAAACCAACTGGGGAGATCCAGGCAATGCACAGTCCTCCTGGGAGGCAAGGGAGAGCCTCCCTTGGGTGACCCATCTGCAGGGCAAGAGTTTCCAGCTTGTGATGTAAGTCAACTTATGCATTTCCCACCCCATTGCAGCCAATAAGTCCCTAACCTAGCCACAGTCAAGCTGCATGGAATTCAGTCCCTCCAGACCTTAGAAGAAGGCAGCCAAAGGGCTGACCTTGGACTAACTCAGCTCCCGGTTTTTCCCATTGGTGATACTGAGGCACTAAGATTTGACCCTTGCTACTTAAACTGAGATGTCAGGGAGTGAGACTCAAGTATCTGTGCCTTGTCACTCTGCTCTGTCTCCTTTACAAGCAGGCTGGCATCAGGGAGGGGTGGAGCACCATGGGGGGTGGGGTGCAGAGCTCTCCCATCTGAGTGTCATTCTGGGCCCCAGGCCAGGAATTTGGCTTCCTTTCCAAGAGAGTCAAAGGCTGGAGCTGCTCAGACAAAGGGCCAAATAAAAGCTGATGGGGAGCTGGGTGACTTCAGCCTCTCCCCTTCCTTCTCCCAGGCACTGGGGGCTCAAGGCCTTGGCAGGAGAGGGTGCAAATCAAGATCTGGAGTTCGGCTCAGTTCAGAGTCTTTTTTTTTTTTTTTTAATTCTCCTGGCATCCACAGACTGTCTTCCTCCCCTCACCACCTCCCACCTAGGGTGCTGGAAAATATGCAAATCAGTAGGATTTTAAAATTCAAGCCCATGCCAGGAACACCCACAAACCCTCCATTAAGGCAGATCCTGGTGTGGGTGGTATAGTCTCTGATTCCAAGCACAAAGAGGATTCTATTAGATTCTTTTCTTGGCATGGGCCTTGGACCCCAGACATTATCTGTGATGATCTTGACCTCCCTTTCTGGTTCTGGACATATGAACAGGGAATATGAAAATTGTGTATGTGTGGGCTAGGACCACCCTCCTAAACTGGTAGTAATGTGCGAAAAAACTAGTGAGGGAACTAGTATAGGTTCACAAGATCAGAATGAATACTCTGCTCTGGGCTAGGAACTTTCACATCTGAGTGTCAGCACAAAAAAAGATCATCAATCTGAGAAGGCAGGCAGAAAGAGTGTCAGGGCAACTTGGTCAGGAAGTATCAATGAGAACACCTGCTCCTTCAAGTTCAATTCCCCTGACCCCCTCCCCCCCCCCCCGCCCCCCAACCATCGCTGCCACCACCACCACCAAGGCTGTTCTTAATACACTGCCAAGTTCCCTCCCAAGCAGGAAGACTTAGCCCTTTGTAGGCAGAAGTGGGAAGGTTGTCAGGAAATCTGGAGAGCCATAAGCTGGCATTTTCTGGATACAGGTCTGCCATTGTGCACCTGGGTGCCCCTGGCTCTGAACAGTAAGAAGAGGAGGGGAGCAAAATAAGACAAAAGAGTCAACACCAAAAGAGACAGACTAAAAGAGACACACAGAGGTCCAAGCAAAGACACCACAGGGAGCCTGCTAGAAGAAGTGAAGGGCAGGCCATTCTGGGTGTAAATGCCTGAATTCTGGTGGTTGAAGGAATAATAAAGGTAGAAGGTATGTGTGGCGGAGGGGGTGGGAGTGGGTGGTAGGTGAAGTCACTGAGAATCAACCTGGCCTCCCTAACATAGCTTTAGCAATCAACGCCCCTAGTTGGGTGATTCACCCCCCGCCCCTCCAGACTAAGCTGCTTCTCCCAGCCCCAGCACCCCGGGTCTCCGCACGCTCCCTGCACACTCCCCAAGTCCAGACCTGACATCTGGCGGGGCCCGGGCAACTCCCGCTCGCTAACTGCCAGGCGGCGCCCCTCCTCCCTTGCAGGCCCTCCCCCGTCATTACAGCTGCCAGCCCCCTCCCTGCTGGCAGACAAGCCCAGGCAGACAGCCCGCCAAGCCTACCCCCGCAGCCGCGCCAGCTCTGCCAAGCCAGGCAGAGTTAGGGGCTCGGGGCGGCGTCAGCTCCCCTCGAGCGAGCGGTCCCAGGTGACCTCCTACCCGGGGCGGGGATCCGGTTCGCGCACCCTTCCGTCCCCGCCTGTCCGAGTGCTCCAGGCACAGCGCAGCCCTAGCACCTAGGCGCTGGCGTCCAGCTGCCTGGGCCTGTCGCTCCCGCGCCTTCGGGGTCGGCGGAGCCAGAGCCTCACTCACTCCGTCTGCCCAACTAGCAGTATCCGTTTTTCTCCCTTGTTTTTTCTCCCCATGTCACATTTTAACCTGGTCGGTTGCTCTCAGTCACTTCTTGTCTCATCGCAAATCTTTCCCGTAAGTTTTCTTGTGGCCCTTTCCTCTGAAGACAGGCCCTACCTTCTGCCTGCCAGTCCTCGACCCCTCATCTCCTGTCTGGCCTTGATTGCCCTGGCACGCGCCTGGGCACGTCCTGGCTCCCCGGACCCAGGCAAGGGCCAGGTACCCATCAGAGCAGAGAAGCCCTCCTTGCCCCCAGCGACAGCTCCTGATCTTACCAGCTCCTGTTTGAGGCGACGCAAATAGCAGTCCATTTCCCCGCTCTCCTTCCTTAAGCGCCCATTTGCCGGCAAGACTCTACGAGAGTTCCCAAGCAGGAACACCGACCCCTGTGAAAACCGCGCGCTCGGCGTTTCTTCGCCCCTGAGCTCCGCGCCTCTTGCAATGGGGAGCAGATCCTCTCCTCCAACGCTGGGACTTGGAGCAGCTTACCCCGCTGCTCGCTGCGCGCGGCCGGGGCTCGGGGAGGAGGGAAAAGTGCGGCAGCCAATGAGAACTCAGGGGGAATGTCTTCGGCCAATGAGAAGAGCGGCCCCCAGGGTGGTGGGGTGAGGCGCGGGCTAGGCCGCAGCGCAAGAGCTGAACCCCTAATGTGTGCCGGGGTCAGTGGGTACAGGTGGGTGTCACCTGGTCCTGGCCATCGTGGCAGGAGACATCGTAACCCCAGGCTGTGCCAACGTCCCCAACAAAACACGCGACGCCCTATTTGGTTATAAAGGGAGTGCGCAGTTTTATGGGTGGGAAATTGAGTAGCTGTCTCAGTAAGGGACAAAAGTGCCACAGTGAGGTAACCTTATCCAAATTCCAATCGGAGAAAAACACCCCAACCCCTCCCAGACATCCCTCAGAATCTCTTCTTTCCGAAGAGGACCCTGAGAGTATGGCTCCACTTTTGTCTCTCCTAGTATAGGGTCCGCTCAGCCCACTCCTCACCTGCAGAGCCGACTGGCCGCCGCTCGGTCCATTCTCTTATTTAACACGAAGTAATGGAGAGGGCTGTGCTCCCGGCAAGGTTGTGGGTCTGGGGATACTGAGTAAGACAGGCTAAGTCTCTGCTTTCAAGAACTTATAACGGAGGACGGAGGGAGAAGGGAAGATAACGGGTAAAAAGAAAAAAAATTAAATGTGTTAACTTCAGAAAGTGATTTTTAATGAAAACATAAAAACGGGGATAGTGGGACTGGGACCCGACTGAGGTGGAGGTACTGGAGTTGACATGAGCCACCGCATCCGGGTCTACGGGGTCTGCTTTCAAGAAGGTGGATAGGGAAACAGGCCTTCCCCCAGTGACGGCCTTTGTAAGGTTGGGGAAGGGAGGAGAAATTCCAAGACGCTCCAGTTCTAGTCGACAGGCCCCTGGGCACCTGAGGCGTGCGAAGTCCAACCTGACCCTCGGGTATGGGGTTGACGCGGACCGGCTCCAGAGGGGTGACAGGGCGCTCCTCCCAGCGGAACCCGAGACTCTCCACGTAGACCCTAGCACTCGACAGGGCTGACATTGTTCCCCTACCGAGGCACGGCAAAAACCCTCCGGGCCCACCGGCACGGTGTACAGAGCCTGAGAGTAATTAAGACAATTAGCGGCCTATTGCTTCGAAGTAATTAACGGGGGAAGTTTGCCTCTGGCAGGATATTTGGACTCCGCACGGGACAGAAGCGCTAAGTACGCGAGGGAGCGAGGGAAGGTGTGAAGAGAGAACTCAGGCGCTGCAGGTCATTTGCCTCTGTGTCACTTCTGCTAACAATTGAAAAAAGGTGGAGAAAAACAGAGCAAGAGGGGCAGAACCAGGTCCAAAACCTGCGTCTCTGGAACCCAAGCGCCTGCGCTCTGCTCTGCTCACTCTCTTCGCTGTTACTGCTCTGGAAGCTGGCTGTCAGAAAACGAGATGGCAGCAGAATGGAATTGCAAATCTGATTGGGCATTTCCAGTGCCCGCTGGAGGAGCCTAAAATCACTTTCCTTTGCTCTCCGGTCAGGTCTTGAATCTGCCACAGAAGGCAGAGCAGCATCGGCCCTAGGCCCTTGGGCTTCCTTGTAGTTGTGAGCAAAAATTTTCCAAGGGATCACTTTCCTTGTGATCCACAGGGTGTTCAGAGTGGGTCATTTCCAGGGACACAGCTATGGTTTCTGGTCCAATGGCACAAATTCTGGAATTTAATACTCTGGAATAGAAAGGAGAACTTTTGTAGTTGAAATCTAATCCATGCAGGGACCCTTACTCAAAAGGGTTCCCCAATCTGCAGGGCCTTGCTTTGCTCACTTTGATCTCCAGCCTCCAGCATAGACACTGAAATGTCACTGAAATGGTCTTTAGAGTCAAGTTAGCTCTGGTTTTCTCCATACTTGAAACCATTTGGGCCTGAATCCTCTTAGAAGTTAGGAAGCTGGTTGTAGTTAAAACCCCAAGAGAAGCAGGCCGATCTCTTGGAAAGAACCTAAAACTGGGTAGTTAGATCTTCTATAGTTTTGACAACACAGTGCCTTGTGCCCAGGCTGTCCTTTTTTGAGGGCCTCAGTTTCCTTCACTTATAATTTAAACCTATGTGAATCTAATACTTCATACTCCTTACAAAACTCTCTTCTGACAACCATCTGTCAGGACAAGAGGGATATTTAGCCCATGATACAGAAGAAGACTATATTGTTAGCAAAGGCAGCCCACGTTCCAGCGTAAAGAAGGTAAAGAAGTTGGAAAGAAAAATAATTGATAACCTATCTCGGTACAGAGCTTAAAAGAGAGGTCCCAGACAAGTCAGAGATACTTATATTGCTGTATAGTTCCCACAGGACTTTGGAAGACAATGTCTGTTGGCTCTGAAGTCCTTTCATGATGCTGGGTCATTGCAATCCCTAAGAAGGCCAATATTACCCCAGGGGTGTATGAGGGTCTCTCCCTCTCACCTTGTTTCTAAAGAGGTAGTTCTTCTTTGGCAGAACATATGGCAAAGTGGTTAAAAGAGCTGCCTTTCACTGTTTCTTTCTTTTTTTTTTTTTCTTTTTTTAAAAAAGGGTTTAAGTGAGAGAATAAAGACTGTTGCCATGGTTATATAAACATGGGTAAATATTCCTGGGTTGGGGATGGGGGTTGGGGTACGTGATTCATTTTTGCTGAAGAGGAATGTGATGGCTCTGCCTCCACACTCCCAGCCCCTGAAACTCAGCCTGGAGGGAGAATGGATTATCTAATTTGAAAATAAATAATAAATTAGAGGTTTTGAGATTGATTGTGAGCATACTTTCTCAAAGTCATCCAGAGCTAGACTGGATCCTTCATAATGTACCTGGGCATTTGTCCCCAGCTAGTGGAGACAAATGGATAGTGGAGCTGGGCATGGTGGTGCATACCTATAATCCAGTGACTCAGGAAGCTGAGATGGGAGGATCACAAGTTCTGAGGCCAACCTTAGCAATTTAGATGGTCTCAAAATTTAAAAAAAGGGGGGGGGGACTGGGGATGTAGCTCAGTGCCCCTCAGTTCAATCCCCAGTGCCAAAAATTTAAATAAAAAAATTTAAAACCTGGGTAGTGGGTATTTTTCCTGAGGGGTATAGCTCTTGGAACTGTATCCAAGTAAATGTCAAACACTTGGGATTTATGCCCAGCTTAGTCAGGAAGGGTGGTCCCCTCTGTTGGACTGCCAGAGCCTGAAGGTCCTGGCACCTATGCATGAGCTCAAAGGGAGAGGCAGAACCAGGTGTGTCCCAACAGAGCTTAGATCCTGAACCAAACATTGGAAACACTGCCATTCTCCTGCTTCCAGGAGATTGGCCCCTACCTGAAGGTTCCCACACACCAAGTTTTGGCCAGCTCTAGAAGACACACCCTTGGGTGACGTGGTGTCCCAACTTCTCATCTCTACTGGCAACAAAAGACCTGGGAGCTCATCCCTATACAAGGAAAGAAAATGTGACCACACAGAGTCTGGAAACCTCAATGTAACAGCACTCTCCCAAGGGTAGGGTCCCACACCCCATTAACCTTTCACCCCCTGTGGCTGTCAACAACCATTATTCCCCATCCCGTTTCCCCTCCCCCATGCCTCCTGAGCATCAACAGGAAAGGCTGACCCTGGAGATAAACACATGTTGTTGGAATGTGTTCAGATTTCACTGCAGAACTGCATCTCTCCAGGGAGAGGACCTGCCTGACAAGCTGGCCAAGAGGTGCTGAGCAGAGACTGTGTACTGTGTGTGAATGCAAGGGGGCTGTGGAGAAATAACTATACCTGCTATTCTTATGGAAGACTCTAACTCCTGACTTGCATGACATATTCCCCTGTCCACTTCAGATAGAGAACTGGGCTCCTCTGCCCCTTATGAGCCCAACATCATGAAGGGCAGCAGAGAGGATAAAGTGGCCTCTGTGTTGGGGAAACCCCTCAGTTCCAAAAGAAACATTCATTTTTGTGGAGGGAACCCTTATGATGATAAGACTCAAAGCTCTTGTCAAATCTCCATGAGTGGTAAGTGTTTTCAAAGAGTGTTATTCCCTCAATTTGTAAATGGCACAACTGAGGCCCAAAGAGGCTGGTGTGTGTGCAGAGGGAATAGGGTGTTCTAGTTTCCGGGATAGTGCTTTCTACTATTCTACTCTGTAGAAAAGCAGGAAGGATGTACCCTATAGTAGCACCTTGTGATGAGAGCCATTGAGGAGGTGAGTTCTGGTGGAATCACCAACACTTTCACCCTTTGTGCTGACTTACACCACTGCTCTCACAGACTGAACTTCTTCACAAAGTAACTGGGCTTTAAGATCTGGTTATCAATTCTTCAGGAGCTAACATTTTTGAAGGGGGACAAAAGGAATATGGTGGAGGAAGAAACAGTAATACAGTATTTTGAATAAGGTTTATGTATGATCTCTTACATGAACAATTCAGTGGGAATTTTGAGTGCAAAATTAGATTAGTTTAGGGCTGGGGATATAGCTCAGTTGGTAGAGTGCTTGCTTCAAATGCACAAGGCCCTGAGTTCAAATAGATTAGTTTAAATAATAAGAATTTTAGTCTGTGGGCTGATATTCATCCTTATATGGAATTATTTGCAGCTATAGGTTTGGATCTTATGGTGCCTAAGCAATGGCCTCATCGCTCCATGGAAAGCAAATATTTCCATTTTGCAAACATTTGGTGGAAAGCAAATATTAACTACAAAGAACACCTGAAGAATATCAGGGCACAGCTAAGGGAAATACAGTATTTGTGCAAACTAATGCTGGTAGATGCAAACTGGACTAAGAAATGGCTCGCTTCCAGGAAACTACTGGGGACATTCTGCAATGTCTGACTCCCTAGAGACCCAGCATTGGGTCTCTGTAATCTTCCTGTAATCTTACCATGGCCTGTAACCCACAGAAAAGTCTTGTTTCATTACCTATTATTTGGCCCATTCCACCAGCTGTATGCAAGGACCAGGGACAGACAGCCTGCCAGGGAGTGACTTTTTAGCAAGAGGGAAAGGGAAAGAAAGATTGCCTGCTTCTCCTCTAGGGGTCATGGGATGAGGAGAAAAACTTTAACAAACAAACAAACCCAGTTTGGCTTACTTCATATTTGTCTCTACTAGGCTGGCTCTTAAGTTTCTTCTGGTGTTCTGTAGGAGTTGAACTGTCCTAGCACTAGTCAGATATCATCCTGGGATATGGTGGAAATTTCACCCTGGAGAACTTGAAAGGAGTCAGTGCTGAGGATTATGGCTGGAGAGGCAGGACTTTATCCCTGGGGCTTGGAGTGGACAAGGTTGGCAACAATAGTACCATCAGCAATAACCTGTATCAAAACTTGAAGCCTATATCTCAAGTTTCTAGATATCAAAGGCTGTGAGGTCAAGAAACAGTTTCTGCAGTAACAACTGAAGATGTCTATTGAAGAAATAGGAGCTGAACATGCAATGGGGTTTGGTTTTACTTCCCCCTTCTCCCTAGCATTGGACAGGTTTTCTTTGCTGTGATTATTCCCCATGAATCATCATCCATAGAAAGTGACTGAGGCAATGAAGAGTGAATAACAAATCCCCTTAATAGTCTTTCATGTCTCTGCCTGGAGGGTTTTAGAAATAACTTGCATTTTAATCTTTCTTAGAGTCATAGAATTTTGGAACCATAAAGGACCTTATGGATGATCTGGGCATGTGGCTTTATGGAGAGACTGGAAGAGAAGCTATGTGGGTTTCACTCTCCAGTCTATCACTAGAAATAGTCCTGACCTAACATGTATTGAAGGCCTTCCTTGTGTTGGGCACCCTGAGAAGTGAATGTTCCTATTCTTCCATTCTGCAGATGAGGGAGGAAAGATGAGGAAAGAGTGGCACAGGCCACTCTTTTTTTTTTTTTTCCCCCTTAGAGCCACCAAGGGGAACTGGATCTGGCTGGAGATCCCCTACATTCTCAGTCATTCTGCTCCTCACTTTAAAATCAAACTTTTGTGGAATCTTGATTTTCTTCTATGTAATCTCTAAAGTTTAAAAATCCCCTTAAAATCTGCATTTCCTTTCTAAGCACGTGATTTTACAAGTCAAGAAAGTGAAGTGATTTTACAAGTCAAGAAAGTGAAGCGCAGAAGTGTGAATGACTTGCCCTAGGTCACTCAGAGGGTAGGGCAGAATCAGCCCAGGAATCGAGACCTAGTGACTACTGCTGCAAGTCAAGACCTCCTTCCCTTCCAACTTCTAATGTGAAATATTTCTAGGAAAATTCAACTTCTTGTCTTAGAGGGGACCAGTACAATGGTTTTAGCTAGATTGGAGATATTTAGGTTGGGTGTGGCCAATTGTAACACCAAAGATGAGTTTAGAAGACCAATGATATTTGTCTTAAGTACCTTCAACCTATCCATCTGTCTGCTGTTTGGGTGTCTTTTTCAAGTCATGAATGGTGACCACAGGGAAAGAGCACAATGACACCCACATCTGTTGTGGCACATACATACTTTCCCCAATGGTGCTTCCAGTTGTTTGTCCCCTTCAAATTTTACTGCTTTCCATTAGTTCTTTCACACGGCATCCTTCGTGGGATCTCTCAGCAGTGGAATTTCTGCTCCGCTTTCCTCCTTCCCTG
Source organism: Urocitellus parryii (assembly GCF_045843805.1). NCBI lineage: Eukaryota > Metazoa > Chordata > Mammalia > Rodentia > Sciuridae > Urocitellus > Urocitellus parryii. Next base: position 104,444,680 of record NC_135541.1, read on the forward strand.
TGCTTTGCTCCCTTTGTCCAGAATCTGATCATTAATAGGTATGCAGCCTGGATGTAATGGGCATGGCTATGTGGAGCAGGGTGCTACAGGACCCCGGCTATACTTTGGTAATTGGCATGTACTACCTTTAACAGAATCCCCATCGCAGTGTCCTTCCCACTGAAAAAGAGATTGGAAAGGGGTGATTGTGTCAATAAGCACATGATTGGGTGCATCTGAAGCAAGAACAAGGTATCCTGGGTGCAGCATTACTCTATTCACAACACACCCTGTATGTCCCAGAGCAAGTGTGGTTCAGACACTCTGAAATGAGCTCTCACCCACTGGTGAGTGGAAAATTAGCTTTGGCAGGCGAGGAACTGGGTGACAGGTGAGGAAGCCAGCAGGGTATCAGTGTTATCCTCCTACTATTGCTGTTTGATGGTGTTGCTAACAATCTCTCCCCACCTCTCCCCCTCCTCTGAATTGCAATTAGGTCAGGTGAAAATGACTTGGAAAGGCTTGAGTGTGTGATATGAGGATGCTGGAATGGCCTCATGCCCTTTGGAAGCTAGCCGTGTGCTTTGCAGGTGGGCTGCACTTGGCCAGTTGGGAATTGGCATTTTCCTGATGTCCCACCACGCAAGCTGTGCGGTTTATATTTCTAGTGGGTGGAAGATAAGATGGCGCTCCAGGGACTAAATCATAGGAAATTCTGCCATATGGTATAATGTTGGAGGCAGTGTGTGCCAGGACTGGGAGGCAAAAGAACTGGGTTCTTGGACTGACTTTAGATCAGCCCTATAATTTACAATGTCCTGGTTTCCTTAAGTGTAAAGTGGGGCAAATAATCCCACTGCTGCCACTCTGCTGTGAAGGTAAAGTATGTAAAGGCCCTTTGAAATGTCAAGAGTATGGTTCTAAATGTGAGGCCCGACTGCCAGGGGAGTTTGCCAAGCCTCCTGGGAAGCATCAGTCTGCCTCTGCATCAGTTTCCACAGTCTGTGCTCAGACAGGTCCTTAAGCATCACACATCCATGAATCTCATCGCCTATCTATAGTCAGCAAATAAGGGAAAGGGCAGGCTGATGCTCTGCTTTAGTCTGATCTTCTTACCAACCCCCACCCCCACCCGGTGATGATCTTGCTGCCCTCCCTCTTCTGCTCCCGGCCTGTCAGTTTAATTTAACAAGGTTGGAAGAAAGGTTTGATTTAATCAAACCAGTTGCTGTATCCATTCTGCTCAGAGGTCCCTCAGTGTCACCACTGAGACTCAGATTAGACAGTGACAATTACTTCTTCCCTGGATATTGCCTCCCCCTCCTTCTCCCCCGGAGGGAACTGGGAGGTAGACCAATCTCTTGGGACCTAAGAATAGATGCGGGAGGATCAAAGGAGAGAAACAGGCACTGGCCCCAGAAAGCCCCTCTCAGAGCCTTACATGGCCTTGTTCAAGGCTGAGGAATGGCCCAAGGGTGGGGGCAGGAGAAAAAGTGAGCAGAGCTGCCTTACAAAGGCTTAAGGCTGCCTGAGGACAGAGCTTGCCATCATGATGGCCCTCGGAGATTAAAAGCAATCTCCCTTATTGTCAGGACACTGGGGTGGAGGTGGGTAGGTAAAGTAGCTGTAAGCTCCACACACTCCAACCACAAGCATTTATTTCCAGGTTCTCTGCTGGGATTCTGGGGTCTCTGAAGCTGGGAGACAACAGCAAAAATAAGGTGAGGCTCTATCCATCTGAGTTCTGCTGCTCTGTTCTTGGCATGCAAGCAGCAGAGACAGGAGGAGCTGCCAACTGAGCCAGGGTTTCAGGGGAGGCCATGTAGGCTATGAGGTGACTGGTGTGTGTGTGTGTGTGTGTGTGTGTGTGAATGTTTGTGGCTGGAAGACAAGGCAATGGGGGTCTGGTGCAGAAAGTTTAGAATTCCAGAACAAATCTCCTTTCTTTAACCCTTTTATTTCCCTTCGTTTTGGGAAGTGGGTGCTCAGCACCTCTTGTTTTCTTGTGCAGTTTACAGAAGAAAGACAAAGCCCTCTTGAGGGGAACCCTCACTAAAGGTGGTGGAAATCCTTTTGCCTTTTGCTCATTTGTGTCACATTCTTCCATCAGCTGGGCAACTGACAGGTGCACCCCTCCCCCGGCCCTTGCCAGATCGCCTCCCTGCCATTTGTCTCTTACCCAAATACCCAGCAGAACTCACTATCCATAAGAGCTGAATATGATTAGCGGAAACCCCTTCTGACAGCTCTAAAGAGAATCCTTCAAATGCATATTCTATTGAGTGCATCTCATTGCTGCTGACAGCTGCTTTATCAATTAAATTCCACGTTCCCCGTCTTTGGAGACGCCAAGAACCTCCTCACCTAATAAATCACAGGCTCCCAGTTATTGTTAAATGTCCCATCAGACTCCAATAAACTCCCTGCCAAAAGGGGCAGGTTATTTATTATGCTGCCTGGACAAGAATGGATCAGGCCCCTTTCTCACAAGGAGAAGAGCAAATGTACCACACCTTCCTCCCTAAAGACCGAGGCAGTGATCTAAATGGGGCAATCAATCAACTCGGGTCTCAGACAGAGGGGAATCTGGTCTGGAGGGAGGTGATATCACCTGGGGTTCTTTTCCCAAGCCAGGAAAATCCAATGAAGCACTTGTGAAAACAGTTATTCTCCCTGTTGAGAAGTAGTCAACTAGGACTGAGTAGGCTCATAAAACAGTATGTTCTGCCCAGAGGGCAGATGATGATTTTTGATAAATTTGATACAAGTTAAGATTATGGATGGGGCTAGTCCACTGAACAGATGATCTAAGAATATAGGAGTGAAAATCCCCTTGGCTGGTGAAAGAATCTAAGCACATGGCCAGCCATGGTTTGCAAGATAAGTGGCACACAGGTAGCACTGGCACTTAGAGAGCAAGTCCCAGGAGCTGTTAGGTGTTAGGAAGTGGGCTTTAGCATTACTTGCCTCAAATTAGATTCCAAACTTAGTGATGATTCCAAGTCTGAAAGTTCAGATGTGAACTCCTCAGCTTTGCCATGAATCAAGCCCCAATCTCCATTTCCAACTGTTTCTTTTTACTGTTACATAACACTACCCTCTTTGGAAGAGCATAACATACTTACTTTATATTCCTTATGGTGGCAAACAAGGCTCTCCATCATATGGAGCCAATATATCCCTGCAGCCTCATTTCCTGGTAATTGCTATCATACTTGCCTCTGTTCACACCAAAGGACTTATCTTCTCAAAACTATTATGGGTTTTCATGCTTCCACGCCTCTACACAAACTGTTCCCTTTGCCCAGAATATCTTTTGGAGACTTGTCTTCCTGCTCTCCTTCCACTCCCACTTCCTGGAGAGCGCCTTGTTCATCCTTCAGAAGCTCAGAATATCAGCCTCCACTGCTTCCTGGGATTGCTGCCTTGACAGAAATGCTGGACTCCAGATATTAAGTCAAGAATAATTTTTTGCACATGTAGTTTTTCTCATAGTTCCATGCATACTTTCAACCACTTCGTTTTTGGGTGGGGATGAGGAGGACATAGAGAAGAAAGCTAGTGCACTCTGAATACCAAAAGCTGTTTTCATCAATTTCTCTGAAGTTCCCACTCTCTCCCACATGACAGCCACACTTTGAGCAACGAAGGCCCTGCAAAATGTCAGTACTGCATATGATTTTACACCAGCTTGTGCTACTTGCATATTTCATGCTTGATCATTTTCCTTGCTGGGCTGCCAGCTCCTTTAGGATGAGAGTAGAAAGAGCCTGGGCTTTGCTGTCAGGCAGATCTGAGTTCCAATCCATTTCTGAGCTGTGACTTAGGGCAGATTCCTTAATTTTCCTCTGAGGACCTCCCTGGAGGGAAACATCTCCTTTAGCATCTGACAGAGAAGGCTTTTAGGGTTGGTATAGATCTGATAAGAGATGTTCACCCAAAAGCTCATGAGGAAATGTAGGAATGTTCAGAGTTGAAATGTTATGCAATATAGCCTAATGAGTGGATTAATCCACTTGCTAGATTATTAATCTGAATAGACTATTGGGTGGTAATCATAGGCAGGTGGGACATGACTAGAATAGGTCACCAGGAACATGTCTTTGGGGTTGATATTTCTCTGGCACCTTTTTTGCTGTATCTCTGCTTCCCAGCTACCATGAGTTGAGTCAAGTTTTTTCCTCTGCCATGCCTTCTGGTCATGATACTCTGCCTTATCTCCAACCCAGAGTAAAGAAATCAGCTGACCATGGACTGAACCTCTGAAACTGTGATCCCTTTTCCTCCTTTAAGTTGTTCATATCAGGTATCTCAGTCACAGTGACAAAAATTTGACTAACACAAGAATAAATTGCAGACATGAGCTTGGCCTCAGCTCACTCTCCATTTGCATGCTAAGCTTCTCCAGACCCATTTACCCTTCCCTGTGACAAGGCCCCTGTCTTCTATGCATTCTTCAGTTTTGAGCTTAGCTCCAACTCTGGGATGATATGGCAGACTGTTGATTACTTCTAAAGTCCTTTCCCTCTTCTTTTACAGTAATAAACATCCTTTCCAACCAGTGTTTAGCTGGGCAATTGTCTGGAAAAATAACTACACTTCCCAGACTCCTCTGCAGAGAGGTCTAACTCTATGGTTAAATTCTGGCCAATGAAATGCTTAGTAGGAATATGGCGGTTTTTGAGGATGTTTCATAAAAGATTGTTGGATGATGACCTCTACACCCTTTCTGCTTTTTTGAGTCTTCCTTTTTGCTGCTGACTAGATGCAGAGATGATGGCTGAAACTACAGCAACAATTTAGGTAACAAGACAAAGGCTTGGGTATCTAGGAACTTTGTGAATGAGAGCTACTATGTCTGTATTACTTGCAAATTTTCCGCCAGGGAGAAATGAACTTCTATCCTGGAAATATAAACTTCAACCTTAAGGCTTTATCTTTAATCCAATCTAGTCCTGATCCCTAAGTCTTTCCTGGCTTCCCATATTTGGGAAAGAAGCTACCTGTTTGTATCTTTCCCCTTAAGGTTAGAGGCTTTATTTTGTTCCATTTTAGTTTCCCTAGCATTTTTTTTTATTTGTAGCAGATATTCAGAAGATTTTTGTGAAAAAAATTGAATAAAGATATGTTTGTGAATCGAATGTAAATAATATTGCCTACCTCTTGTTGCTTTGAGGGTTAAGTGAGAAAAAGTGACTGTAAAATCTTAGTTTCTGGTCTGGGGTTGTGGCTCAGTGGTAGTGCACTCATCTGGCATGTGTGAAGCACTGGGTTTGATCCTCAGCACCATATGTAAATAAATAACTAAAATAAAGTTATTGTGTCCATCAACAACTAAAAAAAAATATTTAAAAAGCCCACAAAAAAACCTTAGTTTATTTTCTTTACACATTTCCCCATTGATCCTCACACCTAGGGAAAAGAAGTCTCCACTGCAAAAATGATTAGATAGGACTCTTGTGAATCACATCCATTCTGGGTCTAAGTCTCACTTTAACTACTTCCGTTCACAAGAATCTCTGAAGTGTAACAAGTCATGGAATATTAAGGACTTTGGTCTAGTTTGCTCTGGCTGCAGGAGGTAGGTGGGCTTCAATGCCGGAGAAAAGTCTGGGATCCCACCGTGATCCTGGGAGAGGCAGGGAGGCAGACATAGTCCAACTGATTGCTGCATGTTACTCTCACACTTAACCTAGTTATTAAATGATCTCTAGACTCTGTGTTGTATCTTACCAGCACTGAAGATTGGTTATCAACATTGTTACAGTTTATATCTCCTGAAGAATAAAATTTTAGTGATTTGTTTTTATTTATAGGAATATAATTTATTCCCATCACTGCGATATTTGTGTCTATGAAATATCATAAACAAAAAATGCAATAAAAGAATGCCTATAAAACTATAAATGTTATTTTTTGGAAAGTAGTTTCTTGGAGAGCCAGTTCTTTGACATTGGTGTGAGTTCAACAGAACCACTGTTGTATGCATGAAGACTCAGTAGCAATTTTTCAGCAAGAAAGTGTCAGTCATTCAATTTGCTAGGTCTACTAAATGCCTGGTCTGGGCTGGAGAGCTTGGGGTGACAAAAGTGCAGTCCTTAAGAGCTCATTATTTATTTAGTAAGAGGCGCAGAGAAGTAAACAATAGACCATAGAGAAGTAAACAAGAGCCAAACTGGATTTATAGCATAAAAAGCCTGGAGTGGGGACAAAAAAGTGCATTACAAGTTCAAGGCAGCCTGAGCAACTTAGAAAGTTGCTCTTAAAAAGTCCATCTTAAAATAAAAAAGAACTGGAGATGAAGCTCAATGGTAGAATACCCTTGGGTTTAGTTCCCAGTACTACAAACAAACAATCAAACTAAGTCACTTCTTAGTTGGGATACAGCTCAATGGTAGAATATGTGCAAGCCTTGGGTTCAATCTCCAGGACCAAAAAAGGAAAAAAAGAAAACGAAGTCACTCTAGTACTGTGGAGTTCATAGGCTAGGATGGAGAAGAAACTCTGGGGAGGAGGTTTTTGTAAGAATTGGGGTAAGGAAAGTGCCTAACATTGGGCAGATGCTACAAAAACTGAAAAGGAATGAATGAACCATTTGGAGGCAAAATTACCTGCTCAGTAAATTAATTTCAGAAAGAGGGATAAAATGCAGAGTGAAGAATGGTTCCTAGGTTTGTCATCTGTGGACTAGGAAGATGAAGGAAGTGGGATGTTAAGAAGAAGATGGGAATTTTAAGTACCATACACTCATATCATCTCCCCTAATTCATATGGATAGTGGACATTTTCTAAATGTTTTGCAAATTTCTAAGCAAAACACATCTATGTTCAGTATCCTCTTCCAATGGGATGAACATGCCAAGGCCTTCCTACATCAGTTGGAATGTGGGCTGTCACTCTGTGTGAGAAACAAAGACTAGGATTATTAGGACAGAATGGGGTTGGATGAAGTCTGTCTATTTGGTACTGGGGATTAAACCTAGTGACTCCCTAACCATTTAGTTACATTCTCATCCTTTTTTAAAATTGTTTATTTTGAGGCAGGGTCTCCTGGCAGGCCTCCAACTTGGAATCCTGCTGCCTTGGCTTTCAGAGTAGCTGGGATTACAGGCATGTACCACAGAGCCAAAAGCAGAGAAAATTTAATTTTATAATTATGTATAAGATTAAGTTCCAGAAATAATTTAAGTTTAGAATTATGACTAAGACTTTGTTAAAGGAGCTCAGTTAATAAATACTGAGTACTTACTGTGTGTCGGATTTCTATTTCCTTGTCCTCATTAAGTGGGGGAGACAGACAATAAACACATATGATTTCAAGTAGTTAGAAGTATCAGAAAAATAAAGAACAAGGGGATAGAGAGAGATGGGAAAGGCCAGGGGGTGGGCAGGATCCCTAAGTTATCCTAGGTTTTAAAGCAGCACGTACAAGACAGGTTAACTCCGAGAGGTCCACTAGATGTGTAAACCGAGCCATTAGGGAGGCAGGGGGATGTACCACCCTGGAGTTTAGAGATAAGTTCCAGCTGGAATTTGGGAATTGCCAGGATCCCACTTCGACTTACTTTGATCAGAGCTCGCCATTTTTTCAGTGCTAGGGGATGGGAGCGCGGAGATGACAGAGCTATAACGAACAGGGGTCGACAGATCTTGTTCTACTCCGGGCGCTTCTGCGAGCACTGAGAGGGCAGCGAGGTGGGGTGCCGAGAGGGGAGCATTCCGGAAGAGGTTACCGCAGCCCAAGAAGCCGGGGCCAGGAGGGAGGCGAGTGACGCGACTGGTGCGTCACAAGGTGCGCGTTGTGAGCACTGCGGCGCTGGCGCGGGCGCAAGGCCCGGTGGGCCTGCCTGGAAGAGGGCCGGAGGCGGACGGCGTGCCCACCGCAGGGACACGGCGCCCTCTGCAGGCCGCGGGAGGTGACACACCGGTAGTTCGTTTTTCCTCCCCTCCCTCTTCCCCAGGCCACATTTTTTTTCTGCTAAGTGTTCACCAGTCTGAGCCGTCGACTTCCGTCCCTTCCCTCCACTTCCAGGCCAGGCGTGTCACTGTCTTCGCGGGAAGAGTGCCAATAAAGTTTTTCCTCTTCTCGCTCCCAGGAGCTCCGCCTCGCCCTAAGTATCGCGAGATCTGGTGGCGGGGCTACCATGGCGGCCGCATTTGAAGCCTCAGCGGCCGTAGCAACCGTGGAGACCGTTATGCCAGGGGAGCAGGTGGCCGGGGAGGCCTCGGCCCTGGAGCCCACTCCCGGGCCCGTGCGGAGCCTGAGGACGGCTCATGATATTGGCGGTCCGCGGACCCGCACCGGAGACGTCCTGCTGGCAGAGCCCGCAGACTTTGAGTCGCTGCTGCTGTCGCGGCCGGTCCTGGAGGGGCTGCGGGCGGCCGGCTTCGAGAGGCCTTCGCCGGTGCAGCTAAAGGCCATCCCGCTGGGGCGCTGCGGGCTCGGTGAGGGCGGGGTCCCGGAGAGTCCTCGAGGGCGGGAGGAAGGGAGGTCGAGAGGCGGCTGCGACTTGGCCTGGGAAAGACCCGGCTCAGCGCCCATGCGGGACTCGGCCTGGCCGAGGCGCTAAGGGCACTATTGAATCTGAAGATAGTTTTAGACCCTTTCGCGCTGACAGGTGGTTCTGTTTGAGAAGATCGACAGTAGAGGTTTAGGGAACAAGCATGCTTCTGGATATGGCCTCCTGCATGTTTGAGAGTCAACTAAAACTAAAGGTGCCATTCTGGTTCTCTTGTCCCATGTTGGTACCTAAGCTGCTTCAGTGCGTACTGGCTAGTGAAGATTTTTTTTAAATATATATTTTTAGTTATATGTGGACACAATACCTTATTTATTTTTATGTGATGCTGAGGCTCGAACTCAGTACCTCATACATGATAGGTAAGTGCTCTACCCCTGAGCCACAACCCCTGGCCCCTGATTTTTTTTTTTTTTTTCCTTCCTCAGATTTAATTGTTCAAGCTAAATCAGGCACTGGAAAAACCTGCGTATTCTCCACTATAGCTTTGGACACTCTTGTTCTTGAAAACTATAGTACTCAGGTGAGTTTAGCTCAGAGGATTTAGAGGTGGGTGTGTTATGTGTACTTTATCAAAGGTCAGGTGAAATATAGAAGTATAGCTTCTCAGAGGTAGAAGTGAATCTGATGAATAGAATTAAACAGTATGAAAAAGTATTTAAATAAAGTAGATATTAAAGTCGTTCAGTGATGATAGTGTGAATAATTACCAAGGATATATTATTAGTGTTTGAAGTTTGAAATTTCCTGTTATTACCATATCTTGAGGGATGTGAGGTAGTGTTTGACTTGGTTCATAGTATTGTGATGCTTTACTATACAGATGGTCTTAAGTTCTGTGAATGTATCATACTGATCTCATTTTCTAGGTTGTCTTGGAGTACATGTAAGATCGTCTTACCCAAATTATGAGGAGATCTGGGTTTGGAGATCAGTTCTTTGACAATAATTTGTTACACACTTATACTACATATAAACAGAATGCCAGGCATTGGGAAATTCAAAGATATTGTCTTTATAGTTTTACTCTGAAATTAGTAGTTTTTGCAGATGTTTATTTCAAGTTCTCAGTCATGAATATCTGATGATGAATTTTCAACAGTTGTTTTTAACCTGGGATACCCATATTCATCATCTAGGAAGGTTTTTTAGTCCTATCGTATATTTACTAAATTCTGGGTTATATTGTACAAAGGAAGGCCTCCTACTTCCTAAAGTCCTGGCATCAAGTCAAATGCAGAAACCTTAAAAAAGTTCCATATAAGACTCATATTTTTTGTTTAAGATCTTTGCATTGTCAAAATTAAACACTTTATGTGTGAATGTGTGTCAAAGTAATACTAATTTTTGAAATTTGGAGCGTCCAGAATAATTACAGAGGAGTACTAGAAAACAAAACTTATAATTCTATAGAGAAACTATTAACTGTTGGCATTTTTTTTTCCTAGTCGTTTTTTTTTAAAGCAATTTCTTCTTTTCATGTAGTCTTACCTTCTTCTCTAGTAAGTACGTTGCAGAATTTTCACCATGGCTCTTGAGGCCTTTTGGGATCTTGTCCCTGGAATTAGCTGTCTGACCTTTGCTTTCCCCCAAATCTGTCCAGCCTCTTGGGCCTTCTTGTTCTTAGGTACTGTCTTAAGGTACATTTGTTGTACTTTGCATTTGTTGTTTCCTCTTCCTGAAATATTTCCCATGGTGTCACACAGCTAGCTCTGTGATTACCTTTAGCTCTCTTAAATGTTACCTCCTTGTCATTTTTTATATTTATTGTTTAATCTCATCATCCCAGAATGAAAGTGCCAAAAAGTCAAGGACTTTAGACTTTTAACTGTTGATTCTCCAGCAGCTAGTATGTTGTCTCACCCACAGTCTTATTTTTATTGAATGAATAGATGAATGAATGGTGTGTTTTCCCTTGTCAATTAAGAACTCATTATTTTATTCTATTAGAGCTATATAGTTATACATAGTATTGGGTTCATCCCAACAAACAGACATTCATGGATTTCGATTTCAGTTCATGATTACCCCTCATTTTTCTCCTTCATTTCCCTCCTTTCTCCCATTCTCCTTCCTCTGTTAGACTTCCTTTCACTTATCTATTAATTTATATTTGATTGAATCTTTCTACCTATGCATAAAGGTGAAGTTCCCTGTCATGCATTTCTATATGCATATAACATGATATTTTAAGAATTCATTCTGCATTGCCTCGCCTTACCCATCCTTCCATTCTGCTTCTTGATCCTCTTCTACATTACTGATCTCTTTATGTTATCCTGTCCTTTCTTCCTCCTTTTTTTTTTATTGCACTCTAACTTTCGAATATAAGAGAAAACATTTGACCTTTGAATTGAGTTTGGCTCATTTCACTTAGTATGATATTCTCCATTTCCATCCATATACTGGCAAATGCCATTATTTCATTCTTTTTTATGGCTGAGTAGAACTCTATTGTGTGTATATATACTCACAATGATTTCTTAATCCATTCCTCCATTTATGGGCATTTGAGTTGATTCCATAATTAAACTATTGTGAATTGTGCTACTACAAACATTAATGTGACTTTATCTCTGTGGCATGCTGATTTTAGATCTTTCTTTTGGGAAAATGCCAAGGAGTGAGATAGCTGGATCATATGGTGGTTCCCATTTCTAGTTTTTTAAGGAATCTCTGTACTGCTTTCCAGAGTGGTTGTACTAGTCTAAGGTCCCACCAACAGTGTACAAATTTACCTTTTCCCCCACAACCTCATCAGCATTTATTGTTTATATTCTTGATCATTGCCATTCTGACTGGAGTGAGATAAAATTTTAGTGTAGTTTTGATTTGTATTTCCCTGATTACTAAGATATTGAACATTTTGTCATGTATTTGTTGCCCATTTGTGTTTCTTCTTGTAAGCAGCTTCTGTTTAGTTCTTTTACCCATTTATTGATTGGGCTATTTGGTTTTTTTGGGTGTTAAGTTTTTTGAGTTCTTCGTATATTTCAAATATTAATTCCCTATTAGAGGAGTAACTGGCCAAGATTTTCTCCCATTCTGCAGGCTTTCTTTTCACAGTCTTAATCATTTCCTTTGCTGTGCAGAAGCTTTTTAGTTTGATGGTATCCTACTTACTAATTCTTGGTTTTATTTCTTGCCCTTTGGGGATCTTGGTATAAGCAAGTTGGTGCCAGCACCTGTGTGATGGAGTGTTGACTCTGTGTTTTCTTCTATCAGTTGTAAAGTTTCAGGTATAATTCCTAAGTCTTTGATTCATTTATTTGAGTTTACAGAGTGAGAGATAGGGGTCTAGATTCATTTTTATACATATAGCTATCCAGTTTCCCAGCACCATTTGTTCAGAAGGCTATCTTTTCTTCAAAATATATTTTTGGCATCTTTGTCAAATATCAGATGGCTGTAGATATGTGGATTTGTCTTTGATTTCTATTCTGTTCCATTGGTCTTCATGTCTATTTTGATGCCAATACTATGCTGCTTTTGTTGCTCCAGCTCTTTAGATCAGGTATTGTGATGCCTTCTGCTTCATTTTTCTTGTTTGCTATTGCTTTGGCTATTCTGGGTCTCTTATTCTTCCGAATGAATTTAAGATTTTTTTTTTCTAATTCTATGAAGAGTGTCATTAGTATGGGGATTGCATTGATGGGGATTGCATTGAGTCTGTATATTGCTTTTGGTAGTATGGGATTTAGACAATATTAGTTCTGTCTATCCAAGAACATGGGCTCTTTCCATCTTCTAAGATCTTCAATTTCTTTCTTCAGTGTTCTGTAATTTTCACTGTAGAGATCTTTTACCTCTTTGGTTAGATTAATTCTCAAGTATTTAAGTTTTTCTTTTTTTGAGATTATTGTGAATCGGATAGTTTTTCTGATTTTTTCCTTGGTTGAACACTGTTGGAATATAGAAAAGCTTTTGATTTTTGGATGTTGATCTTGTATCCTGCTACTTTGCTGAACTCATCTCTAGAAGTCTTTGAGTTTTTTTGGGGTCTTCTAGATATAGGGTCATATCATTGGCAAATAGAGATAAAAACTCATCATTTTAAATGATAATTTAAGTGAAAAATAGTACATCATATAATGAATGCTAGTTATGTGCCAGATAAATGTATTTATTCCTTTGTCTTGTTAAAGGTGTTTTACATTTTTGTAGATTTTGATCTTGGCTCCTACAAGAGAAATTGCTGTACAGATACATTCTGTTATTACAGCCATTGGAATAAAAATGGAAGGCTTAGAGTGTCATGTCTTTATTGGAGGAACTCCATTATCACAAGACAAAACCAGACTTAAAAAGTGTCATATTGCTGTTGGATCTCCTGGTAAGATATCAAGACCTAACTGGCGTTCTTAAGGAACCAAACACTTTAATAACAGTAAGGATATAGGAATCTTTGATAACTGTGATATTATTTTTGTTGGGGGGATCTGGCCCTCATGGCCCTCATGCATGCTAGGCAAGTACTCTACCACTGAGTTATACCCCTAGTCCCAATAATAATTTTTTTGATTAGAAGTGAAGAGCATTAGACCAGTGAGACTGATATATGACTGGATTACCAACAGAATTTATGAACTCCATTCCTAAGGATATTTGAGTATACATATGGGATAAGCTTCTGAGAAGAGAAGATATGAGATGACTTTTTGGAAGCCCCACTAAACCATGGATTGAAGTTATTCTTTGGCCTCTTTATTAATCATTTGGTCATGAATTACTCAGAATTGAATGCTAGATTTGATAGAAATGGCATTTACTTTCCTTTTTTTAATGTAAAGGGAGGGAAAAAGTGGGCTTAGGCAAGATCAACACATTAGATTTCTTAGTTTGTTTAATGTATAAGTGAATAATGAGAATTGAGTCACAAAATTTAGCATTACAACCTGTGGATGGAGTAAAACATTGGAGCAGATTTAGTACATCATAAATATTTCAGTGTGCTTTTTTTCTGGAATTTAGGGAGAATTAAACAACTCATTGAACTTGACTACTTGAATCCAAGCAGCATTCGTCTCTTTATTCTTGATGAAGCAGATAAACTTTTAGAAGAAGGCAGCTTCCAGGAGCAAATAAAGTAAGCAAAATAACTAACTTGACTATAAGAATGGTACCCCAAAGTATCTGTCTATATCTTTTCTAGGTAGTGATTACTGCCTGAATGATTTCCATGATATATATTTTATTTTGCAGTTGGATTTATTCTTCTTTGCCTGCTAGTAAACAGATGTTGGCAGTGTCAGCTACTTACCCTGAATTTTTGGCTAATGCTTTGACAAGGTATATGAGAGAGCCCACTTTTGTAAGATTGAATTCCAATGATCCAAGTCTCATAGGTATGTACGGATTTTGGGTACTTAACATTTTTAGTTTGTTCATGATATATTGGAGCTTTTCCTTGCCTAGTTGGCTTTTGCTGTTTCATAGTTTTTAGGATATAGCAAATGTGTTTGTTTTAACTGATGACTCTTGACTTCTTTGTAGGTTTGAAGCAGTATTACAAAGTTGTCAATTTGTACCCTTTGGCACATAAGATTTTTGAGGAAAAGGCTCAGCATTTACAGGAACTCTTCAGCAGAATTCCATTTAATCAAGCCTTAGTCTTTTCTAATTTGCACAGCAGGTAATACAATTTAAAAGGTCATATGGGGAACTTCTGGAGTGAAAGGAAAGACATAGGGCAGTATTTGTAAAATTATAAACTGTTATGTTATTTTTTCATAGAGCACAACATTTGGCTGATATCCTTTCTTCTAAAGGTTTTCTTGCTGAGTGTATTTCAGGCAAGTTCAACTCTTATGTTAATTTTTGTTTAGTATATTGACTTGAAGTCTGCCTCCCTAGTCAGAAGGAAGTACCACTTCATGAATTGTCTTATTAATGACGTTGCCCTGACTCTTCAGGGTAAAGGCTATTTCAGGCTTATTTTTCACTGGAATTAGATATTATAAGATCCTGATTTTATTAAGAAGTAACTTGGTATATAGTAATAAATTAGAAAACTAGTATTCAAAGAGACTTAATTTTTATTAGAATTTCTAAGTTATATCCACAAAAAACTTAAATCTATAAAATAAAGTTTATTATCCTAAAAGAGTTTGTTTCTTGACATTGTTAAAATGCTAAGAATTGCTAGCTGAATTGACTTTTTGTTGTTTTTTTTTTTTTGGTGGTGGTGCTGGGGATTGAACCTAGGGTATTGTGCATGCTCGGCAAATGTTCTACCACTAAAGCTATTCCTTTAACCTTTGAGTTGACTGTTTATGGTTTTGTGGAAGGCAAAAGTGATTCAGTTCTTGCCTCAAAGTTATGTTATTATTGCTGGCCTAATAGAAATGAAAGATTTAAAGGAAATTTTAATTAGTGAGATCATTTTTATAGTTCTCTCTTTTCTTTTTAAATATATTTTTTAGTTATAGATGGACACAATACCTTTATTTGTTTTTATTTTTATGTGGTGCCAGGGATCAAACCCAGTGCCTCATGCATGGTAGGCAAACGCTGTACCACTGAGCCACAACCCTGGCCACTCTTTTATTTCTTAACCTGTTAGGTTGAGCTTGTTTAGTGTATCCTGAAGTACTAGGGAGTCTATTTTCTAACAGGCTGATATTTGGGCTCTGGATTCTACTTTAACACCAAATTTACAAAGGGTTGATTAAAGTAATTTTATTTTTCTAAGAGTTATTTGTTATTCATCATATATAACTTTCCAGGTGTAATGCTATATCTGCAGGCATCATCTGGATACCATTTAAAATTAATTTTTTAATTTCAGAATAATTGCCTAAAGCATATTTTAAAAGATTCTGACTTTAGATCTTAATCTAGGTTTTCCCAGGACAGAATTAATTGTGACTGATGTATTTAAAGTATTAGGATTGGGAGTTATGTCCCTTGATTTTTGCAGATTTGGTAAATATGTATTGTTTCATTGTTTTTATATGCCTTTTCTTTTCGGATCTTTTTAGGCAACATGAATCAGAATCAGCGTTTAGATGCTATGGCTAAACTGAAGCAGTTTCATTGCAGAGTCCTCATTTCTACAGATTTGGTAAGTTTACTGATTCTGTTTGGATAACTAATTCATCTTGACATGTTCCATTATCAGATCTAAAGATCTTGCTTATTACTTTATGTGTATGTGTATATCTAACAAGAATGCCAGAAGATAATTATCTTTCCAATTCTGGGGAAGACATTTCCTTAAAAATATCTTTAACCACTGGGTGTGGTGATGCATGTCTGAAAACTCAGCAACTTTGGAGGTTGAAGCAGAAGGATCACAAGTTTGAGGCCAGTCTCAGTAACTTGGTGAGATACTATGACTAAATAAAAAAGGCTGGGGATGTGGCCCAGTGGTAAAGTATCCTTCGGTTCAATCCCAGTACTGCCCTCTGCCAAAAATAAATAAATAAATAAATGTTTTAGTCTTTGTTTTTGAAATTAATTATTAGGAATAGATTTTCTTTGCTCCTAAATATTTTCCTCCTCTTAATTTGGCTCTTGGTTATACTTAAAAAATATAATGTACGTTGGTAGCCATGCTATAATTAATGTAGACAGATAATTCTTGTCTTCTTCAATTCAAGACTTCCCGTGGAATTGATGCTGAGAAGGTGAATCTGGTTGTAAATCTGGATGTGCCATTGGACTGGGAGACATACATGCATCGGATTGGCAGAGCTGGTCGTTTTGGTAAAAAAAAAAGAAAGAAAAATGAAAAAAGTTTGAGTGTATTCTTTAATGGGAAGAATCTGTAATATGATAGGTGGACTTGGAATGTCGTGTGAAATGATTTACTACCTAACACTCCCTCTGCTTTTAGGGACATTGGGACTGACGGTTACCTATTGTTGCCGGGGAGAAGAAGAAAATATGATGATGAAAATTGCCCACAAATGTAATATCAATCTTCTTCCTTTACCAGGTATAATTTTCTGTGTCATTTTGTTGTCATTAACAATTATAGTGATGATAAGTGTAAGATAAATAATAATAGAATGCTTATGATGTGTTGGCTATTATTCACAGTACTGTATGTTAACTTAATTCTCAATACAGTCCTGTGAGGTTTGTACTGTTGCTTGCTTTTTGTAGATTAGGACATTCAGGCATAGACAGGTTAAAGAAGGTGTTACAGCTAAGTATTGAGAACAGAATTTTAAGCTAACTAATAGCACATGAAAAATGGAAAATATTCTACTACTATATTAGCTCTGTTTTTTAAGTTAATTGACTTGCAATTTGGCTTTATTGTTCTTTGACATAGGTGAGGTATTTTACTTCCTGTAAGTTGTTATGAAGGTAATTCTTGCCATATCCTCTTTTTGTCACCAAGGGAAGGAATAGTATTTTTAATTTGAATACTATTTTGAACAATTTGAATGTTTTTCTTTTGATCTTAGTGGCTCATTCTGTTTTTAAAGTGTCATCTTAATGATTTCTTAAAAACAGTCTTAAAAAACTTTTTGAGTGGAAACATGATTTGATATGCATGTTATAGTAAATGTACACTATAAACGGTATATATGTTTACATACACATTGTGTACGTGCGTGTGTGTGTGTATATATATATATATGTAAAACTTGTAGAATGTGGGATGTGTATTATTGAACAAATAGAACGTTATTGATTCTATATTTAATTTTGTTAGTTATTTTATAATATTAGATTAAGCACAGATCTTGGATTTCTGTGGATTCTAGTAATTCTGGCTTGGTAATAATTCATTTTATGATTTTTTTTTTTTTTACAAATCTCTTCAGTTCCCCTAAGCTTATGTACTGATTTGTAAAATGTTTTAGAATAGATATTTGTTGGTTCTGAATCAATTCTGTATTGGTTCTAAAACTGTCAGTTCTTTCTATGTGTAAGTCTATTGATATGGAAAAAAATTGAAACTTGGTAGAAGAGCATTAGGACTTCTTTTAGGATTCAGTATCATAGCATCTAATGATAAAAGTAAAATTTGCCTTTGGATGCTAGAAAATGATATATTTGGATCTTTACGTAATGTGAACAACCCAGAAATCATGAGAATGATATTCATCCTCTTAGGTCTATATTAGAATGGGAACTTATCTTACAAAACTGTTCAGATGAGTTACCTATGGCAAGACAAGGAGGGAAATTGGCCTGTATTTTAGGCCTAGATAAGCAAGGGATGTCATTTGAGTAGGAATCAGAGTTTTAGTCAGAGTCTGTTCATCAAAGGATCAAGAGCCTTCATTGAAGAATCCAGACTCAAGGGATTTAGTGTGTACACATACATGGGACATAAACAATAATAGATAGTAAAGATCTTTATGAAGCAGGGGCTCAATATGTCTTTTCTATCTAAGATAAAAATCAGTCACACTTTGGGAAGGTCTTGAGTATATATGTGGAAGTGAATTGTCACACTTGGGGAATAAGACTTAGAAAATTGAAGGTAGCACATTTTTAAAAAATTAGAAGTGTATTAGTACTATAGATCTTTTCAGTTATCTAGCCCCCCCTTTTTTTTTCTGTAGAGGATTTCTCTTCACTGTTAAAGAGAGTGTTGGGGTATAGGGTGGAAGATATAGGTGGGTAGAGTTATGGTTGAAGCTTTGGAGAGCACAATTCATTTTCTTATAACTTATTTGTCTGTCAGCAGTAGTGAGATAAAGGAGAGGGACTGAAGAGAGGAAGGATAAAAAATATGAGAAACTTGGTGCAGACTTGTTCATCACTCTGAGAATAAGCTCTTTTTGAGTAGAGGTGGAGTAGCTACTGCTTAATAGTATATACGGGTCTTATATCTTCCTTCCTTCCTTCCTTTCTTTGTTCCTTCCCTCCCTCCCTCCTTCCTTCCTTCCTTCCTTCCTTTGATTGAACTCAGGGCACTCTGCCACTGAGCTACATCCCCAGCCTTTTTATTTTTTGAGACAAGGTCTCACTAAGTTGGTTAGGGCCTCACTTGCTGAGGCTCTTCTCAAACTTGGCATTCCTCTTGCCTCCCAAGCCACTGGGCTTATAGGCATGCGCCTTTGCACCTGGCTGAAATGATGCGTGGTAACCGGTAATTATAGGATATATCTGAGTTCATCAAACTTTCAACAAGTGATTGATAGATATCTGTCCTCCTTGACCTAGAATAGAGTGACACATAGTGGCATTTTTGAGGAAATTGATAAGACTTAATTTCTTAGGTAAATTCCTTTATTGCACAATTGCTTAATTGTTAAAAATATTAATATATTTCTTAAGTTTCTTAGTACGTTATTTGCATATTTTGTATTTAAACTTACATGACCATGGAAAATGTATAAAATCATTGAGAAAATGCTGGTTGAGCACAGCTTGAGAATTTTATATATTTTTTTCTTTTATGTAGATCCCATCCCTCCTGGTCTGATGGAAGAATGTTTGGATTGGGATGTGGAGGTTAAAGCTTCTATGCATACATATGGCTTAGCAAGTGCACCTAACCAGCCCCTAAAAAAGCATATTCAAAAAATAGATAGAGCCTTTCAAACTCAGAAAGTTCGTGGTAACCACGTGGCTTCCTCTAGAAATACTTCTGTATCTGCATTATCAGTCAAATCAAAAGTTAACACCAAACAAAAGCTTCCTGTGAAAAGCCACTCAGAGTGTGGAATTATAGAAAAAGCAACATCACCAAAAGAACTGGGGTGTGCCATACAAGTGGAAGAACAGATGAAGAATTCTGCTCAGATCCCTGTGGAAAATTCTACCAGCAGTCAGCAACAGGTCAAAGAAGCTTTACCTGTGTCACTCCCCAAAATCCCTTGTTTGTCTTCCTTTAAAATCCATCAACCATGCACTCTGACTTTTGCAGAACTAGTAGAGGATTATGAACATTATATCAAAGAGGGGTTAGAGAAACCTGTGGAAATTATCAGGCACTACACAGGTCCTGGGGATCAGACTGTGAACCCTCAAAATGGTTTTGTGAGAAATAGAGTTACTGAAGAGAGAATACAGGTATTGGCAAGTAGTAGCCAATCTGGAGACTCGGAGAGTGACAGTGATTCTTACAGCTCAAGGACTTCTTCCCAGAGCAAAGGAAATAAGTCATACTTGGAAGGCTCTTCTGATATTCAACTGAAAGAATCTGAATCTACTCCTGTGGATGGCCATATCTCTTTAGAACAACACCTGAATGGAAATGATGCTTCCAATCCAGAGGAATATCAGGAATCACCTGAAATCCAGGTAAAGGCAAGGCATAAAGAGGGGTCAAACCAGCGAGCTAAGCAGAGCCGGAGAAACCTACCTAGGCACTCTTCCTATCGATTACACACAGAACCCCAGGAAGATGATTGGTATGATTGTCGTAGGGAAGCACATCTAAATTTTTCTGATACCTACCAGGATTATGAGGAGTACTGGAGAGCTTACTATAGGGCATGGCAAGAATATTATGCTGCTGCTTCTCAGTCGTATTATTGGAATGCTCAGAGACATCCAAGTTGGATGGCAGCCTATCACATGAACACAGTTTATCTACAAGAAATGATGCGTGGTAATCAGTGATTATAGGATATATCTTCGTCCATCAAACTATCAAGTAATTGATAGATATCTGTCCTCCTTGACCTAGAATATAGTGGCATTTTTGAGGAAATTGAAAAGACTTTCCACAGGACCCCTCTATTTTTCACATTATTTTGACTAAGTCCAGGTGTATTCCATCTTTTTTTTTTTTTTTAAACGAAACTTCTTTATATTCTCAAAAGAGAATTTTGGGGGCATAGAGCTAAAAGTCCCAACATGCCATTTTCTGTAAGCTATTCCCAAAAGAAACATTTTAAAAAGATGACATATATACCACTGCTTCCTTAAAAAAATAAAAAGAGTAAAGATTTGAAAAAGTAGTGTTAATCTGTCTGTGGAGTTCTTTACACAAGACTTGAGCTGCATTCTTGTAGAAATTCATAGCATGGTAGATAGATCTTTTAGGTTCAGGTAGGGAGGAATATTTAAAGATAGCTTTAGGTTTTCCCAAAAGTACTTGATTTGGTGTTATTTATTTCCAATAAAAATTTTATTACTAATAAAAACATTTAGCTTAACATGTTGACATGTTATCTTTTTAAGTCTTTTTTTTTCTTGAGATTGTGAAAACTATCCACATTTTTACTGTGTGTTTACATCTTATTTATGTTGTAAGAGTGGCCATCTGTCTTATTTATGTTGCTCAGGTAGAGGAGCAGTTTTAATATGTGTTGGATTATTTTTGGATTAGTACATTTGATTATTTTTTATTTTGATAGAAGCTATAGGTGGGCCACTGTTTCTCATTCTAGAAGCAGAATTCTGAATGTTAATTTTGGAGAGTTCATAGATCCCCTGAAGAACATTTGTGGAACCCAGGTTAAGAACTGACCTGCTCTGCTAGTAGGTAAGGGGAAGTTGTTAGTGCTGAGTATTTTGTGGAAGCAGAGTTCTTCCCTTTTTAGCCTCTTCTTAGAGTGTCTTCATCTTGTCTCTTATAGAAAAATTCCCTCAGTTTTTACCTTTAATGCCAGGATCCAAGGGGAGTTGTCATTTTTCTGGATGGTGTATCTATAAATTAAGATTTAGAAAAATGTAATGGGAAGTTACATGTTCTTTCTTTTTTTCCTCTGGCAGTCCTTTTATCATTAAGCTTTTGGTTGCCAGACCTTTCTGTAAACTGGATTTTGTGTGAGAGAACCCTTATGTTTTATCTTTGAGAAGCTTATTCATTTTTAAAAGGGAGCCTCTTTTCCTTATACTCTTATATTGTCTAGGCAATATAAGTACTTTTTTCGGGCTGGGGATGTGGCTCAAGCGGTAGCGCGCTCGCCTGGCATCCGTGCGGCCCGGGTTTGATCCTCTGCACCACATATAAACAAAGATGTTGTGTCCGCCAAGAACTAAAAAATAAATATTAAAATTCTCTCTCTTTAAAAAAAAATAAGTACTTTTTTCTAGGGCTGTTAGCAAACACCCACAGCCATCACCATTTACTGTCTAACATCCACTGAACACATTCTTAAACTGGTTAACTTGGATTCTTGTTGAGTTGATCAATGATAGGCCTTAAATGTTTCAGCACTATGGCTGTGTTGTCAAGTTAGAATGAATTAATATTGTAGATAGCAAGTCCATAATTAGGTCCACCATGTTATTAAGGAGAGATCTTAATTACATATTTAAATATGATCCTGTCATTGCTACCCTTTTCTACCCCCTTTCCCAAAATATAGCCAAGTTCACAGTTATCATTGCTAGGAGATTAATTTAGGATATGCTACAGCTTAATGAAGTTACCCATTAGTCTTGAAATTAATTGGATTCTCTCTAGGTTTGTTTTATTTTGTGTTTATTATTTTTTTCTGTAGAAAATAAGCTAGAGGGCTGGGGATGTGGCTCAAGCGGTAGCGCGCTCGCCTGGCAAGCGTGCGGCCCGGGTTCGATCCTCAGCACCACATACCAACAAAAGATGTTGTGTCTGCCGAGAACTTAAAAAAAAAAAAAAAAAAAAAAAAGAAAATAAGCTAGAGGTGAGCATATCCATACTTTATGAAAATACTAATTGCTAGAATTTTCATAAGCATTTACTAGGAAAATTTAATCATTACTTTCCCAAATAAAAGGTAGTTAAAGTAGTGGATGTGGAAGATGTCTGATTTGTCTTTTGTGGCAAAGGCTTTTTGTTTGGATATGTTAGTCTAGGTGCATGTTCACATAATCTGTTATGAACCATTGCTAGGTTTAAGGTAAGTTCACCTGAAAAGAGTACTTGCCCTGGTTGAGAGTCTTCTACTTTCTAACCTTGTAACAGTCATTTAGCCTCTGAAGGTCCAGTTTTCTCATCAATAGAGTGAGAAAATTGGGGTGGGGACTGGGGATATACACAGTGACAGAATGCTTGCCTAGCAAGTATGAGGCCTTGGGTTTGATTGTTAGCACTGGGGAGTGGAAGATTTTTAGGGTTCCTTTTAGTTTAATTGTTGGGCTGGGATTGTGGCTCAGCGGTAGCACAGGACGGACCTGGGTTCGATTCTCAGCACCATATAAAAATAAAGGCATTGTGTTGTGTCCATCTACACCTAAAAAAGAAATATTAAAAAAAAAAGATTTAATTGTCATAGAACTGGGGATGTAGCTCAGTGGCAGAGCACTTGTCTAGCATACGTGAGGCATTGGGGTTTGATCCTCAACACCACATAAAAATAAACAAAGGCATTCTTTCAATCTACAACTATAAAAAAATTTTTAAAAAAGATTTAAAAAATTTAAAAGAAGAAAAGAAAGAGAAATCACTACAAGTATTTGCCTTATTACCACCCTGACTTAATAGTGATCTGGCAAATAATTATGCAGAATTGGTGGTACAAGGACTTGCTTTCTCTATCCATTTATACATTTAGTTGGCTTCCTATTGGACACTAGTATAATAAAATCTTCATTCACACCATAAAGTTTTTAGTATGTAATCAATATGGGTATAATAGCATTACTCCAGATTCCATTAGATATAATATTTGATTAAAAAAAGATTTAATTGTTAAATGACTCATAATGAAGCAAAAATATTTTCTAATCATAGAAAACCATAATGAAATTTATGAATATAGAGGACCTTTATAAATTCAAGTAGTGTGGGTGAACTCTGATGCAGATTGGTTAAATGTCTAAATTTTCAAATAGTTTTCAATCCATATGCTTTAACTTGAATTAGGATTTCAGTATTAACGTGTAGAGAAATCTTTGGAAAATCTGCTTCTTTGGATATTTCTCACTTGGAATATTGTTTACTCTTTAATTAAAAGTAATATTTCCTAAATTTACTAAGCTTTAACGATATGTGGTTTAAAGGTAGACTTTAGCCCCAGAATATTAAAAATAACTACATATAAATTCTAGTATTTTTAGATGAAACTTTATAAGGGAGTAGTTTTTTTTTAATTTTAAAATTTGTTCTAATTAGTTATACATGGCAGTAGAATGCATTTTGACATATTGTACACAAATGGAGCACAACTTCTCATTCCTCTGGCTGTACATGTGCAAAGTCACATCAATAAGGGAATAGTTTGAAATTTTGGGGCTTTCTCTCCTTAAACTGAAATTGGGCTAATATTTAAAAGTAAATATTTTATAAATATAAATTTATTTTTGATAGTTATAGCTGACATTGGAACTCTTGCAAGGTTATCCTCTTATTTTTGTAGAACATGTTTATTAATTTGTACCTCTGTGAATAAGCACATCTGTCCCTACTTGACATTTAGTGCTTTTTAATGAAAACAGGGATTCACATCTGGTTTTCTTTCTATCAGATTATTTGAGCTGTAGTGACACCTAGTGGGTGATGGGGATGTAAGCATTAGTGATTAAAATGAATTTAACAGCCAACTTCTAGGACCTTAGGCCATCAAGCATCTGCCTTAATGTTCTATTTCTATTTCTGTTTTCATTGATTAGTAGTTGTAGGGAAATTAAAAGGATTCATAGTTTTGATGCCACACTGAAACATGAAAATGGCTGCTGTACACTTACATAATTCTTAATTTTAAAGCAGATCTTCAAGGTATCTAATCCGGTTAAGATGAGCAAAGAAATGAAGCAAAGAGGAAGTGACTGATAAGAAGTCATATATGTGATAGAACCTAAACAAGCCTCTGGTTACTAAGCTTTCTACTCAACCCCATATAACAAACACTTTGGATTTTTATTGCTTGAGACTTTGGTTTAGATGGAGGAACAGATATTATATATATATTCTTAGAACCAGAACTGCACATAATGGCAGGTTCTCTTTCAATGATAAAGGGCTGGGCCTCAAAAGAGCTATTGACAAATGTAGTTAAGTGATTTACCTTTTAAATGTTTATTTGTTAATGAACATCCATTGCTATAGCATAGGGGCAGGCAAGAACCATCAGGAAGTTCTTATAGAGTTACTTACATTGAGGGAGGCTAGTAGGTGGGTTAGACTAGGCCTTTATGCAACCCTGAGATTGTCATTTCTTGGGCAAGTAGAAAGCCCTCTTTGTTCATATTACTATTATTTTCTAGTGTATGGTAGTACCATTGGAAGGAATGGAGAACTAATCTTAAACTATTCATGGCTGGGGTTGTGGCTCAGTGGTAGAGTGCTTGCCTAGCATGTGTAAGGCACTGGGTTCGATCCTCAGCATCACATGAAAATAAATAAAGGTATTGTGTCCATCTACAACTAAAAAAATTAAAAAAAATATTCATAGTCAATCTCAGGGTTTGTGGCACATAGTTTGTTTAATCCAGATTGGATACATCAGGTACAGCAGTGGCACACGACTCAATACTGTAAATGATATACATGTTGTAACATATGCACTACAGTTTCAAAAGAAGACGACAGGAAACTCAGGAGTCATTTTCCCATAGAAAGTTTTCACGTTTATCTTCCTGCAGTTTTGTACAGTATATTTCTTTGCTATGTGA
This sequence comes from Urocitellus parryii, assembly GCF_045843805.1. Lineage (NCBI taxonomy): Eukaryota > Metazoa > Chordata > Mammalia > Rodentia > Sciuridae > Urocitellus > Urocitellus parryii. Next base: position 104,469,636 of record NC_135541.1, read on the forward strand.
TGTTGTTTAAGCAAAGCTCATTTATTATACGAAAATAGAAAAAAAATCACAATTGATGTTTTTCACAATAACAATGGGAGAATGTGACCTCTAAGGAAAACATACTGGAATGTCTGATTATCAAAAATAGACCATCCCTCCCACCTCCCAGGTTTGTAAAATAGTCCATTGGTCCGAGGGCCTCCCACCCCCACCCCCAGGACTTGGGTCAGTGCCCTACACTGGTTAGAGTGATATCAGCCAGTGTAGTAAAGTAAACTGCTAAGATAATGTCATTCCCACATTTGATGAGAAAAAACGTAGAACATCCTAAATAGAAAACAAGACTTATAAGGAATCCCTTTAAAGCTGCTTTCATTTTCTGATAGCCACTTTCTTTTAGTTCTAATGATGCTCTTCATGATTCCGTTTGGGAAACACTCCAAGGGTCATGGGTCAAAACAGTGTTTTTCTTCATCTGATCATTTTAAAGCTTTGCAAATAACAAGAATTCATTAGGAAACCAAAAAGGGAAAAATTAAAGTTTCTCAGGTTTCTGTTATCATGGTAACCATGCCGACTAGTATAGAGGGATACTAATATTGCCTTAAATTAACAGCGTTGGGATCCTTCTGCCTTATGTTACCTGGTAATTAAAGTGAGGGGGGTAAATGCCTGAAATTCATTAATAACCTCAATTCTAGTGTTAGCTCATTTTCAACCACTACTGTGCAAACTTTTAAAAAGACTGAAAAAAAAATCTAGGTATATAATGTTTTAATGTATACATTCCCTACTTGACATAATCCTGAAGTGCAGGAAAAAAACCTGGATAAAGTCCTCAGCATATCCATATGTGGTTTTGGTTAATCATGGATCAGTATTAACCACTTTCTTTTTAAATTCTGTTATTGTAGACTAATGTGTTCAGCTGTCATTGAGAATATCTATTGGTCTCTTGAAAAGGGTTCTGTACAATTAGTCCTGAGCTTGACACTACTTAGGAAAATAGGGGATTAGGGAAAAATAATAGTTTGCTTCTGGAAGTCCTGATTCCTCAGGGTGGTTCTGAGTGAAATATTTTCTCCCCTAATCACCACCCTTGAAAACCAGGTTTTAAAAATATAAGCAAGCAATTTTATATTTTTAAATATAAAATAGAAAAAAAAAATCTCAGGTCAAGATGTTTAGGTCCTGAATTGAATTGTGGTTCTGCCACTAACTTGCCATATGAACTTGGATGAGTCTGCCTGTTTCATCTCTCTGAATCAAGGTTTTAGACATTGTTGTCAGGAACATAAGGAAAGGTATGCTTTGAAATGGTATCATCCTAGCCTTCTCTTCATTGAGAAAAGACAACATCTGACTCAAAAAAACCCTTGACTATTATCTGTTTCTGTCAGAGTTGGTGGTCCATAGATGGTTCTACCCAGGAAATGGTAACTTCTAGAGTACAATTTGTATTAGCACTGTCAGAGAATTTCCAAGGGCTGTGTCCAAGAAGTATTTCTATTTACAAGACTCTCTAAATTCTAGCATGGAGTCTTTCATGGGTCGTCTCCAAAGCATTGCTTCTGGGAGGCAATGTGTGTGTTGTGGGGCGGGGGGCAGGAAGCATTAGCCAAAGGACTTCACTTCTGGTCCTAATTCTGTCATTAACTGACTGTATGGCCTCGAGCAAATCCATTTCTCTGGGTCTCATCTTTCTATACTATAAAATGAATTAGATATTCATTCAATTAGACCTAGTTCTAGGTTTGATATACTCTACTGTATATTCTGTTTCCACTCAGTTGACATATTTGAATGTAGTGTTTTTTGTTTTTTTTTTTAACCCTCCTGCCCTCAATGCTGCCTACCTCCTGGTTACCTCAAAAACCATGAGTGGGAAAAGTGATTTTGGGAACTTTCTATTAAGCTAAAATGGTTCACAAACTAAAGAAGCTCAACATCATTGTATCAAAAAGCTGTTGGTCTTCAGAAAACTGATTTCCTGGTTTTTCAGTTGCTAGTCAATAGTTAAGACTTATTAAGCTGATTCAGTACATTTTGATGGTGTGTTTATTTTAAAATACCCTTTAGCAGTGTAGTCTGGCTGTATTCTATTGTGTAGGTGAGCCATTTTCCTGGGTTAACATCTTTGGACTAGAGGTAAGGTGGGTCACTCAACACTGACTAATGCTGCAAAGAAAGGTGGAAATGAAGGGAATGGTCTAATGATCATTAGGAAGTATTATGATGTGGACTTTGGAAATGAAAATGAAGCAACATAAAACATTCAATTCCTTAGGGTCAATAAAACATGGGGAATTGGAACATCAATTAAAATTAATTTTGTAAGGACCACTAACATACTCCCTTTGGTGTATTATCAAAAGTGACATGTAGATTCTTGGTTAAATCAGTCATTATTCTTAATACTGTAATGACCTTAAATGAAACACAGGCAATTTGTATATGCAACCTTGTGCCTATTTACTTCTCCATCCTTTACCCCATTCAGTTTTTAGGATGTATAATGTCCTTAGGAATTCCTACTTTGTTCCATTATCCATGGATTCAAGAGAAAGTTCTTAGTCCTTTGCTTGCCTTCTAAATGGGAATCTGGCTTGGTTCTCTGCCTTTCATGATGAGATGTGTGTATGACGTGGATGGATTTATTTATTTTCAGATATGTTTAGGTTGGTGGTGTGTTGTGTGCACACATATGCCTCCATAGTTGTATGGTAATACTTTCCTGCTTTCTTAAACCAAAGCTGCAAAGGCAGGAGCCACCCCATTCCCATGTTAAGGGGAAATTCTTGAGGCCAGACCCAGAGAAAGGACTATCATTGGGTAGTGAGGATTAGCACAAGGAGATGAGGATTGAAAGAAGGCTCTCCTCTGATCTTCTGCCTACCTCCTGGTTACCTCAAAACCCATTGACTTCTCCTGCCTACAGGGTCATTTGAACTGGGGTCAGAAGGAAGCCCACAGAGAGAGTTTTTAGGTTCCTAGCTGGTGAAACTCATTTAGATGACTCTGGTGGGCAGAGAAATTCTTGGCCTACAATTAAACAGTTAAACTCCAAGCTACAGAATGGATGAGGAGTTCCGGGGAAGCTTGTGCATTTCAGTGCCCAGGCTACAGAGGCTGCAGTAGGGTAGCTGGGGATTGAGGAGGGCAGGAAAGGGCTTGTCACTAACCCTGAGGCCCACCTGCTCTGCTATAAGTGATGAAAATGGTTAGGAGGATTCTAGAAATGCTGTTCCCAGCCCCACCAGGATGCAAACTAGAACAAAAAAGCTGTCCAGGTTTTCAAGAAATAATCTTCATTCCCTCATTGGTATGGAGGCGATCAGCTTCTTCCTCATTGCAGCTATCTTCAGAGATCAGGCCTGAAGATGCTTCAGACCCAAGGCATCTTTCAGACCAGGTAAGAATCTCTAATTTGATTTTATGCTTTGAAACATCTTTCATGAGGCACAGGATTAACCTGCAGCCTCTATGTGGGAGTTGCCTCAGGCTGGAGGTAAGTCAGAAGACTCTTGTCCATTATGCTGTCCTTTCTGGAAGAAACTGCTCATGGGGCCTTTTTGCAGAGCTCCTGATGGACTTTATGGTGGATCCTGACATGAAGGATAGACACCAGGTGCCAAAGGGATGGCTGCAGCTGTGAGTCCTGGAGTCTTCTGTCCTCTTTTCACAGGTACACTAGAGATGATGGCTTCCCAGAAGTTGGCTTTTCCTTTTTCAAGATCTCAGTGTGATAAATCTGACCATTTCCTCTCTTCCCCAGAAAGAGCAATTGAAAATACTAGTGGTTCCAATGACAAGGGAAACATCTTTGTTCATAGGCGGACTGGCCTCATCCCCAAACTCTCCCCATTCTTGCTTCATTCCTTCCTCTTTGTCATTTGCATTCACTCAGATGTAACTCCCAGGCACAAGTCTGTAATACTTGGCAGTGACAGAGAGGGCTTTACTAGCACGTCTCAGGATCACTGGATCCGTGTAGAGACAGATGGTTGGACTCAGAGAAAAACAGCCAGGGGGAAGCAGAAAGGTACAGAGACAAAGGAGACAGAGACAGACAGAGCATAGGGTTATTGTGTGGTCAGTTGGCAGCTCCGTACAGGTCAGCTGGGCAATGAGGGCCCAGACTCAGTTGACCTCACCCACCTGGGAGAATGGAGAAAGAACTCAGCTATAACTGACTTAGAGCCTGAAAGCTTTTGCTATAAAAGGAAGGAAAAAACAAAAAACAAACAAACCCTCACAAAATGCATTGTTTTGGTTCAAAGATGTTGGGTCCATGGAGAAAAACATTTCACAAAAATCCGTTGGTGTTTTTGTTTTCCACCTTTTCCCATGAATAAATATTATCCATTAAGAGCCTTGAAAAAGGTGCTTAAATACACAGTGTTATATTTTCTTCCTGTTTTGCATGTGACCTCTTGGCCTCTGCTGCTCTTGGTCTTATAGTTTCCTCACTGGGGACTCCAGAAACAATTGTCATTTGGTCTGAGGCTCCCCTTCCAGGACCTGCCTTGACAGGCAGCCTATCCCCCCACCGCCCGTCCCCTACCCTTCCCCTCCCTCCCTTTCTCTGGCCCCAGTGAGATGCAGTATCACAGGGCTATGTCCAGGTCAGCAGTGGGGACCATGGGTGCCCCTTGCTGCCTCTTTTTCCTTCTCAGTGCTAGGGGTGCAATGGGGCAGGCAGAAATAGTGGAGAATGGGGGAGGGAGTGGTCCCACTGGCCACCCACCAACATGCCAGCCCCCTTCACTCCCCCTACCCCATGTGGCTTTCTGTCCAGTGGTTTTACAAGGCAGAGACCTTGACAACATTGCTGGCTATGGAAGGAATGTTCGTGTTGGGGCCCGGGCTGGCAGGGGGTGGCCGATTTTCCCCCTCTGGGGTTAGCGCTGGGGGAGTGGGGATGCTGATGATGGCTGTGGTGATCTGGGATGTTTTGCAGTTTGGTCTCAGTCCGTCATCTGCTTTCAAATTAAGGCTGGAGCGACTAGGATAGAAAAGAGTGAGTTGATGATGGTTCCTGCCTGTCAGCAGCCCAAAGCTTCCTTGACCCCCTACATTTCTTCATTATTAGGAACTAGGAGAAAATTTTGGTGACCATCTACCTCTGCCTTGGGCAATCAGCTTGTAATTTTCCACTCTCAACTATTATTCCTGAACTACTAACAAAGTCATGTGAATTGGGCTCAGAAATGCAGAGTATACATTCCCCCACCCTATCCCCTTGCCCTGCAGTGGTCATTTACCTGTCATTTGTGACATTTGGCATTTGCTTTCCCTGAATTCTCTGCAACTTATTTGAAGGTAGTGGGACGTGGCTTCAATAGAAGCAGAGAAGGGAGGGAAAAGTCAATCTGTGGTTCAAAATCATTCTGGGATAAGCCATGCATAACACAATTGTGAAAATTATTTCTTTAATAAAATTTCCTTCTTTGCACTGAGGTGGATCATTTTGGATTGTTTTTGAGTTTTAAAATCCCTAATATCCAACCCCACTTTTGGCCTGCTCTGTATCCTCCCACAGCCTGTGAAGGCCTTTGGGTTAACTTCAAAGGATGAGAAAGATGGTGGGGGTGGAAGGAAGATGTGGGCTCATGCATTAGATAAAGGGGCATCTTGAAGGTCCACAAGTTCTCCAAATGCTGAAATTACTGAATTCTGCAAATGGAGTTGCGCAAGGCTTTGGGAATCATGGGAGGGAAGTCACCCACCTGGTAGTGAGGGAGGGCTGCTCACTGCCCTGGATGTGGATCGTACTGAGCTCTTGCATGCTGCGTAGGCGAGTTGCTGGCAGGTTAGAATTGGGAAGGTGTGTGGTCTTCTTATTACGACGGGAGCAGCAGGTGGTTGTGAGGCCTGGGTGGCTGGACAGTGAGGGACTTCTTGTGGATGGGTAGTTCTGCATTGAGCTCTCCATGCAGTTCTGCTCAAACATCTGCTCATCAATAAACTCATGGTTCTGTGGGAGGCAGAAGGAGAAGAAGTGGGAAAAAACGGTAGGGAGCAGGAGCATCACCCTATACTCTGAATGCTGCCTGTCTCTGTTTTGGGCCTTGAAGGAAGGGCTTCCAGCTGCCCAGATCACTGATAAGCATTTGGGTGAGGTCCCATGGGCATCAAATGTGAAAAGAAAGCATTCATATTAGCAGCCTGGACCATCAGGTTGAAGGGTGGGGACTGTAGTTGTTATGTCATGATATATCCATCTATAGCTTTAAGCAGAAGGGAAACAGAGGACATGGAGAGACTCAGTGGCATCATCAGAGCTAGAAGCAAAGATTTTTCTTTGTAAGCTTTGTAAGATCTGCCAGAGATGGCAGATAAGGAGTCATTGAGTAGAGTACGCTGGGTCGTCTTTTTTGGATCTTATGAATTATAAGATTGTCACAGAAACTTTTAAAAGCACTGAGTAATTCACAAAATTGGGAGAGCATTTGTCTTAAAAGGGCCTGGGTCAAACTGTCAGGGATTTGATTTCTTTTCCCCTTTTCTCCTGATTATGGGATGTAGATCCTAAACATACTTTGGAAGCACAGGAATCCCTAGGTCAAGTGTAAGCATGGGGAGGCAATGCTAACGGTCTCCTTCCTAATTTAGGACAAGAGGGTGGCAGGTGGCTGAACCCAAGATAACTAGAAAATGGCTGTTTGGCCAAGGTAACTAAAAATCCATGGTGTTAATGGTCTGACTGAGGCTACCAGGGTGAGGAGAAAGTCTGAGGAGAATTAGCATGAGAACTGAGTTCAGAGACAGACCAGCCCTGGCAGCCAATACCCAGAGTCCCCAAGATGCTAGGGAGGTGGCCGGGACAGAGGCTGTGCGTGGATACTTACAGGATGCCAACATTGGTGGTATGTTCTACCACCCCCTCTAAGCCCCTTGGGAGGTCAAAAAAGGGAATCAGAAAGGAGTTTGATAGTTCAGCACAAAAAAACTGGAAGCCTGAACGGGTACATGTGTGACAGCAGAGGTAGGAAAAGCCCCAGAAGAATCAACAGCACATGCAGGGAACCAGACCAGGGGTAAAAAGAAGAGAATCTACAGACTCAGAAGAATCAGAGAGAAAAACATCAATTGAATTTTTAAAAAGTTATACCTTGATGGTGGAGGTTCGTACAGATAACAGGGGATCATCCACAAGATAGGACAACCCCTACGGGACAACATGCCAACAGAAGATAAAAACACCATTGATTGTACATTCCAGCATTCACAAGCCAGTTTTGACATTCAAACTCTTAATCCCAGCATTCCACCCTTTGAGCTCAACATTCCATCCCTAGTTCCAGCATTCTGTCTCCCTTGTCCAAACATTCTACCCCTTGGCTGCAACAGGACCCCCCCCCCACTTCCCCAACATTCCTTCCTTCATTCCTCCCAACATTCTGTCTTTTCCATCTCAACATTCCAGCCCTGAAATCCAACATTCCTCCCCTAAAATCCAGCATTCCAGAGCTTTAATCCCTGAATCCCACCCCACAGTCCAACATTCTTTCCCTCAAACTCAGCATTCCACCCATTCAATGCCAGCATTCCATCCCTCAATTCCCAAACTCCCATTTTTTCAATACCATCATTCCAGCCCTTTAAACCCCAATATTTTCACCCATGTTCTTTCAATTTACACATTCCACCTAGCTCATGCAAACTTGGAAAGGGCAGTTGGGTCCGGGCCTATCCCTTTGGCAAGTTTAGTCTTTGAGAAAAACTCTAGATATGCATATACAGCTCTAAGTGATAAATCCTTGAAATCAGGGTCTCAGAGCACCTTCCATTTTGGAAGTTCTCACTGGGTTCTGCTGCCATTCATAGTATGCATGTTATGCTCAGATTGAGTCATCTAGCATCTATTCCTGCCACATCTGGGAGGCCAGGATACAGAATAGTTGGAATTAGGAAGTTTCTTCCTTAGTGTATTGATCCCTGACTATAGGCTTTTGGGGGAGGACGTTTCTAGAAAGGAACAGGGAAGGATTTCCCTTTGGCCTGTCTACTCTGACTTCTTCCTCCCCACTATTCTCAGCACTTTTTGCCAAGGGTTCAGGGTTAGCCCTACTGCCCTTTCTTTGAGGCTGTTAGTGAGGCACAAGCATCATTCACATTCCAGCTGTGGTACCCTACACCATAACCACTTTAACAGTCAGAGTTCAGAGAATCTGAACTCCCTAGGAATTGCAGGGTGACCAACAGGGGTTCCAGCTGTGGTACCCTACACCATAACCACTTTAACAGTCAGAGTTCAGAGAATCTGAACTCCCTAGGAATTGCAGGGTGACCAACAGGGGTTTGAACTGATAAATGCTGGCTAGAGAAACATACACAATGCCTCCTTCATTCACTGCCTTCCATTTCAAGAGAAATGTAGGGCACAAAGGAACCCACAGATTGCATCAATCTAACCCCAGGGGTGGGACAAAAATCAACATTCTACTTTCCTGTGCATATTCGGTTGGATTTTGAAAGGTGACGTACATCAGAGCTGAGAAATGGATGGGCCAAGTCCTTAGCCCTCAGCCATCAAGAGAGGACTGACAGAACTGGTGGAGGGCTTGGGAAGGCTAGTGGCCTGGCCTTTTCTCTGATGCTGCAGGACGGAGCAGATCTCCCACCAGTATGACCTTGCCCCATTTCTTAGGTCTTTTTCCTGGGAGTTGCCAGACCCCATCACTATCTTTTGAATCTGAAGGGGACAGACTGACTCCTAGTGCAGGATAAGGATGTGAGCAGAGCCCTGGGGAAGGCCAGGGGTCAGGGAGGAAAAAGGAGATGGGGTGGACTGGCACTCACAGTGGTCTTTTCCAGGCAGTGCAGCAGGTGGTGGTGCTGGCTCTCGATGAGCGATGTGGTCTTGCCCACGTGCTCCTCTTCTGGGGTGCCCTAGAGAGAGAAGAGGAGGAACTGACAGTGAAGCTGGTGACGTCTCCTCTTTCCAGCAACTTAACTTCTCCACAGGTGGGAGGACACCAGAAAAATCCAGATGAGCCAAATTTTAGGGTCAGCATAGGACATGCTCACCTTTGGGGTGGGGGTGGGGCTTTTGTCGGCAGCTGGTTTAGGGGTACTGGTGATATCCCATAGGAAAGGTGTGTGGGTAGGGAAAATTTGGAAATGTCCTCCTCAGGGCTCAAACGGGAGGGGGGGCGCTTTTGGACAGGAGTGCTGGTGTCTGTTGAGAAAACCAGCTCATCTTTCTCTTTACGGTTCCCAGCCAGGTCCTTTAGGCACTTACCGCCAGTTCCAGAGCCTCATTGAGGAGCCCGTTGCGCTTGCTGTGCAGGTAAGCATTGGAACTTCCTGTTTTGGCCACACGGATCCTGGCAAGGCGGGCCTTCTGTGATGGGCAGAGATAATGAAATAGTGAGGGAGATCCAAATACAAAAAAAAAAAAAACAGGGGGGCTGGCAAAGCCAGCAACAGTGGGCTTCCCAGAGGCAGGTGACATCTGACAACGAGGAGTGGCCTCTCTGCTTAGAGACTGTGGGACTGGCTCTGAGACACTGTACCCACTTTGAGCAAGTTTGGCCATGGTGAGAATTCCGAGGAGCTTCCACTCATGGTTTTTAGCCTGTGTGTACCTGGCAGAGAAATAGCATCTATCCAAATTCTTTTTCCTCCCCAAAGTTTCCTGACCTTTACTCAGTATCACACAATGCTGTTCAATTGAGTATTATCTCCTAACTAGATTGCAAGGGCCTTAAAGGACAGTATGTGACAGCTGTCTTGATTCTACTAGGATCCAGTACAGTTCCCTGCATCAGAAGGTCTCCAAATATTAGTTATAAGAAAAGCCACCAATGCACATGTGCCCCTAAGAATATGTTTTATATATTTACCTTGCTACTGTTTCTCTCTCCCATTAGAATGTAGACTCTTGGAGAGAGGAGTTTTCCTTTGGTTTAATGATGTATCCCCAGTGCTGAGTAACCAGAGAGTCAAACTTCTTAAAGTTAATAAATGTATTTACAATTGCATATCTGTCTTTGGGAGTGAGTCATGTTTGGATGTGTCAATATATGTGCACTGTGTTGTGTATGTTGGTGGGAATACATGTGGTGCTCATGAGAGGTGACCCGGTATGTGGAGGTGGGGGGATGGAACACATTTCCATATACCACTTTGGCTTTAGCTAGGACTGTTGAAATCTCCCCAGCTCCAACATGGGAAGCTTCAGCAGAGAAGGCCCCCTATAGGGGGTCTGCGTGGAACCTCTGTCTGAGCTTCTCTCCTGCTTGCAGAGGCAATGGGAGAGGCTGGCCATGCTTCACCTGCTGGCTGCTCTTCTTCCTAATGACCATAATCAGCGTCACCATGACGGCAGCACAGCCAAAGAGAGGAAACTAAGAGAAAAGAGTCTTTGGTACTGGGAAGAGGGGTTCGTGTTGGTTTAAAAAGTGCAGCTTGAGTTTCAGGCTCTGTAGGTCTAGACCCAGCACCAGGATCTTGCTTCAAGAAGCAGAAAAAAGCCCACAAGGATCACAGACCCATCCTGGAGTGGAGGGCTTCCTCCTCCTGCCTCTGGGCACATCTAGAGATAACTTCAGTATGGATTCTGAGCAGATGAATCCTTGAGAAATTGTGGCAATTTCCATTTCTTGTCACATTCTCCCCACGTATTCCCCCAACCCCAAGCATCCCATCAGCCTGGTTCATCTGCTAAAAGAAAGCCATGGGCTCAGATGTTCAGGTGGTCAGCAGACGTACTATGTCTCCTGCAAAGTTCCCCATTAGCCAGAATTTCCCTGCAGAGACAATTCATTCCCTTCCCTGGATTCTAAATGTGGGGAAGATCCTGATACAAGTCTGAGGACAACTGCTTCTTTAGATAAAGGAGAGAATGAAAAGGGGAACAATCTGGGAGAGAAAGTCCAGTAAGTCAGTCCTATTACTCTTCCTCCTCTTTGAGAAAAAAAAAATTCATTCAGGGTCTAGAGTAGTTCTCCCCAGGAATCCTGCTTCAGCCCTCTCCTTGGCTAGATGTTTGTATCTCCTCAAGCAAGTTCCTCCTTGTTTGCTCATGTGGCTGTATTGCCTTGGGTGAGTGGCAGGTGTTGAGAGCTGCCTATGGAAATCCAATTGTGTCAAGCTCATTATAGCCTTATATAATCTGATTGCACCACTTAGAGCCAGACCTTTCTCATATCTGGGGTCTGTCTTCATTACTATCTAGAGATGAAAGATTCTCCTGTTCTCCTCTGTGGCACTTCTTTTAATCTTATCTTACCCTGAGCTCTATTAAAGCAACAGATTGTCATATCCAATGCACTGTATCATTTAATCATTTCTCACAAAGGATAAAGAGGTTTATGATGTATTAACAGAACCATACCTAACACATGAAAATTGTTGGGGCCCTTTGGCTTGGCTTTGAGCTCCTGAGGGCCAGGACATGTGGCTTATGCATATTTTTATCTTTGGCACCCAGCACAGGGCTTTATGCTTTGCTCAAGCAGTTTGTGTTGGCCAAGGAGGTAAGGAGGATAATCACATATGGTCGGATAGACATTTATGCTTATTAAGCCATTGGTGCAAGCTTGGTGCTTGATCCTTGGACTGGTCAGCTTTACTCTTTCTCTGACCATAAGTATGATATGAAGGTTAGGAGAGCTTGGAGGTTATCTATACCATATCAATGAATGAATGAATGAGTGAATGAATGAATGAAGAGTGTGAGGGAAAATGATTTATCCAGGGCAATGTAGTGGACTAGCAAACTTGGGCCTGATTCAAGCCAAGTGCTGCTTCCATGGTACCTCCTCCTCCACCTCCCCTGAATTTCTTTCTTTCTTTTCCTTCCTTCCTTCCTTCCTTCCTTCCTTCCTTCCTTCCTTCCTTCCTTCCTTCCTTCCTTCCTTCCTTCCTTCCTTCCCTTCTCCTTCTCCTTCTCCTTCTTCTTCTTCTGTACTGAGAGTGAATCCAGGGACACCCCATCCCACTGAGCTACATCCCAGACTTTATTTTTCATTCTGACACAAGGTCTTGCCAAGTTGCTGAGTTTGGTCTCAGTTTTGCAATCCTCCTGCCTCAGCCCCCTGAATCACTGGGATTACAATAAGATGCCACTGCACCTGGTTTCCTTCCCTGAATCTCAACTGCTATCACACAAGTTTCTAAAGTTGAAGAGCAAAGCCCAGGAAACTGCATTTTTGACAGATGTGGAGATTCCAGGGTTGGAGAGAGCTGGAAGGAGGATGCTGCTTCCCAGGTACAGTTTGAGACACTGTTATGATCAAGACCATAATCCTAGGAAATCTTGTGACGCCTTTTAAGACTGAGTGCTTTCTAGCTGTCTAGCCATCGGGTGCCCTTTTGGCCATGAGTGTTTATCTCTTGCTCCAGAAGAAGCAGAAGAAAGAAAGAAATGGAAGGGCCAAAAAAGAAAACAGGCAGTTGTACCCTAAAGCATTATCTAAGAGATATTAAAACTTGAGCTTACATAAAAACCTGTGCATTTGACAGTAGCTTCATTTGTAACAATTGAAAACTAATCATACCAGAAGTTCTGCAACAGTTACACTGATGCGTCCATATTATGGAATATTACTCAGCAGTAAAAATGAATGGCTATCAATACACACAATTTGGGTTGAAACTCCAGGAACTATGCAGAATTTAAAAAGTTAATTTCCAAAGGTTACCTACCATATGAATTCATTTATGTGATATTTGTAAGTGACATTTTATACGTGGAGAACAGATATGTGGTTGTTGGATTAAGACGGGGTGGATCTAGTTATGAAAGGGCGATACAGGGTCCTCATGGTATTGCAAGTGTTCAGTATCACTGTCATCAGACTGTGGTGGTCCGCACAAACTTAGGTGATGAAATTGTAAAACACTTGCAGGTAAACAGATGGAGTTAGAGAAGATAACGCTAAGTGAAGTTAGCCAATCCCCAAAACCCAAATGCCGAATGCTTTCTCTGATATAAGGAGGCTGATTCATAGTGGGATAGGGAGGGGGAGCATGGGAGCAATAGATGAACTCTAGATAGGGTAGAGGGGTGGAAGGGGAAGGGAGGGGAATGGGATTAGAAATGATGGTGAAATATGATGGACATCATTATCCAAAGTACATGTATGAAGATACAAATTGGTGTAAATATACTTTGTATACAACCAGAGATATGAAAAGTTGTGCTCTATATGTGTAACATGAATTGTAATTCATTCCACTGTCACATATAAATTAAAAAATAGTTTAAAAAATTGTAAAACACATATACAGGTACAAGTAAAACAGGCAATTTGAATAGATTGGTGAATTGTATGAGTGTCCATACCCCATATAATATTTTACTATACATTTTTTAATACGTTTATTTTGTTTATTTAGTTTTTTATTTTGTGTGGTGCTGGGGATTGAACCCAGTGCTTCATGCATGCTAGGCAAGTGCTCTACCACCAAGCCACAACCCCAGCCCTTACTATACAGTTTTATAAAATGTTGCCCAAACTGGGGAAAACTATACAAGGGATCTCTCTTTATTCTTTCTTTCTTTCTTATTCTTACTGGGGATTAAAGCCAGGGGTGCTTAGCCACATCCCCAGCCCTTTTTTGTATTTTTATTTAGAGACAGGGTCTTGCTGAGTTGCCTAGGGCCTCACTAAGTGCTGAGGCTGGCGTTGAACTCTCGATCCTCCTGCTACAGAACCCAGAGCCATTGGGATTATAGGCATTTGCCACTGCATCTGACTCTCTGTATTATTTCTGAAAACTACTTGTGAATTTATAATTACCTATTGAAATATCCCATCATAAACAAAGGATATGGGATTGCACCAGAGCTGGACAAGGGTCCAAATGTCCCTCTGCCCATGCACTGCAAGGTCTCCCCACTTGACCTCTACTTCTCTTGACTCAGCATGCAGACTGAAGTGAACCAGTGTCCACAGATAGAGATGGCAATGTGAACTTCCTGCACTCAAGTCTTCTGGGCTGGAGCTTACCTCTGTGGCCTTGATGGCCCTCAGCCATGATGTCTAGCTGGGGACTAACATTAATCTCCCTGACCTCCTTCCTCCCAGGCCCAGCTCTCCACTCCCATGAAGTACCTGGGCCTGCCTGTCTTGGCTCACCAAGACAAACTCGGCCTGGAAGCAGGCAGTATTGTTTTTTTCCTCTCTCAGGAAGTCCAAGGTGAAAGAGACAGAGCAGAGCAACCTTGAGGAGAAACAGTATCCAGGCGAAAACACTGTAAATATTTATTCTGATTTCAAAGGGAGATGAAGAAGGAGAGGAGGGTGGGAGGGAGGCACAACCCTCTTAAGCAGCAAGAGGGAGGAATAAGCCAGAACAACTCCTTCTGGATTCTAATCACACACAATGAGCTTTATTCAGTCCCAGAGGGACACATTCACGGCTATGTTCTTTGCAGATGAGATGCTCTAAGAAGTAGGTAAGAGTGTGGGTAGGGAGTGGGGCGGGGGCTGCAGGAGCGACCTAGAGCCCAGCTGCGATGGACTGTCCCATGTGAGCAGAGAATTCTTGGGAATCCCACCTGTTATGCCCAAGAAACCTACGTCAGCTTGGGGTGGGGGGTGGGAGGGTGTATATGTGACAGGATTCCTGGATCTTCAGCCTTAGGCTTCATATCCAGAAACTGGATATGAGTTTCCAATTTCCCCCTGCCCCTTTATTTAGAACTGTGTAATGAATTTAGACATTGTTCAAACTTGTCAGCTGACTCCAACAGGGAAGGAGATAAGACTATTCATTTCTGGGATGGCTGGGAGCCGGTGGGGGTAGGGCAATCCTGACCTTGGGTGAGACAGGTGCTAGAAAGGTCGGAGAGGACAACAGAAGAGAAATCATGAGGCTGATGACATTATAGAACAGGTCAAGATAAGTAAAAATAAGTTTAGCACAGGAAAAAGGGGACAAGACCACAAGGGCACAAGATCTGTTGGAAGTAAGAAACAATGGGTTACCATATAATTAGAAATTGTGTATCTTTTATTATATATTATTCTAAGTAAAATATAATAAGTGAACTAGCATTCACAAATTTGTGGCTTTGTCACAGTTAGTATATACAGATCTGTTCTGAAATTCTGGAGTTCTTCCATCCAGACTGAAGCCGTACCACTGCCTAAGGCTTATCCTTACAAGTGGGAGGAAATAATAGGCCTGCCCATAGTAGATGCTCAGTAAATGCTTGTATTGTAAAGGAATGAAAGAAAGCCTAAAATAAGGAGACAAAAGCCCAGGCCTCCATAAGCCAATCTTTTAGTGAGGTTCCCTCCTGGCCTTTGTACCCAGAGGCTCTGACCCTGCCACTTGGACGCAGAGATGCTGCCGATGGGTACCCTGTTTTGGCCCAGATCAGGAAGGAAATGGAAAACTGCCCTCAGCCCTTTCCTTATGGGAACACTGGTACAAATTCCTGCCTTACGTTCACTAGCCAGATGCCTTAGAAACTCAGGGGAGTGAGAGCTGGCTGAGAGGGCGAGTTGTTCTAGAATGGAGGTTGAGGGCGAGTTGTGCAGGAACATCCTCAGAGCCCAAGCCTTTCTACGTGTGGCTCCTTTGCACTTTGCCCTTCTCCATTGACTTTGGGAGTGCACACTGGGCATAATCTAGACCTTTCCTGAGGACTGGTGGTGAGCCCATCAGTTCAGTTCTGTGCCTTCACCCCATGACACCCTGAAGGTTACTAAAGCCTGATGTGCCATTTGTCCCTGAACCCAGTGGCCTCAGATTGTTCTCCTTTCATGGTGTTCATTTTTCCTCTTGGCACAGTTATTTTTGTCACTAGATTTTGCATAGGCTATTATATTAAAACGGGACTGTGTTTACCAGCAAGCTCTTGGCTGGGAGAGGGTGGAGCCAGGGACCAAGGAAGTGCCACAGAATATCCAAAAGGGGGATGATCAGCTTATGGGTATTGGAGGGTCTGTTGCATTTTGCAGCTAACTGGGGCTGGAAATAAGGACACGGTGGGCAGTTAGGGACACAAGGCTACCTTACCTTCCCCAGTCAGAGGCCAGCTGTATAGCGATCCTCCAGAGGACCCCAGGCCTGACAACCTGCCTGTGCCCCCTCCCCTTCCTGCCACCCCCGCCGCCATTCCTGGGTCCACAACTTACCTTTTGTGCCCTGCGTTTATCGGCTCTCTGATTCTGGTGGTAAATCCTGCTGAAGTTGGAAACAATCA
The DNA here is from genome assembly GCF_045843805.1 of Urocitellus parryii. Classification (NCBI taxonomy): domain Eukaryota; kingdom Metazoa; phylum Chordata; class Mammalia; order Rodentia; family Sciuridae; genus Urocitellus; species Urocitellus parryii. Next base: position 104,485,789 of record NC_135541.1, read on the forward strand.
CAGGGACTGGCAGAGCAATGACCAGAACACCACTCAGGGAGCAGATGGAGCCGAAGATCTTTCCTGCAATTGTCTTGGGCACCATGTCTCCATATCTGAGAGAGAGAGAGAGAGAGAGAGAAAGAAGCAGAGTGTAAGGAAGAAAGGGACCATTTGGGGACCAAGTCAGGCTTCCCAGCCAACTCACCCATTTTTTGGTTTGTTCAAGTATTGTTTAGAGTGCCTACTATGTGCCAGGTCCAGTGATCCAACCTAGGAGTGAACGAAAGAGACCGGGTCTTTATGTTCACAGAGCCAACTTCCTACAAGGGACCATACACAGGAAAGTGAGTATGTCAACAAAAACTGGAGCTTGTAGTTTTTTCTAGAAAGAGAATAGAGGAAGATACTGTGTCAGGTGGCAGTAGTGTGGTCAGAGAAGGCCTCTCTGAGGCTGAGATCTGAAGGTGAAGGGTACAGCTATGCAAATACCTGGGCACGAGTGTGCCAGGTGGGAGAACAGAAAGTGTAGAGGCCCTGAGGCAGAAGGAAGGAGGATGACTCTTTCTAGAAACTGTCCATCGGCCAGTGGGACTGGAAACAGGGAGGGAGGGGGAGAGTGATGTCAGAGGAGGCTGAGGGACAGGCCAGGCAGAGCTTGCAGTAGTGCAGTGGGTCATGGGGAGGAGTATGGACTTTATCCCAAGTACAGTGGGAAGACATGGGTGAATTTTAAGCCAAAGAGCAATAAGGTCTCATTTATGGTAATAAAAATAAAATAATAAACCTGCTTTCTATTCCTGTGGAGGTTTGTAGTTGACAAAGCACTCTTACAGATTGACCTCTCGTAAGCCCCTGAGCCCTGTGAACTCTGCCCTTAACCCCACCTCACAGATGCAGGAGCTGAGGCTCAGGGACATTGCATTAATTGCCCTTCTTCCCTCAGATGGGTTTAAAATCCACTCCTCTTGCTTTTATTTTCTATTGACCTCCCTGGTCTCAAAGGGGGACCAGTATCTGGAACTCAGCCCCTTAAGCTGTGAAGCCACATTGGGACAGTGCCGGTTCCTCTCAGAGCTTGGAGAAACTCTCTTCAAGTACTTCACACCCTGGCAGCTGCCCGCTGGGACTGGCGTGGTCTGGCTCCCACTCAGCCCCAGGCAAGCTGGCCAGAGTCTCTCTCCTCCAATCAATAAGATGCTCTCCACAGTGGTTAAGTGTTTAGCCTCCTCTTTATTGAGATAATTTAAAGGCCTTATTAAGCAAAGAGCTGTGATAACTCCTCTGGCCAAAGCCAGAAACATTATCTCCCCTGTCTCGGAGCAGAAACAGGCTTAGCATGACCACGAATGGTTGTCGCTGAAGTAGGCTCAAAGTCACTTGTCCTGAGGGGACCCTGAGAAGAGGTGGAAGGGGATGGTCAAGCTGTTTCAGAATTCTGAGGTCCTCACCCGAACGGCTCAGGGCTTTGTGGAGGGTGCAGCAGAAGTTGCTAGCTGTAGGGTAAAGAATGGATGATCTCATTGAAGCCCCTCTATCCCTGTGAAGCAGGTTCCTATTTTGAGAACTGCCTTCTTCCTCCTCAGAGTCGAGGCCTTCATACTTGCTCAAGCGTCCTCAGACACACACTAACATTAGGGCTTGCTACGCTCCTCAGGGCTCTTTGCAGGCCAGATTTGCCTTCTTGGCCACAACATGCAGGGCAGGCTTTAACTGAAGAGGTTGAGAAGGTGGATTCTGCAGTGAGATAACCTGGGTTTGAGAACCCCATCCCACCATTAGTCACTGTGTGACTTTAAGGGACTGTTACTTGGGTCCTCTTTTTCCTTATCTATAAAATAAAGATGAGAATAGTAACCTGCATCACAATCCCACTGTGACCTATCCAGCTTCCATCTAGGCATCCTGGAATCCATAATCTCCATTGGTGGGAAACTCTAAAAACACAGTTAATTATCCCAAGTTCAAAGAAACACAGTGCTGGAGAAAAGCAAGCCACCCCTGGGATTAAGCTGGGATTTTCAGATGACCCAGTTGAGAGGCAGCCATGGCCTTGGATGAAAATGAAGTGTGGCAAGAGCATACAAGACCAAAGCTATCTCAGAGTGACCAAGGCTAGTGAAAATGCCAAGGTCAACAGAAAGATTGTTTTATCCATTCGAAGTGGTCTGCCAGTAGCCTATGACAGAGGCACAGCAAAACAACCCCACTACCAGGTGTTTCTGCCTTCTCCTCTCTGAAGAATGAGCCTCATCTTGGAAAGGCTGGGACAAATGTCCATAGGAAGGATCTGGAGCTAGCTGGAAGTTGCAGAGTGGACTTGCATCACGGGCCCAGGTGGACCCTACCCTGGGACATGGGAGGACTGTGCAGATGGGGATGCAGAACCACTGCTCATGATCTCTGAGAAATCATGGTACAGCAGAGAAATACCAAGAGAATAGAGATGGAAAACTCTTGCATTTATATTTTTAAAGAAGGGGAAAGGAGAACTGAGAAACCACAGGCCAACAGGCTTGGCATCCATCAATTCTGCCATAGCATTGCTGGCAGAATGTGAGAGCAGATTATTAAGTGGACAGCTTGGGAACACTTGGAAAATAATTCGTATTGGTTTGCTATGCACACGTCTTGCCAAATTAACCCGATTTCTTGTTGTGAGAGCAAGGTTAACTGGCTGATGGATCAGGAGACTGCTACAGACCTATTGCATCATGATTTGAGCACGATGTGTTCTCGTCCCAGTTCTTTATACCCTTGACAAGCTTAGGAAGGTGGTGTGGATAGCAATGTAGTTATTAGGGGGTTGAGTAACCATCTCTAGATTTCTGGAACTTCTTCAAGATTGTCAAGGGGGGATTCTATGCCAGTAAAGAAAGCTCAGAGTTTCCAAGCTCACCGTTTTTGCAAAGGTCGACTTTAGTGAAACAGTAAGTGAAACAAAGAGTGGATCTAAAGTTAGGTCTCCAGTGGTGTGTTCCAGAATTTTTCAACAACTTGTATAAAGCCAGAGGGAGGCAGCATGGCCTAATAATTGAGAGAGGAGACTGGACTCAGATGTGAGTTTGAACCCTATCCCTGTATTACTTACTAACTAGCTTAATGATCCTGGGCCATTTAATTTGACCCTGTGCCACCTATAAGATGGGTATCTCCAGAGTTGTAATAGTAATTCAGAAAAACAAAACAAAACACTTCACTCAGTGTTTGGGTGACTGTAAATTCTCTATAAATAGCCAGTGTGGTGGGCTCCTATTTTTTTTTTTTTTTTGTCTATGAAAATCCTACCTCATCTAGGACCTGTGGCCCACCCATTATTATGACATAAACTCTGCACAGAGGAGCCACCATAGTTTTGCAAACCTTCCCCTCTGCTCCCTCTGCCCTACTCAAAGTAAGTTCAAGATAGAGCATCTGACCTAAGCTGGGTCAATGGTTTCCTTTTCTGGGTTTATTTTTCCACAGCTTTATTGAGATACAATTGACATACCATAAAATTTGACTTTTAAATCATACATTGCAATATTTTTTTGTGTTTAGTTATATAGTTATGTTTCCATCATAAAACAGTCTAGTTTTAGAATATTTTCATAAGCCCCCCCCCAAAAAAAAACCCACCTTGTATTCATTAGCTGTCAGTGATCATTCTGCACCTTTATTTCCTGGTGACCACTGATTCTCTCTCTATAAATTCCCTGTTTTGGATGTTTTACCTAAATGAATCATAGAATACATAGCCTTTGTGTCTGATTTCTTTCACTCAGCATAATGTTTATGCACATATCAGTACTTCATCCTTTTTGATGCTCAATAAATAATCATCTGTATGGATATACACCATTCCACATTTTGTTGGTCCATTCATCAGTTGACAGATAGTTTGGTTATTTCTACTTTTTACCTCTTATGGCCTAGAAAGCTTTTGTGTGGCCATGTTTTCAGTTCTTTAGGAGTCAGATGGTAACAGTATTTAACAGTTTGAGGCACTGCCAGACTGTTTTTCAAATGCACCATTTTTATGTTCCCACAAGTGATGAATGAGGGGTCCAATTTCTCCTTACCTAAGACAACCCTTATTACTGTCTGGCTTTTTGATTATAGCTCTCCTGATGAGTATGAAGTGGTATCTCGGTGGTTTTATTTATTTATATTTTTTGTGCTAGGGATTGAAGCCAGGAGCACTCTGCCACTGAGCTACATCCCCGTGCTTTTTGGGTATTATTTCGAGACAGGGTCTCGCTGGGTTCCCAAGGTTGGCCTCATGCTCCAGAGTCACAGGGGTTACAGGTGTGGGTACTGCTGGGCCCGGCATCTCAGTCTGGTTTTGATTTTCATTTTTCTGACGGCTAATGATATTGAGCCCCTTTTCCTCTTTCCTGGATTATACCTTTGGGGCCAGATCAATCTCCTTCAAAGGAAGAAACTGCAACAAATATAGCTCTGGAGTTGTTGGCAGCTATGCTTTCTGCCATTGGAAAAAACCAGGGCGTAGTTAGAGAGGAAGAAGGCTGCCATGTGGAAAGAGATGCGAGGTGGAAACAGAAGTTGTGGAGTTTGAGTTCCTGAGATAGTTCTTACGGAAGGCCAGCTTGACCTCTGACCTTTCTGTGGTTCATAGTTCAGTCCTTTGACACTGCTCACTGACAAATTATTATTGTTGCTTAAACATCTTTCTTTTTTTTTTTTAAACCTTCTTCCATTTGGATCTGAAGATAATTATGATGATGAAGCTACTGCTGATTGTTTTAAGATCATTTTTTCCAATTTCTAAATGACAGAGTTACTATGAATTGGAGTCTTTAGGAGTCAAAAGGATTTTAACAGGTTGTAATCATGGGAGAAACCAACCAGCTTCATTTTAACAAAGACAAATGACACCACCAGCATTTTGATTCAAATAATCAATGGCTTGTATAGCTGATGGGAGGGACCTGGCTTCACGGGCGTCTATGTTAACAATCACAGGGGAATTTAACTTCAGCAGCGTTGGCCACCAGTAATAGCTGCTAAAACTTTAATTTAGCAGAAAAGGGGAGTAGGTAGGCCAGCCTCTCTCCTTTGTGCAGGCGCTATTGGACATTGGACATGGGTGAACTGGCCTGTGTCCCAGAGAAGGACACTGGGATTTGAATTATCTGAAAATCATCTCAAGGGAAACAAAAGAGCAGGAATGCCTGGCCTGAAGAAAAGGGGCTGGGGACGGAAGCATGGAAGCCAGCAGTGTACAGAAGCCTTTCTTAAGAACTTGATCTGCATCAGCAGGACTCAAAACAAACTGCCCTGTCAGAGAGGGAGAACCCTCTACTGCATTCCAACTGGGCTAGTTTGTTTGACATTGCCCTGCTCTTTCATTTCCAGCTTCTCCTGGGCTGGGTGGGGGTGGGGGTGAGGTGTCAGGTGTCAGGAAGATATGGTCCTGGAAGAGGGCTCTGGGAGTCAGTTAGACATTACCCCTTTCTCTGCATCCCCCCTAACCCCCAGCAATACAGTATTGTGGTCCAAAGCCCTCTGAGCACCAGACTGCTTGAGGCAAATCCTGGCTCTGCTGTTCATTAGCTGGTCCACCCTGGGCATGTTACTTACCTTCTCTGTCCTTGGTTGCCTGGCAACGATAAAATAATGGAGGGAACTTCACAGAGTTGTTGTGATAGATTAAATGAGTTACTATTTGTAAAAGTGCTCAGCCTGGCACATAGGAAGAGCTTTATGAGTGTTTATTAAACAAGTCCTGGATCCAGACCACCATTGTTTCTAGACTGTACTTCTGCAAAGGGCTCTTAACCAGACTTCTCACTTCTACTTCTGTTCCCCTTGAATTCATAAGCATGTTCTTCAAATGCAAATCCAAGCACGTCATTCCCCTGCTCAAAGCATTTCAATAAATGTTTGTGGAAAGTACAAGTTAATGAGTGAAACCTGCTTTGCAATGTTGGTGTCAAGACTATGTGCCTGTTAGACTGCAAACGCTCATTAAGCTGTAGCTAATTATAATCGTAATGACCATGACGGGCAGGGACATTTCTCCCACATTCTCTCCGAGGTCCCACCTGAGCAGGAGCACTGTGGTGGGGGGCTGATGGTGGCTAAGTCCTGATGGATTCTTGGCTTATTTTCTCTATGGAATTTCTTAGAGAGAGATTAGAAAAACAAAAATAGAAAAGCCATGACCTAGGGGAACAACGACTCCAAAAAAAAAAAAAAATTAAACTAAATCCAGAGACTTATTCACTTGTCTTCCTCCATCCATGCCAACGAGGACTCTCTTCTAGGCCCCACCCCTGCTTTGTGGGCTGGGATGATAAAGGGAGGGAAAACCCTTCCGGAAGGCTACAACCCAGGTACAGGTGAGCTAGGTGCTCACACCAGACTCAGGAAGCCACCCAGACCCCACCTGGGGTCAATGAGGAGCAGCTGAGCAGGTGGTGAGGGACCTAGGACTGCATGCCTCTCTCTCCTCGAGCATCCTCGGTAATCCACAGTGATGTCTGGGCTGAGGCAAGAGCAGAGAAGCTTACCCTCCTAATATGGAAGACTAATTAATTTGTATTAGGGCTTAGGGATAATTAAACTTTTTATCTGAACTTAAGCTGCACAAACCACCCGCCTTGTACAATTAATTGCTGCCTTCATTTCCTCCTCCAGGTGCCAGGAGATAAGTGCAAGCCAGGCTCCCCTGTCCAATTCTGCCTGCCTCCCAGTCTGGGACAAGGCTGCCCGTCTGCTGGGGAATCTGCGCCTCCTGGAGACCACGACGCAGCCCGTTTAGGGGGCTCAGTCAAAGACACACTAGTGTCAGGAAGGAGGAGGTCCCAGCCTCATGCCACGCCCACTCCTGCACCCACCTTCAGCCCTGGGATGCCCCTGAACTTGGCTTCCTGGAGACCCTGGTGTGTGTGGGTGGGAGTGGGGGAGTGGGAGGGGCAGAGGCTGTTCTGTGGGGCAGAGTCAGGGTGAGGAATGTTCTCGCAAGAGCCTGGGCCTCCAGAATGAGTTCCACAGACTTATCTGGGGCTTACTGTCTGTCCAGGGGCAAAGGACAATTGTAGACCACCCTGGAGGACCCCGAAAACACCAGCCTGGACTGATGGCGTGTGCCCCTTGACACCAGTGCTGCCTCTTTCAGGGTCCAAGTCCCATCCTAGGTAGCAGCACTGCTGTTCTCTGTGTGGGTGTTTCAACCTCACCTCATGGCAGGTACTGAGCATATAACATTTCCTTTGCTCCTTCCAGCAACCCAAAGAAGTAGAGACGATTCATATGCTTATTTTACAAATAAGAAGATTGAGGCACAAACTGGTCAAGAAATATAGGCTGGATGTAGCTTAGAGGTAGAGTATTTGCCTAGCATGTGTGAGTCCCTGAGTTTGGTCCCCAGCACCACACACACACACACACACACACACACACACACACACACACAGAGCAATCTGTCTATATGACTGAGTTTATCATTTAGTGTCAGTTGCAGAACTGAGACCTGGACCTGGACTCCACTACTAGTTACTCTGGTCCAAAGCTGTGGCTCCTGAGAAGTCAACATGTCAAGCAGCAGTCAGATTAGAGGGAAAGGGGAAGAAAACTTCAGAGCTGATCAGATCTAGGGCAGGTGTTTAGTCATGATTCTTTCCCTAATCTTGTTTGTTTGTGGTGCTGGGGATTGAACTCAGGGCCTTCGCATGCAAGGCAAGCACTCTACCAACTGACCTAGATCCCCAGCCCCTTTCTGTACTCCTGATTCCTCAGGAGGGAACGTGGGAAATGAAAGCTCCGTATCAGTCCTCCTTTCTACCAACACCCCCTCCCCATTTCCACCCCTGCAGCTGGGTGTTCTGCTCATCTGCAAAGTGAGTCCTAATTGTGAAACCAGGAGCCAAAAGGCTGGGTTGCCTTTTGGAACCTTGCAAATCCTCTGAAAACCCCACCTGGGGATGGACTCAGAGGGGAGAGAAGAGGCTCAGAGCAGGGAAGTCTAATAACAATCGCAGTGACCACTCAGCAATAGTTTATTTTAACTTGGCATCAATACGAGCTGTTCAATCTTCACAACAACCTTGGGACATATCAGTCTCATGTTTTCAGATGAGGAAACTTGGAGAGGTTAAGGAACATGCTCAAGATCATCAACTAATCTAAGCTGGTCTTCCAAACCAGGCTTGTCTGACTCCAGGCCCTTCTACTTTCACAGTACACCCTGCTTCAGGAAGGGGGAGATGAACCAAAGGGTTTGCTAATCCACTGGATTAAGAAGAGTCTCAACACAGCAGAGGGGCCCTCAAAAGGGTGTGATTCCTGAAACCCTGCTGGAGGCTCTCAGGTGCTAAGGGAGATGTCTCTGGGATCTGCCTCTAGAGATTCTTGGAGAAGGGACTGTGCCACTCTTCCTGGTCCTTGGTGGGTTGGCTGTACCCTGCAGTGTCACAGCCAGACTCAGCTTCAGGCTCTTGACAAGAGCTAGACATCACTCTTGGCCTGTGGCAATCTTCTCCTTGCCTTGCCCCTTCAATGGCAATTGTGCTGAGTGATGAAGCTGATGCTCAGAGTTGGTGGTTCTCAAACTTCAGTGTGTATCAGAATTTGCCTGGAAGGCTTGGTAAAATGTATACTGCTGGGACCCAGAGGAACGCTTGAGAGTTTGCATTCTAAGTTCCTCAGTGTCAGTGATGTGGGTGATCGTGGGATCACACTTTGAGAATCACTGCTTGAAACCGTGTTCTCCTGGGGATCACAGATTTGCAGATTCATAGACTGCCAGCTTCAGACCAGTCATTACACAATGAAGAAACCAAGACGAGCCAGGAGCAGGCCTGCAATCCCAGCGGCTAGGGAGGCTATGGCAGGAGGATCACGAGTTCAAAGCAGCCTCAGCAAAAGTGAGGTGCTAAGCAACTCAGTGAGACCCTGTCTCTAAATCTTTAAATAAAATACAAAACAGGACTGGGGATGTGGCTCGGTGGTGGAGTGCCCCTGAGTTCAGTCCCTAGTACTCCCCCCCGCCCCCCGCAAAAGAAAGCAAGACAAGGTCATCCATAGAGGGAGAGCCTGCCTGATAGTTCAGAGGAATGCCCTGACCATTGTGCTCACTTCATATGTGCATATGTGCACGTCTCTCTCTCTCTCTCTCTCTCTCTCTCTCCACACACACACACACACACACACACACACACACACCTGCACTAGTCCACACATTTCTACCCTCTTGACTGATTCATTAAACCTGTGTCCATACTTTATTAGGCTCTGAGATACAAAGCTAGTTAGACAGGCATGTCCTTGTCCTCAAAGAGCTTATGACATCATAGGGAAGACAGACAAGTTAATCATGATGCTAGCCCCATGTCACAAGGATGTATGCAGGGTCCTTTGTAAGTGCAAAGGAGGGGCCTCTAAATTCCACTGGAGGGGGATCAGAGGCTCTGCCGGGGGTGGAGGCACAGGCGGATCCTGAGCCCTGAGGGAGATATGAGAAAGTGCTGGCTGGATTAAAAGCAGCTGGGAGATGAGGCTGGGGCGGTGGTCCCATGACGGGCCTGCGAGGTTAATCCAGCTGACTCCGGAAAGCCATGGGGAGCCAAAGAAGGATGTGAAGCAGAGGATGGATATAATCCAATAGTCATATTTGAAAGATCACCCTGAAAACATGGAGAGCGGATGGGATGAGGATGAAGTCGACCAGTTAGCAGGCTATTGCACCTGTCCAGGCAGGAAATGATGAGGCTTGAACCGTGGCAATGGGGCTGGAAAGGAGGCGCCAGGTGAGTACTACTTAGGAAGCAGAATCTGCTGGACTCGGTAACTGACTCGTTAGGGGGGTGGTGGGGGAAAGGGAGGATCCTGGAGGGACACTCGGGCTTGGGAAGTGGGGTAGCTGCTGTGTACGTCTCCAGCCAAGCTCTGGCCCTTCCCTTTCGCTGCCCACTCCTGCCAACTGTGCTCCTTGGTGCTCGCAGATGCACTGGGCTCCCCCATGACTCCAAGCCTCTACCCAGGCCCTCCTCCCTGCTGGTGTGCCCTGCTGTCTTTCATTCTTTGCCAGGAAACTCATCTTTTCAGATGTTGTTCCCATGTTACCTCCTGAGGCTTCCCCTGACTCCTCTAAGTAGAGTACCACTCATTCCTCTCTTCCATTGGAGCCCATACCCCTTTATGCCCTGATCAAGCCTCCCCGAACGTCCGTTTTCCCCACTGGGATAAGAGCAGTCTGAGGACAGGACTATCTGTGCCTGAGTCCCTGGTGCCTAACATGTTGTGTGATGCATAACAGGGAATCAATAGTTCGTGAGTGTGTGTGTGATAAAGCAACTCCCCCAGAGTGTGTTCCATTGACTGGATTTGCCCCCAGGGTCAATTGTTTCTGAAGAAAACCACAAGCTCCAGGAAGGCAGAAACTGTGTCCTCAATACTTACACCCATGTCTGGTACATGATAGGCACTTGTGATATTTGCTGAATGAGTGAATGAACTATGAATAGATTCTCAATGGCATTTGCTCACTTCAGACCAGATCATCAGAGGACCCATCTGCTACCAAACATCTACAGTCTGAATATGCTTTTGATGCATCATGGGGTTTACTTGACATAGGAGAAATTTCGCCCCCAATAGAAAGGAACCAATCGTGCGGCAAAATCACAGCTGGGAGGAGGGGGCCTAAAGCAGAAGGAAGAACACTGTTGCTCTGAGGCCTAGGCCCACAAGAACCAGGTGATCTGATTGGTCAATGGGAAACTGATCCTTGGGCTAACAGCAGAAAGGGAAAACTTCAAGTTAAGTTGGGTCTTGGACAAAATCATGGCATTTGCAGGGAAATGGATGGCACTAGAGCAGATTATGCTAAGTGAAGCTAGCCAATCCCTAAAAAATAAATGCCAAATGTCATCTTTGATATAAGGAGAGCAACTAAGAACAGAGCAGGGAGGAAGAGCATGAGAAGAAGATTAACATTAAACAGGGATGAGAGGTGGGAGGGAAAGGGAGAGATAGGGAAATTGCATGGGAATGGAAGGAGACCCTCATCGTTATACAAAATTACATATAAGAGGAGGTGAAGGGAGAGGGGGAAAAAAACAAGGGAGAGAAATGAAGTACAGTAGATGGGGTAGAGAGAGAAGATGGGAGGGGAGGGGAGGGGAGGGGGGATAGTAGAGGATAGGAAAGACAGCAGAATACAACAGACAATAGTATGGCAGTATGTAAAAACGTGGATGTGTAACTGATGTGATTCTGCAATCTGTATACGGGGGAAAAATGAGAGTTCATAACCCACTTGAATCAAATGTATGAAATATGATACGTCAAGAGCTATGTAATGTTTTGAACAACTAATAAAAAAAAAGTTGGGTCTTGGAAATGGGCTGAAGTGGTTCCAGATGGTAGTACTACCAGCCTGATAGGCAAACCATTTCAGTTCTGCCCAGTGGTAAACATCCTAACTTAGCCTTTCAGAATTCCCACAGATTAAGGGGGAAAAAACAAACAAACAACAAAAACCAAACTAAACCAAACCAAAACCAAAACCAACAAGCAAAAAGAAAAAACAAGGAAGTAAACAACCATGAGTGAGAGTCAACAGAAAAAAAAAAAAGATGTAGACCCTGCCCCTAAAAGCTTCAGATATCATAGGTAAAGAATATCTATGTATGCCTTGCCTCCAGAAAATAAAAGATGAAATAACAAAGATGAACAAGAATATCCATCAAGAACCACCAGGCAAATGTGAAAAAGCATCAAATGAATTTCCATGCTAAAATTAATTAGGACTGAGCACAATGCCTCCCACCAACTGGTAACCTCCCCACCGAGTCCTTAAAGACCTCACATTGTTACTTACTCTAAGACATCCTTGTACCTGAGTCTATTTCTATCATGACCAGTAGGAGAGCATTAAAGACCAGGAAGCTGCCTGTACCAGCCTTGTCATCCAAACAGGTGACCAGGGTAGTGACATCACAAAGCTGAATGAAGCTGGCTTCCTATAGAGACACCATCTCTTGGGCTCACACGGCCCCCAAGAAAGACTTGGACCAATGTAGAGAGGGTGAGAAGACAGCAAACCAATGTGAAAACCAGAGAGGGATGGAATAGCAAGGGCCAGCCACCAGCAGATGAAAACCAGGAAGAAGAAGTGACCGTGTAATTAGGGTCACTACCTGTCTTCAATCGATGGGACGATATCCAAACAAAAAGTGGGATTTGGTTAATGATGGTGATGGTGACATTTAAATATTCAGTCAGTTGTTCCTTGCTCTCTGGATGTGGTTGCTCACAGTGTGACCTTCAAGGACATTTGTAATTTGGAGGGAACAAGTAGAAGGTAGAAGACTGAGGCCCCAGACCTGTGAAGCCAACTGGCCCCTGCCTGGGGATGAGGCCCATCAGATGTGGAGAGGGCAGGTGCCTTCACCTGGGGTCATGTCCCCAGGTGGGCTAAGGCACATCAGCATGTCCAAGTCCTAGCCCCAATCTTTTTTTTTCTTTAATGTTTGTTTTTTAGTTGTTGTTGGACACAATATCTTTATTTGATTTATTTTTATGGGGCGCTGAGGATTGAACCCAGGGCCTTGCATGTGCTAGGCCAATGCTTTACCGCTGAGCCACAACCTCAGCCCCCGGCCCCAGTCTTGATATATATGCTCTTTGGGGAGCTGGGCCTTGGTCAGTCCATCCTCCCCAATCTCAGGCCCCAGGAAGTGAATCCCCATCGTCTCCCCAGATTCCCAAGGGTCTGGGGAAAGAGCCACAAGGAACAGAACACATGTCTGCTGGAACAACAGTGCTCCCTCGGAGACCTCTCCCCGCAGGCCTGTGCCATCTGCTTCTCCTGCGCCATATGTGCATCGCAGCAGCCCCACTCCCCGGGGCAGCTTCCCGGCCTTCTGCCACCCTGGGCCAGCGAGCATTTGTTGGACAGGGATGTGCTACGTCAACCCTACAAAGCAAGAGCCATGACCAGGCCTTTGGTTAGGGTCGCAGTGGGTACAGGTTGCAGAAGGGAGGGCTCCTCTAACTTGTGCCCACTGTGAGAATGGGAGACGGTGGGAGGGGCTCCAGAACATCTGTGTGGCCCAGGTCTATGTGGCCAAAGCCAGGCACCACTGGCACTCCAGGGGTGAAGCGCTGAGGTTGATGTGCACGGAAGCGATGGAGCGCGGGTGCAGAAGCGGGCCTGGGCATCGTGGACTGAACATTCCTTGTTGGTGTGGACCCTCCCTGAGGCCCAGCCTGGCCTCCACTAGCCCCCACTCCAATTCTGTCTGCTGCGGATCCCACGGAGGTGGCAGTCGGGGTGGAGACAGGAAGGAGGCAGAAATGGGCAAGATGCAAGAGGACGGGGTGAGAGGGGTGTTAGCTCCAGGCCAGGACAGATTGAGGTGCTAAGTAATTTGGACCCTATCCATGGCCACCTGGTGTCCCCATTCTTCATACACACAGCTCTCCACTGCCCAGGGCCTGGAAAATCCAGGCTGCTCTAACCGCCCTTTCTGCATCTTCCCTGGTTCTTCTCCCCTCCACCCTGTGCTGTTCTAGGACCACCCTCTGCCATCTTGAGGCTTCTTCCTTCTGCTTTTTCCTATCCTCAAATTGTCGGATGCCCAGAAGTTCCCCCTCTTCCACAAAACCACCCCCTGTCTCAGTTTCAGACTTTTACAGGGTCTGGTAGGGTCTTCGAGGGTGCCAGGTCCAGCCCCACAAGGTACAGGACCCTTTCCGTGGCAGCCCCAGCCTCTGCCCTCCCCTCCTTGGCATAGGCTTTGGAGTCGTACAGACCTGGACGGAATTCCATGAGCTCCCTGTACCCATCGAAGAGACCTCAGGCTTCCCGGGCCTCTGTTTACTCGTTTAGAAAACAAACTGTAATAGCCTACTTTGTGGGGCTGTTATAAAAGTCAAGTCCGTCAGAATACTTTATGAACTGTGAGGTCGCGGATGGAGCTTATTTATTCTACTGCAAAAAACAACTTGGGCCAAGTGCCGTGGTGCACGCCTGTAATCCCAGAGGCTTGGAAGGCTGAGGCAGGAAGATCATGAGTTCAAAGCCAGCCTCAGCAAAAGCGAGGTGCTAAGCAACTCAGTGAGACCCTGTCTCTAAGTAAATACAAAATAGGGTTGGGGATGTGGCTCAGTGGTTGAGTGCCCCTGAGTTCAATCCCCGGTACCCCCTCCCCCGCCAAAAAAAAAAAACCCAAACCAAAAAACCACTTGGGTCATGGCTGGGCCGCTCACAGTGTAGGTTTACTTGTGAGTTCTGCTTCTGCCCTTGGGAACTCCAGAGCATGTCTGTCCCACCTGCCAACACCTCAGCTCTTCTCAGTCTCCTCAGGCACAGCCTGACTCCATCTCATTTACCTTGCACGGCTGCTGGTGGTTCTGCAGTTACCTGTCCCTTTTTCACGTGACCCTGAGTTTGGGAGAACGTGAGGTCATGCAAAGAACACAGGCTTTGGAGTCACAAGGCTCCAGATTGCAAACCTGCTCCTCTCTCTCTAGTTCTGTGACTTTAGAGCCTCACCTCCTTCATCTGTAAGATCTGGAATCAGGACGTTTCCTGATGAGGGGTTCACAGGCTCTCGCAGATTCCACAGCACGGCATTCACACGGTGTTGGGTTCACATCTTCCTAGCCACCAAGTGAGCTCCATGACAGCAGGCCCGGTACCCAGCTAGGCGCATCATCAGTGCATTATGAGTCTAATGTCACCGTCCTGAAAAGGGGTCTTTACTTCCGCCATTCTACTTGGCTGGACACACCACTTTTGAGGTGGCAGACTAAATCCAGTCTGTATTTCTAAGGCAGGTTTCCTCTTAAGTCTGTAGCAGGACTAAATTCCTGGGTCCCCAAGACACTTAACTACTTCCTCATCTCAGGCACTTAAAATCCTGCTCCAGGGCCTGGGGCCAATTTATTGTTTCCATTGAGCCGTGGAAAACCCAGAAGAATCCTTTCTCATCTTACCAGCTTCCAGCCCCAGGCTCAGTGCTTCTGGGCTTGGTTTGATTCAGTTTGGTAAATTCGACTGAGTCTTGATCATTCCCCCAAAGTATGTCTTTTGCTTTGGAAGGTGGCAATGGAGCTGTGTGCTGAACTCCAGCTGGCTTGGAGCCCACCCGAGGCTGTGCTAGGGGGAGGAGACTGCTCCCGTGGTCCTCAGCAGGGATGTGGCCTTGGACACCTGGCCTCTCTCCGACTTGGGTTTCTGGTTCTCTGAGCCTTTGCTTCTTTCTCTCGATCTTTTACCCTCTGGTTCTAGATGAGAGGCTCTCTGTGTGACACCCTGGCACGGCACCCTCCCCTTCTCTCCCCTGCCCTCTAGTATATGCTGGTGACAGCAGGGGCTTTGTCTCTGTGGGTCTCCTCTGCTTCTCCAGTGCCTAGTCCAGGGCCTGCTGCGGTAGGGTCTTATTACCCATTTTATGAATAAGTGGACATTTATCTGTCTCTCTTTCAGTCTCTGCCTTTCAGACTCCCCAGGTAGAAGCAGATTCAACCAGCCCTACCTGAGCTGAGACCTGCTAGGATCAGCGAGGACAGTCTCTGAGCACCTGAGATGGACCTTGGGGGCTGCTGCAGGTGTGTGTGTGTGTAAAATCCTCACCTATGCGGAAGCTGGACACGGACAGATCGCTCTCTGCTCATTCCTTTAAGGGAAACCCTCTGACATTCACCATTACACGCACAGAACAGGACACAGAGCTACAAGAAACCTTAAAAATCATCTGTTTGGTGCCTATTGAAGTAATCATGGGTGAAACGACGCATCTGGAATCCACTTTAAAATACTCTGGGGGAAACACGGCCACCTGTGGAAGCAGGAGATGGGAACGGGGGGTTCATTTACCATGAAACTCTACTTTTGTATATTTGAGAATTTCCATACTGAAAAAAAATTTAAAAAAACAACAGCAGCAGAGTTAAGAAAGGAAGCATCTGCTCGGCGTCCCTCATTTTCAGAGGGACCTGAGGGTCCTGCACAGTTCGCACATCTGGCCAACAGCCCTGCAATGTCCCTCGTGGCTTCTCTGACTTTGAATTCTGGTGGGGCTCCTCTTAGCAGCTAGATTCTTGCTTCTTGGGGGCAGAAAATAGGACCCTGGGTGGAAGCCACCCAGCCCTTCCCCTTGGAGGACCGAGGTCCACTTTGTAAGGCCCAGGCCCTTGGCATTTTCCCTCCTCCCCCATCACTTGACTCTCGCTCTTTCCTGGCTCCTGCCAGGGAGGATGGGATAAGGCGACAGCCAGACTCCCAGGTTTCCTTGGTGATCAGTCTCCTCCGGCCCCGGCACCATGCATTCCTCCTTGGCCAGTATTTAATTTAGTTTAGATTCTAATGCAGACAGGGGGGAGGCAGGTGGGCTTGGGGGTCACTGTGGTGCTGACAGCAGCCCTGTAACCCTGGTGTGGCTGCCCACATTACCCTGTAACTCAAGCCTCTTTGCTCTGAACCCTCCTTTTAGAGCATCTATAGCCCCTGACCTTCCGTCAACCTTCTGCATCCTGGGCCCAATGTGGCTACAGTGGGCAGGGTCCGTCTCAGGGCTCCACATGGCTTCTTGGGCAGCCCCACCTGCATCCTCTGCAGGAAATACAACTGCCACTCCAAGTGCAGTTGACGGGAGGGGTTGCTGTGCTCAGCTGCGGGGCGGGGGGAGAAATTTTGAATAGTCATAACGTATGAATACTTACTGTGGCACGGGCACTGCCCCAAGAATTCTCCTGACAAGCCCAGGAGATGGGTTCTATGGTCATTCCCGTTTTTCAGATTAGGAAACTAAGGCTCAGGGAAGTTAGATAATAATGGTCAAATTGCACAGCTAATTAACAGGAGGTTGGAATTTGAGCCCAAGGGGTCTGCCTTCAGAACTTCTGCTCCTTTAGGGAGGGAGGAGCACAGGCCATCCCATCTTCTGAGAACAGCCATGCTTCCCATTTCTCCTTGGTCCCCTCCAGGGCCTCAAGGGCATGGCTGACAGGCAGGAGGCACGAGAGACCCTCTCAGTCTGCTGCAGGGTGACGGGTGGATGAAATAAAGGACCCAGGCGTTCTTGGCTACAGAGCAGAACTGGTTCGTGTGGAGAAGAGGGCGACTGAGGCCAACAGGCAGGGCTTATTTATTGCTTTCTCTTTGTCCAAGGGCCCCTTTCAAATGACTCAATCGACTATTAATCTTAATGGAACATCAACCCCAACAGAGAAAAGGAAGAGTACAAAAAATCTGCAAGAAGAGAATGCATACATCTTAGCCCGGTCCACAGGACAGGGGCATGTGGGGACACTGTGGGAGGCAGATCTTCCAGGGCCTTCCATGTCTCTTGTCTTCACCCCTGCCCCAGACAGAGCTCCCAGTCTGCCTCTCTCTCTGCTCCCCTGCAGCTGGGTCTTCGCTGGGCCCTCACAGTCAGGCTACTAGAACGTACCCTGGGCACTTTAATGTGCCTCCTGCATGGGTGGTGTGGAAATGAATCTTAGCAAATTACCAAGTTCAAAAAGGAAATTCCTAGAGGGGTGTAAATCATCCCCTCTTAAAGAGCTTGGCTCAGCAGAGGCCTTAAACTTTAGGGAAATCCACACTTTCCTTGAGAATGAAAGCCGGAAGGGGGAGCGGGGAGAGCTGCTCTCTGCCCTCTGTCTGCTTAGGGGAAGAGTTGGAGGAGACTCTCTCTGCTGTTCAGCAAAAAGGGCCGCAACTGGCTTGTGGGGGGCAGTGATTACGGATGTGCTAACCTTTTCATAAACTTGGAGGTCTGGGACCAATGTGTTTTGGAGTCATTTCTTGGTGGCAGTAAGAAGACGGGAGGGCAGGAAGGAGAGAGAGGAATATGAGTAGCTCCCAGACCGAATCCTAAGGCCTCAGGCTGACCTTCCTTTGAGGTCCTTCTACCATGGGGTCATTTAATGTCTCCTGGTGGCACCTTCAGCTGGGTGGAGCTACCTTCTGGGAAATGGCACCCAGCCTCTGGGGTGCTCATCTGCTCTCTGGGCACTCCAGATCAAGGAGGGACACCTGTCTCCCCAAGGGGGTCAGATCTCTTTCAACAGGAACCCTCCATGCGGACAGAGATCACCCACTCTCCCTGGCAGGCTACTGTCCCTGGAGGAGACTCCTTTCCACCCGGCAGTTCTGCTCTCATGGATGCGTCTGTTCACGGCTGCCATGTCCCAGCTCTCTGTCTCTGAACTTTTGCACATGCCCTTCTGGAGCACTTTAAGTAACTTTTCTGTTCCTCTTTTCCGTTCCCAAGCATTGTATAGGGGGAAAACTATGGGCTTTGGCTTTAGAACGATCTCGATTGTTAGAGATCATTGGGGAAGATTTCTGACCCTCATTCTCTCATGGGTAAAATGGGAAAATCCAGAGCTACGCACCTCACACAGTCATTGTGAGGAAAAATGGGAGAAGGGACATCGAATGGCTTTGGAAAACTAATTGATTTGAATAAACTTTGCTGCTGAGGACAAAAGCAAAAAAAACAAAACAAAACAAAACAAAACAAAAACAAAGCTGGATAAAGTAAACATTTTCTTAAAATCATCAAAGAGATAACAGAGTGATGAGAAATGAGAACTAGCAGAGGTAAGCCCTGTGCTCCATACCGCTCTGCCTTTAAAGAAAATCAGTTCAGCCGGGCGCAGTGGCACATGCCTAAAACCAGGGGCTTGGTGGGTGGGGCTGGGGTTGAGGCAGGACAATCACTTGTTTGAGGTCAGCCTCGGTAACTCAGTGAAACCCTAGATAAAAAAAAAAAAAAAAAAAGGCAGGGGTTGTAGCTCAGTGGCAGAATGCTCCCTGGGCTCAATCCTCACTACCTCCCCCAACAAATTAGTTCAGAAGTAACAGTGACAAAAATGAGCCTCGGCTTTTGCAGATTCCCCATTCCCAGTCAAGGTAGAAGACCTGAATAAGTAGTTTATTCCATTCAAAGTTGGGATGCTAAAGGGCCATCATCACCTCTCATGGGTTTTGCTGCCTTGAATTTGGATTCAGAAATTTGGATGAAGGTGGTCCTAGACTGGTAGTCCTCCCCCTGGGTGTCTGGAAGAAGAAAACCAAAATGCTTTCTGGAGAAGAAATACTTATTTTAAGCTACAGATCATTCCTTCAAGTCATTTCCAAGGACATGGGCTGACAGGGCCAAAGATAACTAAGGGCACAAGGGAAGACGACACTGTGGGCGAGAGCAGAATAGACAATAAAAAGATGCAGAAGATTGAAATATTGGAATCATCAGAGGATTTTGTTTACAATTCAAAGAAATAAAAGGTGGGCTTGAAAATTTTGTCAGGAAATGAAACTAAAGTGGCCTACCGATTTTGAAAACGCCAATAGAAATTCTAGAACTAGAAAAACGCAACAACTAAAAGTAATGCTGGCTGGTTGGGTTTGGATGCTAATTAAACACAGCTAAAGAGAAAATTGGTGCACCTATCCAGAAAGCAGCAAATAGAAACACGTGTGTGCTTTGTGCAATGCCTGGCAGCACAAGTAGAAACTCAATGAATGTTCTATTCTTTCTCTACCTTCAGGTTCTAAAGAAAAAGATTTCTTCTTTCAGCAAAACTTTCCTGATTCTTTCAACCTGACATCTATCACTCCAGTGCTCCGATACTCTGAATTTTCTTAGTATCTCTGTGCTGGGTTAATTCATATTGATAAGAACTCATTTATTTCTCAAGATCAATGAATACAAGAGCTAAAGTGACTCCCCAAACTGTCTCTTGGTCATACATTTCCTGGTTCACAAGCCTTTTCTTTTCCTCGGCCATGACGACGTATCATGTAAAGTCTTGAGGTATTGATTCAAGGAAAAAGGGTCAGTTGAATTCCAAAATACGTTCTGCTTCCTGACCCTGTTCCCTAATCAACGCTGGGTCAAAGGTAACTGCTAACCAAAACCAGGTGCTCCAAGTTTCAGGGTAAACCAGGATGTGTGACAAGCTCTCTTAGGCCATGGTTTTATCTTCCACTGGAGCTTGTCATCTCAGTGCATTCTGGAAATTCTGATGAACAAAGCTGTGATTAAGAGTGGCCAGAGGTCGCCATTTATGCGACCAATAAAATCATCAACCAAAGAGGAGACTGCCGGCTTCATGAGAAGTACTTCTGTTCTACAGCCCCTGGCTGCCTGGGGACTTTGAGAATGACAGCAGCCTTGCCCGGGAACACCTCTTTCTGAACACTGGCTTTAAGGATCTGCCCTTCATTTACAAGCACTGGAGCAAGAAGGACAAGGAGGCCCTGAACAACCCCATTCCCTATCCCCAGTCGGGCTTATCTGAGACTCTTGATTGGAACCAGGACCAATGGCCTGTCTCAGTGGACGTGAAGAAAGGGAGAATGGTCAGCATTGGCTCTTGGAGAGAACAAGAGAGCTCTGGAAATGTTGGGTTTGAGAAAGGTCAATGAGGGGCTAGGCAGAGGATGAGAATAGGGCCTGGGCTGTTCTAGAAGGGGACAGACTGGAGGCCAGGGAGGTTGCTTTGTGCAGGTGGCAAGGAAAAATGGTGGTAGTTGTGTTTTGATTAGTAAGAGCCCAAGGGGACTACAGAATCCAACATCCTGGACTTACTGCTCCTGTTTCAACAGCAGAAAATCGTGCTTCTAGATTTGGAAAAATTGTGCCACCTCCCCTCCCACCCCATGTGCTAATAGAGGGTTTGAACAGTATTAATTGATGACCTTTGTAGGTCAGGCACTGGGCTGAGTGTTGGGGACTCAAAAATGATTCTGCCAGGGTCCTCAGCATGCCTTCTGGATGCACACTGGCTCAGGTGCACTCTGCATGGCTGCAGGCTCTGCCCAGCCTGCCCTGGGGCTCTCTTCATTCACTGATTGGCATCTGGAGCAGCCACACGTTTCCTCACAACTCCCTCCTGGGCTCCCAAGGCAGTAGCGGAAATTTCAAGCAAGAAGCTGCTTCCTTCACCCAACGTGGACAGGATATTACTGAGATCAAAGATGGATGACCTGTTCTGGCCCTTGTCCACCCTTTTTGCCCATGATCATCACAAAGCAGGAGATGCCAAGGAGGTCAGCCTGGGAGGGACCTCCTGAATCTATTTATGGATCCACTTTGAATGAGACTGGGTTTGAGTGGTTGTGTCCCACGACTCCTCTGGCTTTTATTTCCCTTCTTTTTGGGGGGTCAGATTAGGTTCCTGGACCCAGTAAGTACTTAGCCTCTTTCAGTTCTTGATCCTATGGAATGGGCCTTCACCTAGTGAGAAGAGGGCAGTGACCCTCATGCTGGAAAGGAGAGGCCCCTGGTTGACCTGGGACCCATAAGGGCCACTGAAGAAGCTGTGCCCTGCTGCTCCATCCATCTGTCTGCACCCATACACCCACTCTGAGCACAGGCCGACACCTCCTGACCTCTCTATGCTCCATCCTGGCTGGAGGGACAGCAGGTGGCTGAGGACTGCTATTCCTTGTTTTCTCAGTGAGACTCTATAGCCAATTAGCCGAGACCAGGCAGGTGGAAAATGCCTTTCTTCAGCCCTGGAGCTAACAGCAAATCCAGTGCTTCTTGTAGACAGGTCTGTGAAGGGCGAGGATCAGGGATAAGCCCCCAGGAACCCAGGGAGCTGGTTTGTGGCTGTCAGCCCAAAGCTTCATAACAGAAAAGACAAAGGAACCCTTTACTTAGTAGCTTAAAATAAGTGAAATAAGCGTAAAACTTGGCCATGTCTTTTCCAGAGTCTGTCTGTTCTTTTTTTTTTTTTTTTTAACTTTCCCTGGAGTCCAACAAATTGGGGTCTTTGCTGTGAGGGACTGTGGCAGCTGTAAGAGGAAGCAAGCCAACAACAGAGGGCTGAAATAATTGGTCTCAGGATGTACACTCCCTCTAACGTCTGCCTGTCACCCCCTCCAGCTGTGGGGCCTCAGGCAGACTGACACACACCGGCTGCTGTGGCATCTTTGTGTCACCGCCGTCAATATTCCATTTCATCCAATTTTATCTGTAGAATCTGCTGAGTGAGGGGACAGGGGCCTGAGCAGCGTGGCTGGGGGAGGTTCTAACCCGTGAGTCTCACAGGCCACCTCCCTCTCTGTACTTGACTGTCCCCTCACCTGGTCAGACAGGTTGGGTGACACCCGCTCCCCCCCATTACCTGGTCACAGGAAGAAAAGAGGAATCTGAGGGATGTTTTCGTGTATGCCAGGTCCTGGGCTAGGTGTGCTGCACACTTCCCTCACTTGGCAGTTGTATGGTGGAGGTCAAATGGAGTAAGAGAGGTCAGTGGATTTAGGATTTTTTTTTGGGGGGGGGTTACCAAGGATTTAATCCAGGGGTTCTGAACCACTGAGCCACATCCCCATTCTGTTTTTATTTTTATCTTGAGGCAGGGTCTTGCTAAGTGGCGGAGGCTGGCTTCAAACGTGCGATCCCTCCTGCCTCAGACTCCTGAGCAGCTGGGATTTCAGGCTTGGATCCCCTCACCAGGGGAGAGGTCAATAGATTCAGACAAAACTATAGAACACTATACAAATCTGAAGGTTGATATATTTTCCTGCTCACTACCCCAAATCAAGAAACCCGGACAGTGCCTACCTCAGAGGACATACTGAATGAACGAACCCTAGGTTATCTGCGGTGTTCCTCTCTCCCTCACCGGGGACTGGCTAAGGGATAGGAGATGACAGGTGGGCGGGTGAGTCAAGGCATGAGTAGGTCTTTCTGGGTCCCTGGGTGAATGTCATTCCTTGAATTCTGGGGTCAGCTGCCCTCTCAGGATCACCCACTCTCAGGGTACTGACTACATAGGCTTCTGGCTCCCCCACGGGCACCCATGGTCAGATTCGGCTGCCTAAAACTAAGACTTGGTTTATTTTTAAAAATCTTGGGCTGGGGTTGTGGCTCAGGGGTAGAGCGCTCTCCTCACATGGGCGAGACCCTGGGTTCGATCCTCAGCACCACATAAAAATAAAATAAATAAAATAAAGGTATTGTGTCCAACTGCAAAAAATAAAATTAAAAAAAATAAAATTAAAAAAAAAATCGACTGGTCTTATTAAGGTATGACTCACGTTCTATTTTAAGCTTCCCCTGGAGAAGTGTTACTCACTGGGAATAGGTGAGTAACAATAGCATTTTTCTTTGAGAGTGGAGACCCAGAGATTTGAGGCTCAGATGTTTCTTTTTCTTATTCTTCTCCTGCCTGCTTCCTTGGCCTGGCACAGAAGTGGTTTCAAGACTTAGAAGCCGTGAAGAATGAGACTAAGAACAGGCGAGAACATTCCTGGCTCTATTATTTGCAGCGGCAAGGGGAGCAAGTCTCTCCTGAGTTTCAGTTTTCTCAGGTGGAAGGTGTTGGGATCCTGGGGACCCTGGGGCGCGCTCTGTGTGCAGTAACTGATGCTATCGGAGGGGAGGCGAAGGTCACGGCCACTTCCCTGGCTGTACTGGGAGTGCCCTGTGGCTGGTTTTCATTTCATACCCCAAGGGTGTGGAAGGGCCTCTCTGTGCCACACGCAGCCCCCCCCCCTGCCGCCAGCATTAGGGACGAGGTACCAATGGCAAGGGTGTCGCTGGGCACCCTGCACCACCAAACATGGAGCCACGGGACGGTGAACATGCAGAGGGTCACCGTGTGAAGCGGCCTTCAGATCACAGTGTGGTCTTTCTCTGGGAGCAGGGACAGAATACCTTGCAAAACGTCGGCAGCCATAAAAATAAGGTCTGTGCCCACCGAGTGGATGCTGACTAGAGTTGAGAAACTGTGCCAAGCACTTTCTTAACTTGGACATTTAACATTTTCATCTAAATGAGGGCCCACCGAAGTAGGTTCTTATATCACCCCATTTCATAGATGGTAGAACCAGGACTCATTGCATAATAACTCCACTGGTGTCACCCAGTTTGTAAGTGGTACAACCAAACATCACGCCTAGTCCTGCTTCACCCTAGTACCTGAGCCAAAGCCCTGCCCCCCACGCCCTGGCCACTGGGCACAGGGAGGCTGCAGGAGCCCACGTCAGCTACTGCAGCACACACATCCCATCCCATCCCATGGATTTCTCTGGCTCGGTTCTAGGGGCAGCCAGAAACATGTTCTCCTGGCCTCCTCTGCCCCTCACCCCCACCAAGATGGGGCCTGCCATCTAGAACCTGTACAGTAGAGGCAGGCAGCTAGGCTGGGTTCCAAGGTGAGGGGTGGGCAGCAGTGGGTGCCCCTGTGTGAGTAACAAGACCCCAGGTTTTTTAGAAGCCAAACATCATGCTTCTCCCTCAGCTGAAGAGCAGGAGGGGAGCCCACCTGGAGGCCAGCAGGGTGGGTGTGTGGGGAAGGGGTCACAACAGGCTCACAGGGGCCCCAGATCACCCTAGAAACCTTAGCAAGGATCAGAAGCCAGCAGTTCTGGGGCCAGCCCTATCAGACTCCAGTCCCTCAAATTAATGCACAATCCAATTTAATTTCCCTTTAGGAAATTACGTATTTTTAAAAAGTACATGAAGAGTCAGAAAGGAGCCATGGCAACGGGGAGGCTGAGCATCAGAGTCCAAACCCCAAACCTCTACCCCACCCCCTCAGCTGGACCTGTCTGGTCTGCTGGGTCGGAGCCTCCAGACCTGCGCATATCGTAGCACAGATGGAAGTGGCGACACAGTCCAGAGCACTGGCGTCACCAGGGACAGCAGTCTGTAGCCAGAGGTGAGCTGCTTGTGGCTCTACTTGTCTCAGAGTCGCCCAGCCGCAGAGAGGTGGAGGGGCCCGGGCCCCTCCATAGCGGTCCAGGTGGAGTAGCTCTGCCCTGGACATCAGAGGCTGGCTCTCTAGCTGGGTCAAAGGTGCCAAATGGGGTCAGCTGACACTGACTGTAACCCGTGAGGAGCCAGGCAGGCCTCACCCATGGCTTGCACTCAGTGACTTGCCCAGGTACCAATAAAAATACTCAGTGAGGGCCTGTTCTTGGCCAAGCACTGTGCTAAGTACTTTACACTCAGTATCTCCTCTGCGGAGAGGCCCTCCCACACCACCATGCCTGCCATCTCTCTGAGCTTTCACACAACGTGCTGAATGCACTTGCAGTCACTCATCAAATGAAGAGCAGTTATGATGTCCTGGGCCCTAGGGTAGGTAAATAATGGCAATGGTCCTATCCACAGGAGGCCCACACTCTAAGACAGACATGTAGTCATCTGGCCCCCGTCGATGTTTATATGATGTTGGACATTGTGCTGGACACCTGTACAGAAGAATGAAGCACTGTGACCTACTGTTTGCCCTAGGAAAGTGCAAAAGGGGAGCCAGACACTTAAAATGATAAATTACAATGCAGCACGGGATGCTTTAAAATAGAGGTAGCAACAACCTGCATGGAACCTAGAGAAGGTGTTCCAACCTCCACAAACATGCCTGGGGACACACGCCGCATCTTGAGGATGACTTGTATCTTGCATGACCCAGCTGGGTTCTGCATGTAGCAGGTGCTCATTGCTTAATGCTGCACCAAGGGTTGGCTGGGTGATGAGTAATTGAGGACCCTCTGCTATCTTCTTCTTCTTTTTTTTTATCTCTCAGATGAATCTGGTTTTAACGAATGCTCAAAGCAGAGACCTCATTACTAGAGAAACCGCAGAAACTTGGGGATCAAGTTTGCTTTAAGAGCCTGGAAGTTATTGCCAGAGAACGGACGCTAACACAAGTTCCTTCTGATATCCTGTTGGTGTGGGGGACACAGGCTCTGCTGCCGAGATGCCTGATTTTCCCTTGATGGGCATCTATCTCCACAGCCCTCAGCTTTGCTGTTTAAGGCACATAGTCATTTTCTTCCCCGACTGAGTCCTGGCAATGCGTCTGCTCAGCCATATGAGAGAGACCCAGCGCCCTGGTATGTTTATGGAGTAGCAGGACATTTGCCAGGTTGGGAAGGGTCACCACAGACTGGGCGCGCTCTCGGCTACCTGGGAAGAGCATGTTGAGGGGGGTGGAGTCGACCCTGCCCTCAACTCCTGGACAAAAAGCCTGGACAGATGTTTGGTTGGTTTAGCCTCCTGCTGCCTCAGAGAGAAGCAACCAGTTCTGTCTCTAGAAGGGGTAACTGAGGTCCAGGGAGGGCATGTGTCTTGTCTGAATCCCCAGGGTCTTGGTGGCAGAGCCCAGGCTAGACCTAGCCCTGACTGTGGGGTGGGGTGGGGGGTCAGGTGTCAGACTGCATCCGGGGAAACTGAGTCCTACCTTCTGCGTGCCATCTCCAGGGGTCTGTGCACCAGGACCAATCCCTTTGCTTCTCTGTAAATTTCATTCCAAATAGCACCTGGTGCTCCCCCCTTCTCTCCCTCTCTTCCTTCCGCTTCTGCTTTGTGCTCATTTCCCTTCGGGGGACAGTTTCTCTTTGAGCAAACTTGAGTTGGGCTCCTTGTCATCTTCCTCTTATAAGGTCCTGGCTTAGCATCTGGACGGCCATCTTAAGTGACAGCCGCCATTTTAAGGAAAAAGTTTTGCTTTCTGGCCCGTGGGCGTTTCTGAGAAAGTCTCACCACTCCCCCATACCAACCCGACCCTGTTCACTGCACATTAGGACCCTCCGGGCTCTGGTTCCTGAGCCTCCCCCATAAAAGTTCCAGAACTCAGGCCCGAGCTGCCTCTCTCTCCTACAGAGAGATGGCCTTCATTTGTCAGCTCTGACAAACTCTCTGGTCTCCGGCTTTCATTTCTCGCTTACCCGTCTCGTCCCTTGCTTTCCCTTCACCCCCAGCTAGGCCTTCCCTTTTGAACTTCCATGTCTGTCTTTGCATGGCTCAATTTTAATAAGAACCCTGTTAAGGCACAATCTGATCACCCTCAATATCCAATCAGTTCCTCATCCCCTAACCACCCCCCGGGGGAAGCCAGTTCACCAGTCACAGCGGAGCCCTGGAGTACTCAGGCTGCACCAGGCCTTGGGAACTTTTCATGAATCACCTTCCTTAAACCCCACACTGTCATTGAGGCAGATGTTATCCATATACCCATTTTATAGATGAGGAAGCTGAGGTACAAAGAGTTTCAATAACTTGCCCCCGTCACATAACTTGGAAGGGTGGGCTGAAGAGGCAAAGCCACACAGGTGTCCCCAGAGGCTGCCCACCACCACACTGCCTCCCTGGGAAGGGTGTGGAGTCCCACTCTCCATAAGGAGGGCCTGTGGCAGCTCTCCCCACACCCTCCTGCCAGCCGGGCCTCCTCCCTCCCTCTCAGGCATTCACGTCTCACTCATGAAATGCCAGGTTGGGAAGGGTCACCACAGACTGGCATGGTCTCAGCTACCCGGGAAGAGCATGTTGAGGGGGGTGGAGTCGACGCAGCCCCTTTCTCCCAGTGGGGCCCCACACACGTTTGCAGAGACATTTATTCATTCACTCCACAAACTCTGCAGAACCTGAAGAATGAGTGGAGTTTCTGTGGCTAAAGGACAGAGAAGCTGCCGTCTCTCAGGAGTGGTCACGGCCTGGGTGTCTAGCAGGGTCCGTGCAAGCCTGCCTTGGCACCCAGACTGGAGGACCACAGGGGAACTCTTCCCGGGGGCTTCTACTGTGCCTTCATGGTTCACGTAACATTCCCCACCATACTCCATCTGCAGCACCATCGCCAACCACCTTACAGCCCAGGAAACAGAGACCTGAACAGAGAGGGAAGTTACTTGCCCCAACTCACAACAAGGGACGTGGCGACGCGGAGCCCGAGTCTGAATATTTGAGCTTACATTCTTCCCTCCTCACCTCCCTGTTTCCCACAAGAAAGTGAAAATAACTACATTTGCTCAGACGTACAGACACGCAAACCCAAGCACCTGATCACAGAGATGCACCCACGGCCGTGTACACACAGGGGGGGGGGTCCTCTGCACACACGGTCACACGCAAATCACTTTTAAAAATAGCCTTTGCATGTTTTGATCACGATTCATTAAACACATGGAAAGATATCTAGCCTCCCTGCATGCTAAAAAAAAAAAAAAAAAAAGGTGAATTAAACAGTACTTTCATTTTACTCCATCAAATTAGCCAAAATTAGAAGAGAGAGAAATGTGTCACCGTGAGAATGCAGCAAAATGACCATCCTCACACATGACTTTTTGAGAAAGTGACTTGGCCATATTCATTAAGATGTTTAAAAGTGTCCAAGACCAAGAGTTTCACCTACACAGCATTTCCAAGTAAATGCATCCAAGTGTTCAACACAGCCTTGTTTACTACAGCACACTCTTGATAGTGACCTGAACAACTTAAACTAGTTGTTAGTTCATTGAATTATACAGAAGAAAAATGAAGATAAACATCAAAACTCACGATGTCATTGTTGGTGGGTTTGGGCCATCAGACTGTGATTAACTTCTTCCCCATCCCACATCCAGTTTTCTTTTCTCTCTGGTTTAAAAAAAAATACTTTTCAATAAAAAAAAAATCATGCCTCTATTTTCAATAAAACTAAACTTGGTGAAAAAAGTTGGGAGCAGATCAAAATACTACAAAATGAGTGCGCGTAAGCTGGACCACAGAATTCAGCGTTGTGATCGAGCGAGACCTGCAACAGAAATCATCTATCACGTCAACCAGGTGCAAAACAGAGGCACTGCGCATAGGCCGTTGGACATAGTGAGGAGTGCTCCATAAGAGCTGTAATTAGTTTGACTTTTATACCACAAAACCAGGTTTTAGTTCTTCTCTTTGTTGTTAATTCTTCAGCATCTGCTTACTATATCAGGCTGATGGTTTAGCCTAACCCAAGGTGTAAGCTGTTCCCGCAGGCACGTGTGCTCATGTGCATGGGTGAATGCACACACACACACACACACACACACAAACACACACACGTAACTATTATGAGGCAGCTGTCTTGCCCATCAGGATCCAGGGCTGGGCTTCAAGAACCCCTGGGCTGGGCTGGTGGGTTCTTGAAGCTGTTAATGCAATGGAGGGGGAGAAAACTTGGAGTGAGAGGGGCGGAGAGGGAGGAGGACCAGGGCTGGGGGGACTGAAGGCCCTGGCCCCTCCTTCCCAGCAGGAGACCTTGAGAACGAGTTCCCACTGGGCTTTAGCCAAATGTACCCAGAAGTAGGACCTGACTAATGTCAGATCAGAGGCTAAAAGCGGATGGGAGTCAGACGGAGAGGGCTGGAGCGTCCCCTGTGGCTGAAGATGGAGGGAGACTGTTGAGAAACAACCCAACGTTTTGTTGGGGAGGGATTTTCACCTTCATGAGCGTCGTCTCAGTTTTTATCTTATTGATTTACCAATTACGCAATTGCCAGGCTTTTCAGCGGCCCCTTAGAGACGGGCTTACAGGTCCTCAGGGAACAGATGTGAGTGAGGGGCCTGCTGATGTTCTCCAAGCAGCCGGAGTAGAGGCAGCTGTCTGTTGTCCTTACAGTTTCTTTTCTTTCTTTTTTTTTTCCAGAACCCAGGGTGTCACACATGCTAGGCAAGTTCTCTACCACTGAGCTACATATCCAGCCCTTTTAAAAAATATTTTGAGACACGGTCTCACTAAATTGCTCAGGCTGGCCTTGAATTGGAGATCCTCCTGCCTCAGCCTCCTGAGTGGCTGAGATTAGAGGTATGGCCATGGTGCCTTGCTAGATTTCCCTTCTTGCTCAAAGCTCTGAATTGGCCTCCAGGAGCCTCCTCCCTTTCTCCTCAGGATCAGAGGTCAGTCTGGGTTCATACTGGCTCCCACCAACAGGAAAGCCAGTCTCTGGCTTGGTCTCATTCCGGGGAGTTCCTGGGGCAGTCCCTGAGGCACAGGCCCAGAGGTGGCCCAAGCAACACTCTGTGCTCTTGTCCGAGCAGAGAAATAGGCCTTGGGGTACCTCCTCTCCAGTTTCTGAAAGAGCAGGAGCGTCCCATTTGCCTTTGGACCCAGCAGGACCTTCCAGCTATGAGGACAGCTCACACACTCCCAGATGTGGTCACGTGCGTGCACACACGGCCTCTCACTTGTGCCCACTTGCACACACACACACAAACACAAACACACACACACACACCCCTCACTGCAGGGGGATGGTGCCTGCCCCAAGCCACAAGTGTGGACTGCTTCAGCCGTGGCTTTGGGCGCTTGGATTCTGCTTGGGCTGTAGCAGGGAAAAGTCACACGGGCCCTGCTCACCTCCAAGGAACCAGGAGGAAAAGAGGTACGGTAGCCGGAATGCAGATTACAGGTGTGAAGAAGAAGAAATAGAAGAAGAAAACAGAAAAAAGAAAAGAAAGAAAAAGGGAAAAATCCCCAGACCCAGCCAGGAAGGGAAGCTCATTAACGTCTCGGCTCCCCTTCTCATTAAGCAGGAGCTCGCTCATAAATATTCACAGAATTCTAAAGCAAGATGGAGGTGAAAGTTAAGTTAATGCAGAACAATTAAGACTGCTCAGCAGCCTGACCAGGCTCTCGCCTCCCCAAAGCCCATGGATCTGGATGCTTCTGGTGTCCCATCGGGGAAGGGAAAGGCAGCAGCAGATTCTCCCCCCCGGCACCCCAAGATGCCCTGTGAAAGCAGCTCATACGCCCCACTCGCATCTCCTTAGGCTACGAGATACTAGCTATGGGAGGGTCTTGAAGATCTCCTAGCACCTGTCCCTGGCTCCCATCTTAGAATGAGCTCACCATAACCAGAGAGGTTACATGACGTGTCCAAGGTGATCGGCTCAGCCACGCCAGAGTCCAAGGCACTTTCCAAAATGCACCTTCAGTCTTTGGCCAGGACCAGGAAAGCTCTAGTCTCCATGAGGGATCTCCTGGGCTCCAGGACTTAGGCTTTCCCTGCTCTGGACACTGCAGAGCTCTCTGACTGTGCCCGGCATAGCCCGATTAATTTTCTTAAATGCAGGTTTAATGGTGTCACTCTTTCCAAAAAACATTCATTGGCTCCCCATAGCCCATGAATTAAATGCAAACTCTTCGTGCTCTGCTGTCCAAATGCTCCTTTATGACCTCACTTACCATTACTCTTTATTCATTTCCCAAAATTCCAGCCAAATGGAACTCGGTGCTCTTCTTCAAGCACGCTCTACACTTCCTTGAAGCCAAAGCTTGGTTTTGTAGCGCTCACTTCCTGGAATTCTCCCCTCTTTAAGTCCCACCTGTCAAAATCCCGTCCACCTTTTCAAGGTCTATTTCAAATGTCATCTCTTCCATTAGGCTAATTCTATTCTGCACCATGTGATTTCGTCTCACTCCAGGGTACTTTGTGTGAACGTCTCCTAGGCTGTATCATTTTCTTGTGCCTCGGTATTCAGGTAACAATGACACGGTCACAACAATATTAGCTCCTTACTGCCTACTAGGTGTCTGTTGTCTTTGCAAGGTAGGTAGCCTCATCCCATTTTACAGCTGTGTACATTGAGGTTTGGAGAGGTTAAAAGCCCAGCTCTACCTGGCTCCAAGGTTTTTGGTTGTTTTTTTTTTTTCCTTTGCTACATTGATTTTACTCTTACTTTTGCAAGCTCCCTGGGTTGAACTGTGTCCTCCTAAAAGACATAGAATCCCTAACCCCCTGTGAATGTGATCTGGTTTGAAATAGAGTCTTTGAGGCTACGATCAAGTTAAGATGAGGACAGACTAGGAGGGTGGGCCCTAATCCAATGACTGGTGTCTTTATAAGAAAAGTAAATGGTGGATACAGATGCACAGAGGGAAGAGGAACATGGGAAGTTGGAGGCAGAGGGATGCAGCCACTAGCCAGGAGAGAGGCAGGGAATAGATTCTCCCTCTGAGTCTTCTTTTTTTGGGGAGGGTGGGGGATGCCAGGGATTGAACTCAGGGGCACTCAGCCACTGAGCCACACCCCCAGCCCTATTTTGTATTTTATTTAGAGACAGGGTCTCACTGAGTCGCTTAGCGCCTGACTTTGGCTGAGGCTGGCTTTGAACTCGTGATCCTCCTGTCTTAGCCTCCTGAGCCCTGCTGGGATTACAGGCTCCTGCTGAGCCTTCTATTAGGAAACAAGTCTGCCTGCACCTTAACCTTGGACTTCCAGCCTCCAGGACTGTTGTGCTAAGCTACCCAGTTTGCAGGGCTTTTTGACTGCAGCTCTAGGAAGTGAATACACTCCCCAGATCGGGATCTGTTTTCCACCCTCTCATTATCGTTTACAGAGATGGACATGCTGTCTTCACATGCCTGCGGGACATAGCAGAGTTTCGTTCCCTGCCTGCAGAGGTCCCAGGGGCAGGGAACCCATTTAATATTTTCCCTAGGGGTGTGAGAGGACAGGAAAGATCAGTCGGTCACCTTATGACTAGGTGGCAGTAGGGTGGGTCCTGGGGCAGGAGTCCTGGGTCTCTGTAGAAAGGTCAGCCCAACCCAGAGGCCTTGAGAGTGCCTGGGGCTGTCTTTGGCACCACCAACTGTGAGCCCTTTCAAGTGTCCTGCAGCCATGGGAGTGCTGGGGACGGAACTGGAGAGTGCCGGTCACCCGCCTACTCAGGAGGCCCGGGGCGGTCAGCTCTGGTGCTGGGCCACATGGCCGCTCTGGAATTTGGTTGTTCCCAGGAGGTGGACTGGAGACTGTGGCGCTCGGCACACCTTCCTTCTAAGCACCCAGTGGTGAGCCTCCCTCCCCTGTGACGTGGGCTCAGCTGGTGTCCTCTCCCACAACAACAGCCAGATGTCTCTCACCCTAGCCCCCGGGTACCTCTGCCAGCAGGCATTGTCCCCTGCTGGACATGTCCAAGGAGACCTCCTGGGAGAGGACCCGGAGCAGGGGCTGAGCCTGTGTCAGAGGCTCCTGGTGCCACCACAGTTGGCGGCAGATGTGAGTGGGCTGACCCTGAGTGGGGGTGTGGTGGTGCCACAGGAGCTAGGGGGTGGGGCTCAGCTCTAGCACTGGCACCCCACCCCCAAACTGTGAGGCAGTTATACAGCACTCTGAGATCTCCCCCAAGGCCCAGTCTCCCTGCTCGTGACACGGAGGCATGGATTATTTTGCAACCCCCATCTCTTTGGTTCGGGGAACTCAAGTGGTCTTTTTTTTGGTGGTTCTGGGGATTGAACCCAGGGCCTTGTGCATGCGAGGCAAGCACTCTACCAACTGAGCTATGTCTTCAGCCCTTCAAGTAGTCTTTGTTTCTTTTTTTTTTTATATTAAAAACCATGTTCTCTTAAAGTTTTACAGGATTTTCACATTCTGATATTTACTAACTCATGTCATGACCTAAGATTTAAGTGTACCTTTTTGGTCACGTAAGAAATTTCTCATTATGTAAGACACACACAGCATAACATTTACCATTTGACTCATTTTTAGGTGTATTGTTTCGGGGGCATTGTTTGCATCGTGGTACAACCTGCAGCACCATTCATCTCTACAATCTTTTCATTGACTCAAGATGAAACTCTGCACCCACTAAATAAAAACACCCCCCTTTCCCCTTTCTCTGGCCCTGGGCAATCTCCTCTCTCCTTGTTGTTTTTCTAGGTACCTCATAGAAGTGGAATCGCTGCAATCTCGCTCGCTCCCTTGGGTCTGGCTTTCTTCACTTAGCACAATATCTTTAAGGCCCATCCATGTTGCAGCACATGCCAGAAAGTCCTCCTTTTTAAAGGATGAGTCACATTCTGCTGTGTGGTGATGCCCTGCTTTGCTTATCCACTCAGCATCTCGGACACTTGGGTGGTGCCCACCTTTTGATTATAGTCAGCAATGCTGTCCCGAACACGGGTGAATGAGTATCTGTGAGAGGCCCTGTTTTCAATTTTGGGGGGGTCTATACCAAGATGGAGAGTTTCTGGACCACACGGTAACTCTGTTTAGCATTTTTTTTTTTGTGTGGAATTAACCTTTTTATAATCAGAAACAGAAATGGGGGGGGGGCTGGAGTAGTGGTTCAGTGGTAGAGCACTTGCCTGGCATGTATGCGGCCCTGAGTTTGATCCCCAGCACCACATATAAACAAAATAAAAGATCCATGAACAACTAAAATGTATTTAGAAAAAAAAAAGAGAAAGAAATAGCAATACGGGGAGTGGACCAAGAAGAATAAAAGAACCCATCTTCTGAGCACATACTTCATGCTACGGATTTTATGTCACTTATTTCAATTTTGCAAGAAGCCTGTGAGCGAGGTATCCTTTGCATTTTATTGATGGAAAAGCCAAGACGCAGTGGCCCCTGCCCACAGTCACATGGTTTGTAAGTGTGGAGGGACCATCTGAACCCAGACAGATGGTGGTGGGGTCCCATAGGGGGCTGAGCTATGGATGGAACCACAGAAATGGGAGGACTTACTGCTCCACGGTCTCTCTACGTCTTTCCTGTGACCGACGAGGAGGCTGCCGGGGGCTGCAGTGCCCCTCAAAGATCCTGCAGGGGGTGCAGGCCAGGGTGGGGTGGATGGGGAGAGGCTCTCTACAGTTTGTGAGGCTCTTGCAGGAACCCCTAATTCTAAGCAGGCAGGGCCGTGGGTGCCTTCCTTGGAGTCTTTCCAGTTTCTTTCAGTGGTTTCTCATGTGTGACAGTGGCCAAAGCCCTCACTGTCCTTCTGGTTTTCTCTCTATTGAACCTACTCTGGTTCCCAACAAAACACAGGCTGATAATTTTGTCCCTGCCCTGCAGACCGAGCCCGGAGGTTCTAAAGCACCCAGGGGTTGAGCTCCTTTATAGAGTGATCCATTGTCTATCTTTGCTCCTATTTTGAGCTCTGCTTCTCTTTTTTTAATGATGCTGGTTTTACCCTTCCCAATCGGAAGAGCGTTCGCCTTGATGCAAAAAAGCAAAAGGAAAACAGACGCTGAATAACACATCTCATGGTGGGGTGCATTATGCCCTGCAAAGCATTTTTGGGACGACCAGCTCATTAGGACCTTGTCGCGACCCTGAGAGCTAAGTAGGGCAGAGACATTGCTGTCAGCGAGGTTGCCCGATTTGCACAGGGGCCCCCAGCTAGTTAGCCATGCGGGCAGGATGTGGAGGTATGAACCCACGGCCAGGGACTCTGAGGGGGAAATTTTGACGACACAAGCACCAATCACCCCCATCAGGAGGCATCTAAAGACACCAATATGGGCCACACCTGTGAATCTTGGACAGGTTCTGTGAACCTAAGAAAAAAGGCTGCTTTAGTTGTAAATAGACAAAAGTCCAGCATCGGGAAGCCCCCAGGGAAGGACGCCAGAAGATGCTGGCTTTTTAGGTAAAGCTGAGGTTTGGGAAAAGTGCAGAGACAAACTAAAATCATTTTTAATTATGTTGATAGCATGATCCCATGATGGCTCCAACTTAAAAAAAAAAAAAAGCCCCAATAACAAACCAATGAAGAACAACGAACAAGACAGAACTGAGTCTCTAAATCTGCAGGTTGGAGGAAGATGCAGAAATACCCACCTAGAGAAGGGGGCCTGAGTGCGTGGGGAAAGGGGACCCAGGTGAAATTAGGAGAGCAGGCATGGCCTGGAGTCAGCCAGGAGGGTGACTGGCAGTGAGCCACCGTGCCTCCTCTACCTTTGTGTTCCCGATGCCCAAGGTTCTGGACTAGCTCAGTGTCCCCAAATGTCATTCACTCATTCTCCATCGCTCGCCATTTCCGCATTTCCATGCACGACCTGCATTATTACATTCTAGGCCGATGCTTCTGTCTCCTTCAGGGACGGAGCTGGAGGGGCTCTGGCTTGGTTAGAAAGGGAGATTAGCCAGGGTTACAGAGGCGTTAAAGATGTTCTAGCATCCAATTAAGACTTCATCTTTGGTCAGAGAGACTGAAAGACAAATCAAGGAGAAAACACTTGGAAGATAATTCTACCTAAACAGCCCCAAGCATTGTTGGAGTCATTTGGAAGCCTACTGCCGGTCCAGGGTTCCCGCTTTAGGAAGCAGCGGACCACAGTGGTGGCCACTGTCATCTCTACTAGGTGAGGAGGTTTGAACCGCGAGGTCTGCGGTCCAGGATGCTTCTCCCTTCCTAGCTCAGTGGGCCATTGTGCTCAGGTTGTGTGTACCCCCTGTGCCTGTTCTCCTGTGGCACCTCACCCCGGTCTCGATCACTTCCTTGGGGACAACATGGTGGACGTTCCTCGTGTGGATCACAGCACTGCCCACAAGCCAAGACCCCTCTGAAGCTTTAAGGATCCTTGACCTCAGACCACAGGGCTGCACCTGTCTTCCATGGTGGGAAAACCTCGTACCCTCCTTTTTACATCCCATCCCAGTACATTTTAACAAATGTGGTTTATTTTTCCATAATGATAATAAGGTATACTCATTGCAAACAAATCTGACTGCCAAATAAACCCAGAAAGAACTAAACAAATCATCTTGGGTTCCATCGCCCAAAGATGCCATCATTCATTATTGTTCCCTTCGAGACTTATGGCTTTCCTAAAGTTATGGTTGTTCATAGATAATCTGTACGATTTTGACTCCTGCTTTTCCACACGCTGCCATGAAATCATCATAAACACTGTTTTAGATGGTTCCATTTTGATTCTTTCTGATTTTTGCTTGTACAAATAACATTATTAATTACAATATTTCAGACCTAGCACAATGTCCTTAGAAGAGATTCAAAAAGTGACTCTCCTGGGTGTCAAACTATCTGCAGTGTTTGAATGAGACAATTTTGTTTCACTCACCGGCAATGGGTTCTCATTAAAAATCAAAATTGAAGACTTTGTAAATTTACAAGGCAAATTCTAGTTTGGATTTTCATTTTGATTGCAAGAAAGACTGTAGATAGTCCATCTGTTAAAAAGCCTGCCTTATTTCTTTAGTGAATTGTTTATTGCATCCTTGACTTACTTTTCTATTGTGTCCAAGAGGTTTTATTATTGATTTATATGTGCTCTTTATATATTAAAGACATTAACTATTTCCCTATATCTCCTGCAAATATATTTTTTGCTAGTTGGTTTTAAAAACTAGGTTCATTAGAAGTTTCTTAGGTAGCTACACCAATTTCTCTAGATGTTCCATTTTCTTTCTCCTTGGACTTGTAGGTGATTTTATTGTCATAATTTCATCACTAGAGTCTCTCTTTCCTTGTGAACTGTTTCCTTCAGAGTTTGTAGGCATGGGACCATAATAACTCTGCTTTCAGCTTTCAAATCCAGGACACTCATCTAACCTGCTCCTCCCTTGCGTCCCATCTTTACCTGTCATGGACACACAGAGATGCTCAGCCCTAGGCTCTCAGGTCTGGTTCAGGGATTTTCCTCTTTCTCTTGCTAATGCATGAGTCAGAAGGTGGCACGCAGGTGGTTCATGATTTCTGAAAAGTTCCCAAGACTGAAGAGTGCATTCAGGATTTTTACAGGACTGGGGAGGGTCAGAGCAAAGCCTCCACTCATGGGAGATATGGACTTCTAGAATAATAATCATAGCCATAATAATAACAGCTAACATTTAATGATCTCTTAAAATATGGTACTCTCTGTTCTAAGTGCTTCACATGAGTTACCTGGTTTAATTCTCAACAACCCTTTGAAGTTGGTGCTGTGATATTTCCCAGTTTTCAAATGGAAAACTAAGAGTCCTTAAGTCATCTGTCCATGTGCAGCGGGCTGGGAGACATGCCCGTGGCGGCATACGTTGCCAGGAGAACAGATGTGCGTGCAGATGACAGCTGGAATTCCCTGTGGGGAGTGGAAACTGAGGTAAGAGATGAGAAATGCCCAAAAGGTAGCTGGCACTGGCCTGGAGGCTGAGCCCGAGGGAGCTCGCCTGCGTCCTGTGACTCAGTGCTGGGCCCCTTGACCTTCGGTGGGCTCGTGGATGGATCTCATCAATTCTGGAACTCATTCTACAAAGGAACCGTAGCTACCTTCAGGGATTCCAGAACACTGAGCAGGCAGAATGCTGATACCTGCCTACACTGCAGGTTCAGCACTGGGATTCCTGACCCATATGGAGTCTGGGGATAGAGAACAAGAAGGAAAAGAGGCTGCACTTTGAAGGCTGTTGGATTCCATTTTTTCCCCCATCGTGAAAGGCCAGGGAGTTCTGGAGGAGGGGGGTAGCCTTCTGCTGGGGGCCCCAGACCCCCCCCCCCGCTTTGCCTGAACAGTGCACTAACGGGGCATATCCGGGCGTGGGAGGCAACTCTCTCAGTGATCTTGGTCCCATCTGCATTCGCTGGGCTCCCAGGGCTGGCAGCAAGATCCGACAAAGGCTTTTCCCTTCCCTCCCAGGGCTTGGCCTTCATGCAGTTTCCCCCATGGTTTTGTGAACAGAGACAGGACCTCGCCTTTCCTTCGTCTGCCTCTGTCCGTCTCCTAATAATTGTCTCCCTTCGTGGGCTCCTTTCACGGTTTTTAGCCGGCTACTTCCCTTGTTTGAGTAGACCAAGGAGTGGGTTCATGCAATTCCACTCCGTCTCCCCTCAGTCGCCCACGTGAACCTCCTGCCCGAGAGAGGCCAACTCCTTCTCTGTCCTCCCAAATAACAAATGCCACCTGGGAGCCTCGGGTGCTGTCGCTGCTCCTCCACAAGCCCCTCTAGTTGGAAGTCTCTGGGGATGCCACCCTCAGGGAGACCCAGTAGTCCCCAGAGTGAGCCAGGCCCACTTGGAGCCGGGCTGATCTTTCCTGTCCCTCAGGTAAGCTCAGGAAGGCTTATGCACCACCCCAGCCTCTTTTGTGTGGCTCTAACAGAACATCACAGACTGGGTCATTTATGACAAAAAAAGGGATCCAGTTTAGGTCTAGCTACAACTCTGACCCTGGCAAGTCCAACCTCCAGGTGCCTGCTTTGGATGAGAACCTTGTTTTGTCAGCTTGGGTCTCTCTTCTTATAAAGCCACTAATACCGTCATGGGGGGCCTCACCCTCATGACCTCATCTAACCCTAATTACCTACCCAAGACTTCACCTCCAAATATCATCGACACATGAATTTGGGGATGATGTTTCCAACACGTGGACGTTTGGGGACATAGGGGAGCCATAGCTTCTGGGATGCAGGAGATGGAAAGAGCCCACCCACAGCTCAGCTCTCTGTCCCTCATCCAGGCACACGGCTTGGCTCTTTGATCTTACCCACCCCTCTTGCCACCACAGTCACTGGCGGGCTCTTGTTCTGAACAAACAGGGCACTGGAACCAGGCAACGATCTCCTATCTGCCTTTGAGTTTTGGGGTGCTCATGGCCCTCTGTGGTTTTGCTAACCCTCCAACTTAGATTCCCTCTGACACAGATGCTGGGTAGGCTGGCTGGGTAGAAACACTGGTCCTGGTTTTCTTCCTCATCAAACCCATTTGGTTGAGGTCTTACCATTCCTTCAGGAACCACCCCAGAAATCAGTGCTACAAAGTCAATTCGATGCATTTTCTGCTGTCCTACGGCTTTCCCTGCAGCCCAGGAGAAAGTCACATGAACGAATGGTGGCACTGCAATGCGAGGGGTGCCCTGGGAACATCGTGGCACCACAACCCCGGAGCTGAAGACAGTCAACTGTGTCTGATGGGTGGGCTTGGGTGGGGTCGGGGGACGACCTAAAATGAAAGGGGATGGTTGTACAGGTCTTGAAGAATGAGAGGGAATCCTGTAGGTGGACAAATTTCTGATGAGGCTGGAAGGAGGAAATGCAAATAGACTTTCTAGACAGAAGAGTAAAACAGAAAAGCAAAACAGAAGCTCGGGGGGGGGGGTGTAGAGGGCAAGGGAGGGAGGACTGGGCAGACCATGAAGCCATGGTAAGTGGGGACTGAGGGAAAGGGAGCGTTCCGGTTGGATTTCAGGTTGCCAGCTCCAGCAGGAGCATGGTTATTGGTATAACTGGTCTAATTAGGGAGCCGTCTTCAAGCATAGGGGAAAGACAGCAAATCTGATTTTAGACATGTGGAATCTGAGGCAGGATTGCAGGATCAGGTGGGGTAAATATTAGTGTCCCTCTTCTCACTTTGAGCACTGTTCCTTATTATCCACTCACCATCCGAATAAGTGACAGCTCTCCCATCTCAATCCCTAGTGCAGTCCTCCATCCTGGGAGTTGGACACACGTCATCTGACAATCTGCTGGACATCTCCACCTGAGTTCCCCGTCATCCTGGGCACGTCCCACTCAACGTGTGGCCAACTGAGCTGATTATCTTCCCTCAAATGGCTTCTCCTTTTGGGTGTTCCAAATCAGAAACCAGTTAGAAGGCTGAGCATCGTCTTTAATTTCCCTTTAATTTCGGTCGCTATTCTTCCCTTTGCTCCTACTCTCCAATGCTCTCTCGCCTACTCTATTCCTACTCTCCCGGGCACCCTGGTCTCGTCTTGGACTATAATTGCCCGACCTCTCCTCCCCTTGGCTTAATTACCCTCCAGTCCAACCTTCTGTGCCAGTAAGATGAATCTGTACGTGGTAGTCATTGTTCCATTGCTGGGACAAAATACCTGAAAAAAACAACTTAGAGGAGGATTTATTTTGATTCATGGTGTCAGAGGGCTCAGCCCACGGTCGGCTGGCTTCATGGTTTTGGGCCCGAGGTGAGGCAGAACACTATGGCGGAAGGGCACTGGGAAAGGACAACTTCTCAGCTCACGGCAGCCAGGAAGTGGGGGTGGGGTGATGGTGATGCAGGGACGAGATATACCTTCCAGGCTGCCCCCAGTGACCGACTTCCTCCAGCCGGGCCCCACCTCCTGAAGTTTCCACCATCTTCCAGAAGTCCATTCAACTGGGAATCCCTCAGCGGATTCACCCATGGACCAGGTCAGAGCCCTTATGATCCAGTCGCTTCCCAAAGGCTACAGTTCTGAATATTGTCGCACTGGGGACCAAGCCTTCAATACATGTATCTTTTGGGGCATTTCAGATCTAAACTATAATAGTGTATTTTTTTCGGAGGGGGGGGTCAGGGGGTACTGGGGATTGAACTCAGGGGCACTCGACCACTGAGCCACATCCCCAGCCCTATTCTGTATTTTATTTAGAGACAGGGTCTCACTGGGTTGCCTAGTGCCTGGCTTTTGCTGCATCAGCCTGGGAGCCACTGGGATGACAGGCGTTTGCCACCATGCCTGGTAACAGTGGATCTTTATTTCCATATTATCTGCTTCCCTGGTAGAATGTAAGCTCCCTGCAGACAGGAGACTTCTCTGCCCATTGTTGACCCTACTGCCTGGCACAGGACAGGATCTCAACAGATATCAGTTGAATAGACCCACAGTGACTCTAAAAAGGCAAACTGATCCCATCACTTCCTGCCTAAGATGCTCCTGTGGCTCCTCCTTCGAGATATGGGCTGGCACCGAGAAGGTACAGCATTTAAGGCCTGGCCCCAGCCCTTTCTCTAGTCCCTCGTACTCCTTGTTTCTCTGTCTCCGCCTGTGCTCCAGCTGTGATGATCTTTTGTAGTTCCCAGACACCTCAAAGTATGGTTTGTGGTTTCTTAGGGCCCCATGACCCTGTTGGGGGTCCTATGATCCTTTGAGGTCGATGAGTATGGATAAAAGACCCATTTGAAATGCAAGAACAACCAGTAGTTTTAATGTCATTGACCAGGAGAAGTACATTGGTATGGTTCTGAGTCCATAATACAACTAACCCAACCATTTTTTGGGTCCCTACATTTTGGGTCCTGGGCACCTTGTTTGCCGCACCTGACATTGGGCTCTTCATATACTTCTACCAAAAACACAGATAACAAAAGGTGGAATGCAGATGTGAGAATCCAGTTGCCTTCTATTAAGCCAAACATGAGATTTTTCAAAAATATAAAACAACGTCTCTTTTCTGTTTTTTTTTCCTTTTTAAATGTAGTCGTTTTTCTTAAAATTTATGTTAACATGCGACAGATTTACTTTAAAATGAATTAATAAATATTTAATTTTTTAAAAAACTTCCAGTATAAAGTTCTAATACCACATGTATCTCGGTAAATAAAAGCTCATTTGGGTCTTTGATAATTTTTCTGAGGCCAGGAAATTTGAAAACCACTTTGTTGAACTATAAGTTGTAGGAAAACATTGTTGTTTTTTTTTTAAAGAGAGAGAGAAGAGAGAGAGAATTAATATTTATTTTTCAGCTTTCAGTGGACACAACATCTTTATTTTATGTGGTGCTGAGGATGGAACCCAGAGCCCCATGCATGCCAGGCGAGCGCCACCGCTTGAGCCACATCCCCAGCCCACATTGTTTTTTCAAATGTAAAAATAAGCATGGTTTGTATGAGCTTTAAATAGGACCTCAGAGAAATCTCAATGGATTCGAGCAGCATCCCTTCGGGCCTCAAAAGTTTTCAATCATCACTTTCATCTGATATTGGCTCTGCTAACTTCCCCTTTCATCCTCAGCAAACAAAACCCGTGGAGATGTTTCTCTGTTCCCTAGGCTCAAACCTCTTGCCCCAATGCCCTGACTTACCCCTCGTGGTTGTTTTTCCGCATCCTGGGCTTAGCTTGTCTCCTATTTTCTTCTTCAAGGTACAACTCTGGTCTCACCTACTGTGGGAAGTGTTCACTGACCAAAGAGTCCCAAATGTGGGCACCCAGGTCTGTACTGGGCTGGCCTCAGGAGAATCAGCTGGGGGTGGGGGGCTGCAAAATCGACAGACTCTGCAAGTCCAGCCCACCCCCGGATCCTCTGACTTAGAGGACCCAGGGTTATGTGTCTTCACGACTCTCTCCAGGAGACCCTGCAGCCAAGGAACGGCTAAGACTGCATTTCCTTCAACAGGCTGTGATCTCCTGGAGCACAGAGCTTGGTAGCCTCCTTCCTTATACAACCAAAAAAAATGAGCTCAGGGCTGCTCACAGGGATGCAACCTGACGGAGTCCTACTGAACAGGGATTGGGAGCACAGTGAGCAGAATCAGGGTCCTCGAATTACAGTTTTTTTTGTTTTTTTTCAGTGGGAATTGAGCCCAGGTCCTTGGGCATGAGCCTCCCTTGTCTCCAGCCACAGTTCGTGCAAACACAGGCACCTGCCCGCAGAGCCTGTGGCTTTTAACTCCAAGTCTGGAATGCTCAGTGACAAGGTGGGCGCCATCCAGCAATTCTTTTGTCCCTTTTCTGGAGAGTTTCTAAGTCCCCAAAAGCCTCCAAGGAGGATTTTGTCAAGCAAAGTCTATTTAATCAACATCAGTGTAATTCTCTCATCATTTCTTCTATGGTTACCCATACATCTCTCTGCTTTCTCCTTTATCTTTTTTTTTTTTCTCTGAAAAGTCTCCAACCTCTGCTCTTCCCTAGAGGGTATGGCAGCTGGAACTATTTCCAAGACCAGAGCAGGGTAAGGAGACCCTGGAGGAGACTGTGGGTCCTGCTTTCTACTAGACGCACCATAGTCCCAAGTGAAAACTCACAGTTTCATTTCAGATAGTGTCTCTGTGTGTCCCCCACCCTCAGCCCTCAGAATTCAGTAGCAGGATGACAAATGTGGTGCTGGAGATAATGAGGCCAAAGGGAGGTGTAGCTCTAATGGAATAAATGCATCTTTGGTAAATCTTCCCACCAAGATGTCTCTATAACTAAAAACAGCCATTCTGCTCCCCACGGTAGCTGTGAAGGCCAACAGGCTCTTGTATTCCTGGGGAAGCATCTCTCCTCCATCCTCTAGCTCCCCACCAGCAAACAGACATCCGAGTAGACCCAGGAGATAATTAAAATTTCAGGGGGCAGGTAAGAGGCAAGAGGGGAAAGGCCTGGGGCCATACATTGGCAGTATTGCCAAGGTGGCCTTGGTCCCCGATTTCTGGTGACAGCCAAGCATCTGCGTTCGCTTTTTTTTTTCTTTTTTTGTGGAGATTGAGAAGAGCTGGAGGCTTGCTTTTTGCCAGTTCTGACACCTCTCTGCTTTGCACATTAACAGGCTCACTGCTTGACACCATGTCTAATCCGTCCGCTGCTCTGCAGAAGTGTCAAGAAAACTTGCAGAGATACTAAGGGCCCAATTACAGTGCCCGGTTTACACTTGGATCTTGACAGATGCTGGAAGACTTTAAGACTCTGGGATGATTAG
Organism: Urocitellus parryii; assembly: GCF_045843805.1. Lineage (NCBI taxonomy): Eukaryota > Metazoa > Chordata > Mammalia > Rodentia > Sciuridae > Urocitellus > Urocitellus parryii. The sequence goes on from NC_135541.1 coordinate 104,529,614, forward strand.
TGCAGACCTTTCCCTTCCTCGCAAGCAGCCCGGAACCCTTGCACCTGTTTTGTCGGCATCCCATGTCTCCCTTAATGAATGGCCTTTCCCAATGTGGCCCAGAGCGACAGTTAAAGGCTCGATGACAAGGAGCCTGAGGCCCAGAAGGGAAAGGTGACTTGCTTGAAATTATACTTCAAGCTGGTAACAGGGCCCCAGTCCCTTAGGAATCAGGCTTAAAATAAGAAATTCAGGCAGGTCAGGGCGAGAGCAAGCAGGCCAGTTGGAATTTGTTGGATGAAGAGAAGAGCAAATTAAGGGGAAGGCTGTCCAAATGGTGGTGCTGAGTTCCGGCACAATGACTCTGCCTTCTGCTGTCCATGCATGAAGGCCAGAAGTCTCCAATGGGCTCTCCATCGCTTCTTTTTTTGGGGGGGGGCAGGGAGTGGTTACCAAGGATTGAACTCGGGTACTAAGCCGCATCCCCAGCCTTATTTTGTATTTTATTTAGAGACAGGGTCTCACTGAGTTGCTCAGTGCCTCGCTGTTGCTGAGGCTGGCTTTGAACTTGTGATCTTCCTGCCCCGGCCTCCTGAGTGGCTGGGATTACAGGCGTGTGCCGCCACATCCGGCTCTCTATCACTTCTTTTATCAATACCTTTGTCTGGGGTTTATCTGCCCAAGTATATAGCTGATAAGTAATATGTAGGTTGGCATTCAGGGAAGATGACAGTAGGCATTGGTAGTTGAAAACCTTTAAGAAGAATAAACTAATTTGACTAAAGAAGCAGAAAAAGAAAGAAAGAAAGAAAAAGCTGAAAAAGAAAGAGAAAAGAAAACCCAGCAAGAAGTGGCACTGAACAGGCCCTGTTTGGGGAGGCAAAGGAATCGTCTGGTTGCCTGCACCGTGCAGGACACCCAGGTCAGGAGCAGGAGGAAGATCAGTTATCCAATCCGGTACGGATGTGTCTTGACAAGATGGAGAGGAGGGCTCCGAGTCAGCTGAGATGGCCATTTGGGAGGGCCCCATTCCATTTACCTCTGCTGCCATTTCAGATGGGATCAGGTAAGAATTTGACCCCCACAAGGGATTAGATATCTACAGCCATCGCACTCTCTGTTCCTGTGATCACCTGAAATTGGGAAGAGAGGATAATGTCCAGGGAATAAAAGGAGCTACGGATGCCCGCTAGAACTTGGAGACGATTTTCTTAAGGGGCAGGTGTCTTTAAACATCAAAGCAGAAGCTCAGTCGGGTCCAGGGCTCAGACTCATATTTACTGCATCTTCTGGGGAAAAAACAAATTCAAAACCCAAACCCAAGACCTCCTGAGTAGTTCATCTGCCCCAAGCACAGATTAACCAGCTCATCTGCATCCACTGGGTTCAAACCAACGTGGAAGGATGGGCAGCAGCCTGGACTCCTGTGGTCTGGAGGCGTAAGAGTTAAGTGAAGTGGAAACTCTAAGCCAATCATCCTCCAAAGTAACCTGCAGAGATGGAAGCCAGGCTGGCCCGGGGCTCTGGGAAAGAATCAGCCAAAGCTAAGGAGGGTTAAGCTCCTGCCCTTGGAACCTGCATTCAGATCTCTGTGCTGGCTCCTGCTGGGAGCCTCGGGTGCTTGGCAATGGTTGGGTGGGTGGGCGGGGATTCATGTTAGTTGTTTTTGTTTTTACCAACAAATATTCAGAAAATCAGTGTCTGTGTTATTTAATGTAAACCCAGATCCATCTGCCACTGTCTGTTGTAACTCCAGACTCCATAATTCTTTCCAAATACATTGCTGTTTATTCCCCCTCCTCCAATGGCACGTAGGAACATCCTTAGAAATCTCTGGAGTATGGAGATTTGGGCATAATGTGTAGCTTTGGGCTTCGGTGCTGAGGTTTGCATAGCTGAATGCTGGACAAGAGACTTTGGATCATTTGAGATATGTGACAAGTCCACGTGAGTCCTGAAGGGCCAAATCATTCATACTCCCTCGGCCCCGCTCCTGTCACCGGGCTGCCTCTGGGGCAGGCACTGTCAGTTTGGGTCCCTTGTCTTCTGGGAACTGCCCATGTTTCTTTCTACACCAGATTCACTGCTGGGTCGTTTTGCAATGATTCCCCCATTTCTCTCACCAGTCTTCCCAGGAATCGGATTCCCTCTGGACTCTCATTTGACCTAGAACCTTCTCCAATGCTAAGAGCTTGATAAAAAAGTGTTTTGAAAGTGTCTGTGACAGATTACTATTCTTAGTCTGCACTCTGCTGACCTAGACTGTGTGTGGCCAAGTTGTTTACCGGGGCTCACTGAGTTTGCCCCTTTGGAGGGTGGGTTTTTCTCTTTTGATCCCTAGAAACCTCCAAGGGCAGCAACCATTTTAACCGACAGGTCTGATGGATGTGGGGGGGCGCTCTGTCAGGTGCACCCCACCATTTATCCATCACTACCACAAAGGCAGGTCCCAAAGCAGCCACCACTCAGTATCTACCAAGGGCAGGTCCAGTCATACATATGGTCCCCTGGCAACCCTGTGGGGGTGAATTCACAGACAGGGGAAACTGAGGCCTATAGAAATTGAGTAAATTTCCCAAGATCCCACCCCTGATCCCAAGGCCCGTGCCTTCTCCCCATTCCTCTCTGAGTTCATGACATCACCCTCCTCCCCTGAAGAGAATCCAGTGCCCTCGACTGGCCCTGGATGACTCTGGAGTTTTAAAAGGTGAATGTGTCCAAGGACAGTCTCTTGTCCTCATCCCAGCCCTGTGGACTAGCACAAAAGGAAATACACATTTAAGATCACTTTTATTCACAATCTATGTGGTCACCCAATTGTTTTCATTCCATGCACTTCCATAATTATTTACTCTTTCATCCGCTTAGTCATTCTGCAAACTTGACCTCAAGGTGTCTTTACCTGCATTTTGAGGATAAGAAAGCAAAGGCTCAGTAAGTTTGGGACATACTTAGGATCGAAGTAAATTAATAACCAAGACTGTCACTTCCACCTGCTGGCCCTTCCTTGCTCTGCCCTCTGGAACAATAGCCACCCCCCGGCCCTGGTCCAGTCTTCTCCAAGGTGAACATCATGGGTTCCCTCACCTGATGCTCTTTACTGAGATCCTGAACATCCTTTTGAAATGAGGCTCACTCCAAGAAACAGGTCACAGGGCCTGCCTTGCCCCAGTCAGACATCTGCTGCCATTTACTGAAACATTTGCTCTCTGAGGAGTTACTTTGTGCCAAGGGCCTTGAGCTCCCCAGTGGCTCTGCGAGGTACTTCTCAGCATTAGCTTAGTTTGCAGATGAGGAACTGAGCACCAGAGAGACTAAGTGACTTGACCAGGTTCAGACAGGCCAGTATGTGGCAGAGTGTGGGATGGGACCCAGGAAGTTCCCACTCCAGAGTTGAGGCTCCTCGTGTGATCCAAGCCTGTCCGGACACTAAGGTGTGGTTGGTGCAGCCTGGGGACTACGCTGCCCTTTCCTACCCATGTTGCCCAGTACTGTATACTGAGGTCCTGGTTGACTGGAAGCCCTCATGTCTTTCCCCATAAGCTATGCTTATTTATATGTCTCCCAAGAAACATAATTCATATTTTTAAAATGCTCAATTTAGGAGTTTGTCGTGAAAAAGCTATTTATTTTAGAATAATTTTTTAAATATTTATTTTTTAGTTCTCGGCGGACACAACATCTTTGTTGGTATGTGGTGCTGAGGATCGAACCCGGGCCGCACGCATGCCACGCGAGCGCGCTACCACTTGAGCCACATCCCCAGCCCTAGAATAATTTTATATCTACAAAAAAATTGTGAAGATGGTTCAGAGTTCCCATGCATACCCTGTTTTTCCCATTATTAATATCTTACATTATAGTACCGCGAATTTTTCATTATTAATGAATAATTAATATTAATTGATATTAACATTAACATCTTATTCTCTAAAGGCTGTATTCAGAGTTCCTTACTTCTTATCTAGGCTTTCATGTTACCTTTAGTTGTCACGTCTCCTTAGTGTCCTCTGGACTGTGACAGTTTGTTAGACAATCCTTATTTTTGATGACTTTGACAATTTTAAACAGTACAGGCCAGCTATTTTATAGACTGCCCCTCTATTGGAGTTTGTCTGGTATTTTTCTCACAGTGAGACTGGGGTTTGAGGAGGAAGGCCACAGAAGTGCCATTGCCATATCATATCAAGGGGACATATCATCAACACGTCCTGTCACTGTTAATGTCAACCTTGGTCAGGGGCGGAGGTAGCGTTTGCGTTTGCCAGGTTCCTCCGTCGTCAAGTTAAAGTCACTCCCGCCTCCTGTCAGATGTGCTGTTTGGAAGTCACTAGGTGCAGCCCACACTGAAGGCGGGAGGAGGTAAGTTCCTTGGGATTCTCCCGTGTGTCTCTATCACATTCCCCTCCTGCAAACCCATCATCTCAGGTGGTGGAGATCTGTTTGAATCCTGCAGCTAGTGACTCCAACCTGGGGATTTGACTTGTCCCAGGTATGTGGTACCTGTGCATCCACAGGCATGGATTGTCTTTAGCCATGTCACTTCTAAACACACGGAACCAAGTCAAACACAGCCTGTGCCTAGAGCACCTGTTGAGAGATTCTCTTGATACTGGGGGAGAACAACTGGTACTTTCAGGACTGTTACTGAAGTCACAATTTACTATTGTCCAAATTACCTTTCTCCATTTCACCTACCATGTGCTATTTACTACTCTATCTTTTTAGACTCCTATAAGTTTGAGGTTGGTCGGAGCAATTGGAATTTCTAGAACCTTCCTTTTTTTGTAAAGTAAGAGGTTCCCGTTCTTTGGGCATCTCCTCTGTGCTGTACGGTTTCTCAGCAAAGACCAGCAGTTCCAGCCTTTGCACCTGCAGATTCTTTTAGTGCTTCCACATCGGGTGTCTGGCTTTGGAGTTGTGACCTCACCCATGGACGATAGATACGCACTTACTGACACGTCAGATCAGATTTTTTTTTTTCCCTCTTTGGTGAAGAAGATGGAGGCAAAATGAGAAGCAGGTGGTTCTGTTTTTCCCCAGGCGTGCTTCTCCATGCAGGTGCGTGTGCTGTGTGCTCCCCACTGATGAGCAACATCCTCACTCCCTTTTGTTAGGTATTTCTTTTGAACAAAGCTAATATTACATCATCTTCCCCAAGGATCAGCCCTTTACCTTTTTCATTTTCTTGCTTTAGGCATTACTTAAAAATAACAAAACCACTAAAAGCTGACCTTTATTTAAGGGTTTGACAATCAGAAGAGGAGAGCAGGGGCATTACAAACAGGATATGATGGTCCTAATGACAATAACGATGGCTAATACGAATTGAACAAAATGTGCCAGGCACTAGGCCAAGCACTGAGCGTGCATGAGGTAATTTAGTCTTTACAATAATTATTTGGGAATAGATATTCTCCCCATTGAACAGAGAAACTGAGGCACTGGGAGGTTGGAGAGCTTGCACCGGTTGCCCAGCAGAGATTCAAATCAGGTGGATCTGAGTTCCAAATTCTTGCTCTAAGCAATAATAATTACAGAAATAGTGAAAGATCCTTTTTGCTATCTGGAATTAAAAAAAAATACCTTATTCTAGGTATCCGAGTCTACTTGGGCTACTATAATAAAACACCATTAACTGAGTGGCTTTTAAATAATAAAATATTTGCATTTTTCACAGTTCTGTAGGCTGAAAAGCCCAAGATCAAGGCACTGGTGAATTTGGTGTCTGTAGAGGGCCCATTCTGCATGGTGTTTGGTTGCCAAGTTCTCATAGGGTGGAAGGGCCAATGAGCCCCTTTTATGAGGACACTAATCCATTCATGAGACTCCTCCATGTGACCTAGTCACCTCCTAAGGCCCCAGCTCCTAACACTATGGCTCTGGGCTTAGACCTCCAGATAATTCCAACCCAGCGGGGTGCTCCCTGGCACTCCTCCTCTGTTTTGGAACACTCTTTTGGAACTGCCTGATGTGACCTGCACTCTTTCCAAGTAGAACCTTCTAGAAGCATTCTTTACACCTTCATGGCTTCCTTTATATTAAATCTTAACACAATATCACTAATCTAAAATTATACATAAAACATTAAATAGATGTGTACTGTATTTTTTTTTAATCTGGGATAAAGGGTCAATAGTTTTCATTAGATTTCCCAGATGGTTTATTATCTGCTCCCTTCTCCCCATTTAAAAATTCATATCATTTTTTTGGATGTCTCTTGTTTTTTCCTTGGAAGGGATGGTTTTTACTGCGATGCAGACATTCCATTTCTATAACCTTCTGCCCATCTAAACCACGCTCCCTTGGGTCCTTGGTGTGAAGCTGGGTTGCAGGCTGTGCTGCCCCCTCCAGATCCGCCCCCCTCAGACCCCTGGGCTACCATTCATGCCAAGATGACATGGTTTTCTCCTCCAGTTTCCAAGCCCGGTTTTTATGTTCACTGCAATAATCATCCAGCTACTCAATGGCCAGAGGCTATCCCAGGAAGGTGGGACACCCCGTGAACGAAACAATGTCCTTGCCCTTGGGCCACCAGCATTCTTCATATCAACAAGTCACTTTTTTTCTCCCTGTGGATCACAATGAGGTCTGGACTCAGTTCCCCTAGTTGTCTGTTCTACCTTTCAAGCGAGAAAATTATTAGCGGGTGAAGTAAAAAATTTATCAGCTCTTCTGCTTTTAGCAGAATAATATCTGCAGTCGTCTAATTAGTCAGAGGCCCCGTCACTATTCCTTTTGGTTCTGTGCTGCGGGGCGGGGGGGGGGCATCATTCCTGGTCCCATCCGGCAGGCAGTTCGCCTCTTACTTCCCCTCAAATCCTCTCACCTGGACTGTCCTCTCTGGCTCCCAGGTTTGGACACATGCACAGCTTCCTGGAGTGTAGTGCTTCTCTCTCCCTCCACAGTTGGGGTATCCCTTGCTCCCTAGGACAGGCCTCAGTTCTACTTTACAGACAGGGGGACCCATAAGAGCACAAGTTAAGCCATTTCCCCCTCTATTTCTTAGCAGGTAGACATCAGAGAATTCGATAGCTCCTGACTGTTCACCTGCTACTTCCTGAGGATTCCTGGTCACCTCCTCTGCAAAAAAAAGTTCTTTCTCTAGAATCACATTCTCAAATGATAAAAGATGTCTTCCTTTAGATAGCATGGGTCACGATCTTTATCTTGTGGGGTTGATGTAAAGAGTAAGTGAATCCCAGGTAAGTAGCTGAAGGGCCAGCTGCACAGAGAGGCCACCACGAAAGGCCAGCACACGTCAACTCCTGCTTTTCCTGCTCTGTCACATCTGTCTTCCTCCAGGATCTACAGCCTTTTCTGGTCATTTCTCTGCTGACTTTTACTTTGAAGTCTTATTTTAGTGTCTGATAGTCTGTACAATGGTCAGGATGGCCGGGAGCTATGCCTGGGTGCCCTGGGAGCACAGGCCTGGTGACCAGGGAGAACTCTTTGGCCCAGATATGCCATTTCCAACAATTCCTAATTCTCAGCCCCTGTCTCTAGAACAGGGCGCACAGGGGCTTTGCAGCATGGAGACACATCCCGCAGAAAGGCAGGACAGCTGGGAAGCAAAGCACCCGAGAGGCCATATGGACATCAGACTGGGTCCCCCAAATGCCAGCCAGAAAGAGCTCAGGTGTTCTGGATTCAGGACTGCTCCCGATACGGTGAGCATCTGGGGGGACCCAGGACTCCCAGAGCCCCTGGCAGAAGTGTTGATGGAGAGGGAGCCTCAGTGCTGGGCTCCACGTAGACCTCAGCTGTCCAACTCTCCACCCAATCTGGGTGACCTTCACTGCCCATATGGCGGCCTGCTTTTTTGTTTCGTTTTCCATTTTAGTGTCCTATGAGGAGAGTCATGGGGGCAGGAGGGACCCTTGATAGATGCCAGGGACCAAGAGTTGGAAACTAGGAGCCACTGCCCATCAGGAGGTCCAGCGAGGCTCTGACCAGACAGGAAATGCCAGTGAGAGGTGTCTGAGCTGCGAATGATGCAGCAGCATCTGGAAGACTGAAAAACAGGTTCCAGACTTCAGCCTAGGCCTGGGCTATTACTGAGCAGGGCAGAAAATGATTCCAAGGAGCATCTTAACTCTGGACAGGGATCACCAGGGCCCCACGGAACAGCCACTTAAAGCTGTGGTTCTCTGCTGCGGTGAGAGGTACCCACCTCTGTCTGCAGGACGATGTCCGCATGGCAGGTGCCCTCCGTGTTCAGTTGTCTGTATGAGCCAAGAACAGGATGAACCAAGGGGCGTTGCCAGGGAAGAGAAAGAGGGGGAGAAGGGACAAACCCAGGGATCTGGTTCCAGAAGAAAAAGCCCCGCTCCCTGTCTCCTCTGCCTTTGGTCCTTGGGTTGTGGCTGTGCCTGTGACCAGTGAGGACAACAGAATACATGGCATCTTGAGGGAGGAGATGAGGCTCATTTCCGGCACCCCTAGTTCCACCCTTTGCTGAAGGAAGAAGTAAATGTTGCTTGTGTTTCATTGGGTTAAGCTCAACTGGGAGCCTCCTTGTTGCTTTACCCTCTGAGTTACAGACTTGTCCCCCAACAGCTCAAGCGGAACCCAGGAAAACACTAGCTAGGGTTTAGGGAGGGGACTGTGGACAAAATGACCCCTGAAGTTTGGGGGTCCCACAGCAAGGTCCTTGGGACTCCTGCCAGAGACAGAGCCCTGGGCACAGGACGGCCAACGTGGTTCTGACAGACTGCAGTCCCACTGGACAGACCGCCACACGGATGTCCTGGCTTGGAAAACGTGGACGGGTGGGGGCTGCGTTCCCCTGGCTTTTCTTCATGAGTGGTGACGAGAAGGTGGAGATTGCCAGTGTCCCCACTAGGGCCAGATGGTGTGGGCCCCAAGTTCTCTGTTTTCAAAAGGGGGGGCAGGGCTCAGGGTCCCACAAGGGAGCTAAAAATAACATCCATCTGTTTCTGCCCCCTTGGTGGGAATCTGGGTGGCCTCTGGGAATAGGTGAGCTGTGGTCCTCCTTGCTGGGGGGACATCCTGTTTCTTTTTGGACTGGGAGCCAGTGCAGCACCCTCTGCCCTTCATTTCAGGGCACCCTGATGGAGTCATTGGTGCTAGGCTGGGATGTAAGAAAGAAAAAAGTGCAAGGAACAACTAAGAAACTAGAACTACCTTTGCAAAAGCCTAGGCCTCTCAAATCTGGACCTTGAGTTTCTTCCCACGCTGCTACCACAGCTCCTTTGGTTACATATTGCAATGTTTAAATTTAAATATACAGTGAGGGACACATTTCAAGACCCCAGCAGATGCCTCAAACCTTACTATGACCCTATAAATACTGTTGTTTTTTTTTTCCTTAGAGGCCTGTAGTATTGCCACAGAGCCTCTTTTGCATCACTACTCTTGGGCTTTGGGGCCATTATTAAGTAAAGTATGGCTTACTTGAACTCAAACCCAGCAATACTACAACAGTTACTTTGATAATTGAGACAAGCTACGAAGTGACTAACAGGTAGGTAGTGTATACAGTGTGGATACACTGGACCAAGGGATGATTCAGATCCTGAGTAGGATGCATCACAATGACATGAGATTTCATCATGCCACTCAGATGGTACACGATTTAAAACCTATTAACTGTTTACTTCTGTAATTTTCCATTTAATAGTTTCAAATCTAGGGCCACCATGGGTATTTGAAACAAAAACCCAAAAACCTCAGGCAAGGGGGATTACTGTACCGAAAAACCTAAGTGCTTGCAGACATTGTGGCAATCATGTTGGACTGGCATAAGTGAGGTCTGGAAATGGAGCTGGATGGGTGACAGGTTTCATGCTCGCTGGGACTATGACTCATACCAGGAGTGACAACAAACATGGCTTTTCCCCCTTGTCCCTTCCAATTCCCCCTATGTCCCCTGAGAACAGAAGCTACCCACAGCAGAGGTGAGACCCTGAGCCAGAAACACAGGTATGAGGCTGGTGCTCCCCAGTGCTTCTCTCCTTTTGGGATGGGAGAAGGTCTCCATTCATTTACTCGCTCACTCAACCACTCCATGTTGAAACCATCTACTATTATTTCCTAAATGCCAGGCCAGGGAGGAGCTAAGAAAATTAGGCCAAGGCAAGCTGCACACAGCCTCTGCCCTCAGGTTTACCAGGTCCCTGCAGATCTGTCCAGGAGGGTACTCATTTTTTTGTAGGGGGAGGTGAGGTGTTCCTCTGCTTGATAACCAACGTCATTTGGAAATTATTCTTTTGTTGTCAGATTTTTTTTTTTAAAGCATCCTGCTTCTTGGACGTTAGCTATGTACTTCTTCTATCCTCTTTTCAGTCTCTGTCATTTATTAAAGTCCTGGTCACCAAAAACCATGGCAGTTAGTCTCACTCTGCTCCAAGCCCTGCCATGGTCCTGAGTGACCACAGCCTCCCGGTGTGGTCCAGCCTAACCTAACAGCAGCCTTCCTTCAGGTCCCTCAGTGTCCTCTACCTGTCATTCTTTACACAGTTCTTTCAAGTGCCAACCCCTCTCTCAAGCCTCCTTACTATCATCCTGTCACTTCAAACAGAACATCCTTCCTCTGAGGTTCCAGAGAAAATGGTGGCTGTCCGCCTCCGGGTGCTCAGCACAAGCGCAGCTGACCAAGGTGTCCCTGTTCCCACTCATGCTCATCTCTGCCTTCCCATCTCACCGGAGGAGGCAGCCTCCCTGCCATCAGAGCCAAGCCTGCTGGGACACCCAGTCCCTGTCCCCTCCTGCCTCCTCAAGGACTGGGCTCCATCAGTGCTACCATCATCTGACACTGTCTGTGACCCTCCATCTCTGCTACTCTCTCCCGGGTTCCTGCTCCTTAAAGACACAGACAGACACCTCTCTCGGCCCTGCATCCTGCTGCCCAGCAGTCCACATGCCTTCCTTCTGCTTCTCGACTCTCCATTCACAGCAGGGTCCTCTCATCTCCAGGGAGACGTGCACGCCAAGATCACCAATGGCCTCTTCTGCTAAATCCAGCAGGGGCTCCTCGGTCTTTGAAAAGCATGGTCTCTGCAGCCCTGGACACTGCTGAGGCCCACCCCCCATCCTTGAAATTCAATTCCTCTCAGCTTCTGGGAAATCATCATCTCTTGGGTTTACCCGTTCTGATCATGCCTGGGATTCCTCCTGCTCCTCTGCTACCTCCGAAATGAAAAGGCTTCTCTCCTTCTCCCCAGTGCTTCTCTCCTTCCACTCTGTCCACTCCCAGTGACATGTGGACGATGCTAAGGTTGAAATCTAGCCGAGACCTTCCTTGCATCTTAGGCTTGGAGGGTCCAGCTTCCTGTCAGGTACCTCCACTTGCTTCTGACAACCTCAATCCAGCAAATCCCAAATGGCCTCGCTGTCTTCCATCCCTGCATCTCCTCTTCTCAACATCCCTGCCTTGATGCTAGCTGACCACCTGCTCCCACTGCCATCGATACCAACTCAACTGGACGTGGCTGTGTTATTAGAATATCTTATTCACAGACAAAGGAAGGGGGATGTGGAGAGATGAAATCACTCACCCAAGTTCATATGGATAATCAGTGATTTTTTCCCACCAGCACAGATTTCACAGGGACATTCTACCACTGAGCCATACCCCTCTTTATTTATGTATTTATTCATTTATTTAGAGGCAGGATCTTGCTAAGTTGTCCAGGCTGGCCTCAAACTTGTGATGCTCCTGCCTCAGTCTCCTGAGTTGCTGGGATGACAGGTGTGAGACACCATGCCCGGCTACGGTTTAGATCTTACAAGTCTCTCTCTCTAAGGCCCATTTGCTAAAGGCTTGATCACCAGCCTGTGGAAGTTATTGAGAGGTGGTGGAAACCTCAGGAGGAGGGGTCTGGTGGAAGGAGGGTTGGTCATTTGAGGTGTGTCCTTGAAGGAGATATTGGGACATTGACCCCTTCTTCTTTGCTTTGCTTTCCAGTTGCCACGAGGTGAGCCCCTTTGCTACCTCACACATCCCCTATCATGATGTTTGGTATTGCCACAGGCCTAAAATCAATAGGCCCCCCCAAGCCATGGACTAAGCCCACCAATGTGTGGGCCATTAAAACCTTTTCCTCTTTATAAGCTGTCTATCTCAGGAACTTTGTCACAGTGACAGAAAACTGACTAACATAGTAGCCAACGTGGGATTTAAACTAAAAAGATTGGCACTAGAGTCTCTGGTCTTCCCTACTGTTCCGTCACTGATGGTAACAAGGCCCGCGGCTTCCCCTTCCTAAATAAACCCTTCAACATCTTTGTTCCCCTGAAAGAATGGTCTGTTTGCCTTAGCCTCGTCTCCCTATAATGCATTCTCCAATGGGTCCCATGTCCTTCAGGATAAAATCAGAGTCTCCAGGTGGGTTAGCAAAGGCCTGTTTTTACTTCTCTGGAATTATGGAGACCATATAATTTGTCATCCTAACTGAGACTGAGAGTGAACAAGGGGGATTTATAAGTGAGCTGGGCCAGTAGCTATCAACCAGCACAGTTCCAGGTAGACTAGGCTCTGTAGCTGGTCTAACCACTATCCCCTTATGTTGGAGTATTCACTGTCCCCAAACAAGCTGTGTTCTTTCCCTCAGGTGCCTCTGAACACACCGTTCCCTTTGCTAGAAAAAGCCCATTTATCCTCTTTCAGGAGCTCTTCCCTGATGTCACTTCTCCCAGGTTATGTAAGGACCTTTCCTGTGTAGCCCCTGACACTTTCTGCTGCTGCTCCTGCTGGTAAAGGTGGCCAATATTTCCGGGTGGTGGGGTGCAGTGGAGGGCAGGATGGAAAAGTGATTAAGCATAAAGGCTTCGGAACTAGGCTACCTGGGGTGACGTCCCAGCTTGCTGCGCACCCAGATCAGGCTCCTCCACCTCCAGACTTACGCCCAAGCCCCGAGCACCTGCAGCACCTCCCGTACCTGTGTTTCCCTGTCGGTCCCCCTTCTTAGACTGGGAGCCACCTGAGGGCAGAGGTGGCCTCTTTTGCTCTGTACCCTCAGCCCAAGCCCAGAGCCTGGGACCTGCTTACAGAATGAAGGTTGGAGCTTGCAACCTGGCAACTGGAAAAGCATGCTCCAGTCAGACCCAAACACAGCACCGAGAGGAAGGAGTGTTGTCGGGGCTCAGGGCCACCGAGCAGGGAACCGAGGTGGGTAGGATGTTCCCCACCAGGTGACCCAGGGCATTGAGGGCATTGGGTTTTTAAGTGACAGAGCTGGGTTTTTAAACCACAGAAAGTGAAGAGATGCCTCTGTATCACCTTTTCTCCCAGAATTCAGGTTTTAAAGTTTTATTTTTTGGGGGAAGGAGGAAAACAGCAAGATAGGAGAAAGAGAGGGGAGCAGGGGGTAGGGAATGAATTGCTCCAATTTGTGCTTCTCTGTGCATCTTATCTAAGATAAAGACAACCCAAAAGGAAATAAACCTCTTTCAACCTTCTTTTCTGGAATAAAATCGGCAGGACGGGCAGCCCAGGATGCCACGGGCCTTAGATGAGCATTTATAGTAATTGGGCGATAATGAAGCTGGGCGTGCGTGTGCGTGCGTGGGGATGATCTAGGTGGGGTTGGCATATTAGTGCCCGTTCCTGAAGCGAAACAGAAGCAAATTAACAAAAAATATTCCTCCCAGGCCTCACACTGCTAGAGAGTAAATATAATTATCCTTAATCAATACAGGTCCTTCAGCACTAACTAATGGCTGTCCTGGGCTTAATTGTTCTCAGCAGTTAGGGAGGGTGGGGAGGGAACAGGGTACTCCAGCTTCCCTCCAGCAGGGCAGGGTGTCCTGGAGCTGGGCAGGATCCCCAGGTCAGTGAAGGAGGCCAAGTTCACCAAGGAGAAGCTCACGTCATCTGCTCCAGATGGACAGAGCTGTGGCTGGAATCACACAGCTCCTCTTGTGCTGGCTGACAAAGCTCTCACCTAGCCCTCCTCCCACCTGTGGGTCCCTCCTGAGGTCACCTGTGAGGTAAGGGAATGCAGGGCCAAGTGGCAACTCTGCTGCCACCTTTTAGCCTTTAGATACTCCTTATGTTTCACGAGCACCTACTGTGTTCCAGGACCCGAGGCTACAGGTGACATGTTGAGGCACAGGCCTCCCCTCAAACAGGGGTTCAGCTCCCTCCTCAGTGACTCCATCTCCTGGCACAGTTTTCTCTAATACAAAGGGGATGATGCCATCAGGGGACGAGGCCACATCCTGTCCATCTGTCTGAGACTCACCACCTGAGATCAGAGTTTGGGCCGTGCCGTCTGCTCTAAGAGTGCTAGTGTTTCTGACTCAGGGCCTCCTGGGGTCAGTGGAGGGGTGCAGTTATGAATGGGGGTCCACAGACCAGAAAGTTCAAGAGAGCTGCACGTAGAGAGGACTTGGAGGGTTAACTGTTCCTTCCCAGGTGCCCAATGCTCTCCTTCTTTCCTCTCCCCACATGCAAATCTCTGTCTTGAGGTGACTATCCGTGTCTTTCTGCAGGAAGTGCTGGCTGCCCTATCCAGAGACGGCCATCAAGCTCTTCCCCTGGCCCCTGTATTCCCCGACTCTGGTCTGGCCTCCACCCTTCTTTCAGGTCTTCTTGTCTTTCTCTTCTCCTCTCTCCACCCCCAGTGCTCCCTGCAGCTCCCTCTTCCTCAAAACAGAGGCCCTCGGGAAGGACAGGCAGCAATGGGAGCTCCTGCTGTTATCTTGCTGGGCCAGGTGCAGGCCACCTGGGAGACTGGCATCGTATTGATTGGGCCCGAACACCACCGTCTAGACATGGCAAAGCTCCCAAAGTGGGTGCTTGCACTTATTTCCCTCTCCCTGGGGAGAAGACAGAGGCTGTGTCCTGACAAGCTGCCAGCCATGCTGCAGGAACCAGCGAGGAGGGGCTTGGCCACAGGAGGTGAAGTTCAGGTCTTACCCGGCCCAGACTCCTTCCTCACCTCCTCCCTGAGGACTCACAGAACCCCACCTCTTTGCAAGAAATACCTGTGGCTCCAGGCATGGCCCAGTGCCCTGAGTCCCTCTACCACCCTGGGTAGCGCCATCTGTACAGTCCCCAGGCCAAGCTCTGGGAACAGTCCTATTTCTAGATGGGGGAGGCCGAGGAGTCCAAAGCCAATCCCTTAGAAACTCAGCCTCAAGGCCATTGTGTGGACATGTGCAGGTCCTGGACCACAAGGGGCTGAAATCTCTGGGACTGCCCTATGGAGATGGGGGAGGCACCTTTTTAATGCATATAATGATGCCAGTTAGCCTGGCCAGGCCCTGCTCAACCTAGAATCTTCCTGCTTATTGGTCCTCCCTGAAACTTGTGGCTTGGTTCTCTGTAGGGTCTCTATTTTCTGATCTAAGCCACCGTGTCCTCCTCATGGCCTCCAGATCTTCCAAGGAGCCTGTGCTGATTCGGTTCTTCATTCCCTCAAGGCAAAGAGTCTCCCTTCTTGCTCGAGGAGCCTGCCGAGAGCCCCTTCGCTCTCCACTGCTTTCCGTGCCGTCTCCTCTTAGCATCTGTGATTCTGGCCCTTCTCTCTGCAGAGCTGGAGGATATCTGATTTTTCCCTCAACCAATCCCTGACCAACAATGTTATCTTTCCTGGTCCAGTCCTAACAGGCCCTGCACAGAGTATCACACCTCCTGGCACCCTCGGTTGGCCTGATTAGAGAAGCCCAAATTGCCCGAGTGCTAAAAATAGCCACATCATCAGTGACTAAACAACCTGACAGACAGCACCCCATTCCCCCTCCTTGCCCTCGGGAGCTTGGGGACTCATCTCCTGAGCCTCTGCTCCCTCAGGAATCCTTGGAGGCTGCAGCACCATCTGGGGACCCCTCACGGCCAACCCACAGGCCTCTCCTCCCCTGGGAACACACTTGCAGCTGAGGCCCCTTTCCCTGTGAAAGACAGGAAAACCAGTGGAGGGACAGATGGGATCAATAAGCCCATCACAACCACTGCCCTGGTCACGGCCGCGGCCCCCTGAATGGGAACCTCCAGGAGAGGCACAGGAGCCATGGGCCAAGAGGATCCTCAAGTGGTTCCCACGAGGCTCGTTTAGTCATTGGCCACTGGGAGCCATCTTGTATTTGTCTTCAACTAACAGGACACAAAGGGAGTGACCAGGTGACATTGCTGGTAGCAGAAAACGGCTGACTCCATAGTCAAATGCCTGCATGTCCCAGCCACATAAGGCACAAGCCACCGTTGCTGAGACTGAACAGAGTGTGTTTCTCATGTGCAAAAAAACCCTGTGTAGGTGAACAACTTTGGTTTATCTTCAAAGCTGGGGCACCTTATATGACTCCCATTTGTATTATTGTTGAGTCCCTGTATTGGCCAATTGTTTATGTCCTTATAATGATTCCCAGTGATGATAACCCTCATCCTGCCACAATTTATCAGACAACTCCTAATCCCCTTCAAAACCCACCGTGGTCATGACCATCTCTCAGAAGTCTTCCCTGAACCACTGCTCAAATCCGCATTCCACGTAAGTTATTGATTCTTTCTCTCTGTAGTGGGAAAAGGCTGTTCTGTGATGGATATATTTTTTTTGGTCCCTTTCCCCTTTATACCAGGGCCGCTAATCATCTTTATATCTTCTGAGTCTAGCACAGCACCTGGCATACAGTAGGTGTCCAATAAATGCTCATGGAGTAAATAAGTGCAATGGGACTTATCCCACCTAGAATGCAGGCTCTTTGAGTCTAAGGACCACATGCTTTCCAAAAGCCAGTCCCTCTAGTGCTGAGCACAGAAATGCTCACATATCTCCGTGGAATGAGAGATGCCATGGCTTCCAGTCTGCCCCCAAACTCACCTGAATTCAATGAAAATCTAAACCTTTTCATCACCGACTCCTTCTGGCACACTGAGTCACTCCCTCGTCTGTATTCAGGTCTCTGTAAACACGTCTGCAATGTGGCATTTATCCTACTGTATCGCAGCCTTTTGTTTACCTAGCTGTCTTCCACACCAGACATGAGCTCCTTGGGGACCAAGCCTGCTCCTCATTCTTCTACGTTCTCCCCACCCCAGCACCTAGCAGGGTAGCTGGCACCAGGCAGGTGTTCAGTGCCTGCGCGTGGAGTGAGTCACCGCCATGAGCGGACTGGGCTGTGGGACCAAGAGTGGCTTCCAGCAGGAAGGGAACCCTGGCATGAGACCGACATGCCTCTGGATTCTCACAGAAGCACCTCTCCAGAGCCACGGCCCCCTTGAGGGTGACCAAGTGCTGGGACAGTTGACCGTGATGACCAGATCCTTGATTTGGCTTCCTCGTGTCCCCTCCTTTAAGTTCCCAGGAGTCCTTGACCCATCAATCTCTCCAGTGGCCACCATCTGGACAGCTGACTCTGGGTGGAGGTCCCAGAATATGTGGTCCACAGGCTCAGATGGCTACTTGGGAAGACTGAGGGAGTATGGTTTTGTCTTCTTCTCCTCCTAACCACCCCTTGCTCCATATAATCAGGTACCTACTATGTCTAAGTCCCTAGTCCAGATGCTGAAAGCTCTTCTCTGGCCGTCTGAGAGGTCAGTGGCTGTCCCCCTTTGGAGGAAGGCTGGCAGGGAGAAGATGAGGCCGGGGCTGGACAAATCAAGCACGTCTGGGAACAATAAATTGCAATGGCCAGGCCAACGGTCTCGGCATCTCCGAGGCAGTCAGAGCTCTCGGTAGGCCTGCTCAGCTCCACGGGAGCCCTTTCTAGGGGCCGCAGGGACCGAGATGGAGCCGCACACACTCCACAATCAGCATCGTCTGTGTGTGCCTGGCCCAGAAGGTTTCCAGCCTGGTGCTGGGCTTTGTCCCCAGCACCTCGTTGAAGGGGTAATCATTTTAATAAATATAAACGGTGGGACTCTTGCCTGAGCGTGAAACTGAAATGGAATCCGTAATCCAGACATAGAGGAGTGCAGCTGCACTGGGTTAATTACACACACACCAAGCATATGGTGGCGCACCTCCAGACCAACAGGCGGAGAGCGATCTCGGGGATGCAATTAGTTCCTGTGCATGCATAAAAAATGAGCCAGCGCCTCCAAAAGAAAAATAAAATTGCTGAAGTCATAACCTCAAACCGATGTAATTACAATCATCGAATCTCACCACTTGGCTTTAAGCAACATTTACCCATCCGCTGTCCCTCAGGTGGGCTTGCTGAGCAGGGCTTGCTCTCCAGCTTCATTTTGCTGGTCTGTCCTCCATTGTCAGGGCCTCTATTTCCTCCCCAAGTCCTGAGCACCATGTTGCTTAACCCCAGGGTCATTCCATGAGTGGAGCGATATTTTTAGAATAATAACAGCCCAAATGCAGTGAGCCTGGCACATCACTTGCGTTATTCATGGAAGGGAATAATGTCAGTCCCACTTTTCAGGTAGGGAAATTGAGGCTTAGAAGGTTCAGCAAGTTGTGCAAGGCTTCCCAGACAGTCTGACCCACAAGCTTCCCCATAGGCTCTGGCGGACTTGGAACCCCAGGCAGGAACTTCCAGGAGCAGGACCCTGAGCAAGACATTTCATCTTCCCTTGCTGGGAATGTGAGCTAACAAAAGTTACTTTCAGGGTTGTTCTGATATGAGGATTAAGTGAAATGACAGACCCTCAGCCAGAGTCTGGGGGTAGAAATGTAGAGTGACTGAGAATTGCTACGGAATAGGATCCTTCTGGGTTGAAGCTCCTCCCCCTTCTCAGACTCTCCCCTCCCTCCTTTCTGTCTTCACTCAAATGCAGAAGGAGGCCTATCCCGACACCCTAAATTTGGTCACAGTGGACCCCCCATACCACTCCATAGTATCATTCTTTGCTTTTGGTTTCTCCTAACACCACTTTTCCTGTACGATACGTTGCACTTTCTTTGTTTATTCCTATCTCCCCCACCTTGCTGCTCATCCAGAGTTGAGCTCCAGGATGATAGGAATGGTTTTCTGTTTTATTCACTGCTATATTAACAGCACCGAGAATGGTGCCTGGCACCCACTAGGTGCTCAATAAATATTTGTGCATGAATGAAAGATTAATCTCAATAAGCCTCGGTTTCTTCATCTGTACCACCTTCTTGTTTGTGTGTGTGTGTGTGTGTGTGTGTGTGTGTGAGGATAACAGGAGATAGCCTCTAGAGTGCTTAACACAGTGAATGACATTTAGCATCTGCTCCAGAAGTGGTGGTTATGAAACAAGACTTTACTTTCCATTCATTACTGTAGCTCCAGTGTTTAAGAGGGAGATTGGTGTTAGGTAGATATTCACTAAATCTCTGCAGAATGGATTATTGTTCAAAGGTTCTTTGAATCTGAGAAGATTCAGATCTATGAGAACCAGAGGCCCCAGGATTCCTGTACTAAAGGTTGGCTGATGGCCCACAGAGAGGGCCACAGCTGAGTGTATTGGAGTCTCACAGTGTGGCCACTCACCAAGGCAGGCACCAGGCAGCTGACTCTATTTGCAAGCCTAGGAGAAGGAACGCCAGATAAAACATGACGCCCAGCTCAATGTGAATTTCAGATAAACACAAGTACTTTTTGTGCATAAGCTTGCAACATTTGGGACATACTTATACTAAAAAAATAAAATAAAATCCATTGTCCTATAATTTTATTTACTAAATCTAGCACTTTAGCTGGAGTATGTGTTTCAGGGCACCCTGAGAAGATGAAGGCTTCAGGAAGATGCCCCTGGGACACAGCCACATCTTCTCTGCTATGGCAGAGTGTGCTCAGACAGGGACTTCAGTGAACTCTGAAGCTAGAGAAGCCAAAATTTGTGGGTGTTGGCTGTCCAGTGGAGGGAACTGAGGGACATGGAGAGGCAGGCTCTAGGGGAAACACTAACCTCTGCCTCCAGGTAGGGGCTGGTGCTCTGAGTGGGTACAAAGGGTGATAGCACAGGGTGCCCCCCTTGGGACAGATAGATATTCCTGCTCTCAGTTGCTGTTATTTCAAATATCCCACATTTGCAAATGCCCTCATTAATCTCGTGGTGGGTGTCCCTTTCATGTTGAGAGATGAAGGGATTAAAGCCTGGAGCTACCAAAAGTACTGCCTGCCCCACTGCTGAGCTGGGCCTCCACCCCTGGCCTCCAGATGCAGGCCTCCCGTTGGAAACAGGGTGAAGTGAGGCCATGCTACCTAGCCTGGGCCATGACTAAAGCACCTGGAGGATCCACTAACATCTGTTCAGGGCTCTCTGTGTCTCTGGAATTATGTTGTGGGTGCACTTGTGTGCCCACACCACTGGGCCCAGTCTCCCTCCTGGCCTGGCTGGCTGTTCTCCTCACCCCTGGGGCCACGGTGTGGAGCTGGGATCCCTAGGTCCATGGTGGAAGTTAGGGGGGGGTCAAACCCTGACTGAACCTCAGAACCAGACACACAGGTCCGTCCCTTCCTGGAGTTCCACGGCCTAGGATGCTCCAGATGGGAGCCTCTGGGCCTCGCAGCCTGATCCATTCCCCACACTGGGGCAAGCCCACCTGTCTCCCTCCTGAGTATCAGGGTTCTTGGTGACCACCATCCAACCGCTAACCCATCTGACCCCCTCCCAGGGTCAGGGAGGCATGTTCCAGCAAGAGAAACCCAAGGGTGACTCTAATCACCAGCCTGTAATTACTTTTCACACTTTGGTTACATCTTGATGATCCTTCCCCAGCAGAGTGAGCAGTCTGTCATATGCTAATGACCACGTCCCGGCTGGGGTGGGGCTGCAGAGGGTTCTTCAGCACCTGGGAGGCTGCGGGGACCTTCCTCCCAACTGCAGGAATTTGGAGCTTTACGTCTGTATCTTGGGGGAATGGGCCAGAGACAGTGCCCGTTTCTACACGTGGGTCTGGGAGGACCATCCCTCTCACCTTAGACCCTCTCCGTGAGCTCCTGCTGCACCCTCATCCCAGAGAGATGAGACCCCCGACTGGAGCAATGGGGAGGATTATAACGGGACCTGTGCAGAGACCACAGGGCCAGAGGATGGTGGGAGGGAGTGGTACCAAAGCCTAGGATAAGAGAAGCATGTGAAAGGGCTTCCATGAGAGGCGCTACGGCCTCCAGCTGTGGGACAGAGTCTGTCCCAGGTGACCACAAGGAGGCGGCCAAGGGAACAGCCCAGTTGCACTCTCCTCACCCCCACCCCCTTGCCAAGATTCCCCATGGGCCAAACCCAACAAGAAGCCAGGTAGAGCTGGATGGGGGGGCACCTGGAGAGAACTACTCCGGCGCCCCTGTCCCAGAAGCCCTCCCTGGTGACCAAGGGGATCATTTCTCAACTCTGCATCTGCCTCACGATGGGAAATAGAGGGAGGATGGGGGGGCAGGGTTTCTGTTTCCCACAATAGATGATGCTGCGAGGGCATTGATGTGCTATGGGCAGAGGCTTTCAGAAGTTCCAGAAAAAGGACGACATACAGGACTTGTTCAGAGAAGCCTCAGGACCTCACCCTGTGTGACCTTGGGCAAGCCACTCACCTCTTTGGGTCTGTGTTCTCATTTCGAAACAGGCATTGCTAACACTGATCACAGAAGGCTCTTGTGAGGAATGCACAGGAAAACGTGGAAACCCTTAGCACACGGTGGGCCACCTAGGAGGTGTGCAATAAGAGAGACCTGAATCTCAAATGGCAGGTGGGGTGTCACCTGAGGACCTCAGTGTGTCCACAATCCTAGCTTGCTGCCTGCAGTCTCCCTCAGCCTCTCAGCCCCTCACACAGGGTGGAAGCTGAGCTCTGCCAGGCCTGGGGTGGGCTCCAGGAAGTGGGCTGCCAGTCCCACCTGCCAAGAGCAATCCTCGCCAGCACCCAGCCTGCCACAGTTTCCGGCCGTGTTTGGTTATGAGCACTGGCTCCGTGCCCTAAGGGACTCTGCTGTTGGGTGCCAAGGGAGCAGAAAGGAGCTGGAGGCCAGCCTGGGGCCACAGAGGGAGGAGGAGCCACCCTGTAGGATCCTGCGCTCTGCACCCTGGATCAGCAGCTGAGTAGGGCAGGAAGGGGGGAGGGCTCTTCCTGCCTGGGGAAACCGGCAGCTGCCTGTCTACCTTGTTAACTGGAGCACAATCGAGGCAGTTAGGAGTTGAGGATGTCTCATGTTTATTTATGCAGCTGGGACACACTGTCTTTCTGTGTTGGCCCCAGTCCCTGGGGGTGCTCGGTGGCCACTCTTCCTCCTTTAACTTTCTGTGTCTCCACGCAGCTCCTGGGTGCACGCTGGCACCTTCTCACCGACTCGTTTTTCCAACGGTAAACGAACATCTGTATAATATCTTACAGTTTACAGAGCACTTGCCACATCCGTTACTCTGGGGAAGTCTCGCGACAGCCCTGTGTGGTTTCTAAGATCATCATCCTGCTTTACAGATGCTCTGGGTTCCGTGGTCCCCGCAAGATACCGGAGGCTGTCTCTGGGTGTAGCTCAGGGTGTGGAGTCACAGTGGGTTCTGAGAAGGAGAATGGAGATGGTGCCATTCTGCAGCGGCTCCCGAGGTGCATGGGTTCCATTTTGCTGACGCATGTGGTGGGAATAGGAGACAAGTGTTCCTGGGGCTGAGAGAAGGGAACAACCTCAGGTGAGCTGTCACCCTCTCCCTCTGCTGGCTGAGCTCTGGGGGCTCCTCTGCCGGCAGGACAGCAGGGAGAAGTGAATGCCAGTCACTGTTGGGTGGGCGAGGGGGGGCGACCCTCTGTTGGAGGGTCACAGGGGCTGCCTCTCAGCCTCTAGCCCAGGGCTCCTCCTCTGCTCCTGTTGGGGTGCCCAGAGCACTCCTAGGCACGCCCCGCTTCTTGGGAAGAGCCTCCCCAGCTACAGGTGAACAAGATGAGTTCAATGTATCTAAAAAGACCCCTGGTTAAGAGCATATGAACCCTGGTAAGAGATCTGAAGTCTCTTATTGGCTTTTCCTCCCACTAGAAGACAAGTCCCATCAGGGAAGGGTTTTAATCTAAGTCCTTGGTGACTGAACTTGTAAATGGATGAATAAATGATACTGGGTCTTCGGGAAAGTCCAACGCATATTTGTGAGCGCCTCCTATGTACCAGGTACTTTTACTTGGTTATGCTAAAAGATCTTTAGGTTCTTATAATAATGCTACAGGAGAGATTTCGGGACCCCTTATTTTGGAGATAGGGAATCTGAGGCTGGGAAGGATGATGGGATTTGCCCCTGGTTGTTGGCTGTCACGTTCCACATCTCAGCAAAAGTCACCTTCAAATGCACGGCTGCCCAAGTCAGTGAGCTGAGAGTGACGCAGGCCTGCTCCATCTTCCCCTCCCCACCCCGAGGCGCACACTGGAACAATCCATGAGGCGCCCGCTAGAATATTTCTAGATTTTGCCTAATCCCATCCTCCTTGCCATTTTCCTAGGCAACCCACGATCATTCCGAGGGACTGCCTTGCCTAGTCCCCTCCGTGTCTTAGCTCCTTTCTTTGTAAAATGAGGGTAAGTCCAACCAACCCTGAGCCAAAGTCCCTCCAGAGGCCTTCAAAGCAGGGCGATGAAGCACCTCTGGTTTCCAGGGCTACATGAAGATCGTGCTGGATCTTTGACTTTTGCGCTTCTTTTCCTTCATCACAAACTAGTAAAAGTGAAGCTTTACAGTTACACTGGGATAAAGACAAACACACTCCAGGCTTGATGCATTTTTACATCGTCATCATTATCATGTTCATTGTTTCTTCTGGTTAAAAATAAAAACATTTTTGTGAGCCCTGAAAGTCCAGGGGGCTCTATCCACTGTCCTCTGTGCCTGATGGACAGGTCCCACATCCTAGGAAACGCTGCAGCCCTGAGCAGCTGGTTACTGTGCTGCAAGCCCCAGGGGTCTGGCTCCCCCACCTCTCTAGGCTCATTGCTTACTCCCTTCCCTCAGCCAGTCTGACTCCAGAGACCACCACCTCTGCTCAGAACCTATGCACTCACTCCCACTCTGCCTGCCGTAAGCATCTGGCTAACTTCCTTCAGATCACTGTTCAAATGTCACCCTGTCGGTGTAGCCTTCTGTGACCACCAATGCAGCAGCCTCCTTACTGGTCTCCCTTCCTCCCTCCTACTCAAGTCCAGTTCTTTCAACGCCCAGCAGCCAGAGTGACCTTTCCAGAAAAGCAAATTTGATCATGTCTGTCTCCTACTTAAAAATGTTTCTGGGTTCCCATTGCTTCTAGAAGAAGATCAAAACTCCCTGGCGTGACCTACAAGGCCCCGATGAGCCAACGCTACTCTTTAGGCAGCTGCTAGGGGCTGCTCTGGTCTGGACCTGCATCTCCGAGGGCACAGGGCTGCCTGGTGAGCAGCTTTCCAGGTCACATGAGCCTCCGTGGTCCCTCATCGGAAATGAGGAGAGACCCCAGTGAGGCAGGGAAGGACTGGGACAAGCGTGGAGGGGCAGGAGGACTCCACAAGGTCCTGCAAGTTTAGGGTTTCTCTCACTCTGTCCCTAAGCCCAGCTCGATTCCCTGGAGAGACACTGCAGGACACTGGGGCCTGGCCGGTGAGCAGCGCCAGAAAATTTTCTTGGCAATATTTGCCTTCTTTCACTTCTGGCCATTTTTGAGCCTAGACAGTGCTTTCCAGAAGCCCTCATCTGTGCAATTTATAGATCCATTAGGAAGTACTTCCTTGTGTCTACCCTACAATCCTGAGGCCAGGATTTTCCCGCTGGGTGGAAAGTGGAGCCAGGAGGTGCCCTAGCACAGTGTCCTTGGTTTCTGCAAAAGCCGAGTCCTGCTGAAACAATAAAAAAATGGGGACTTGATAAATATCCATTTAAAATTGGATACCAACTGTGTGGTGGACGCTATGCATTGCACATGCATGGAGTCACTGGCCACAACAGCCCCAGGAGTTCTGAGCGCCCATCTGCCCACCCCTGTTGATGAAGCCAGAGTAGCCAGAGTATGTGTGTAAAGGTAAAATTTCTAAGCTGATTCTAAGCTGTAAAGTCTGAGTTAAAGTGTAAAAGACCGGGCATTGTAAAGTTTCTAAATTGCAAGGCCTGGGCTAAAAAGTAAAAGACTAGGTGTTGTTAAAATTCCTCTGCTACCCCCGGAACCTGTAATCTCTGTAGCTGTTAGGACAATACTGGAACTGCCCAGTAAATATTTCCAGGTTGTTTAATAGCTAAGGGCTCTAAGTAGCTCGGCACGTAGGCATCCAGGCCCCAAAACCAATCAGTTTAAATGTGTACCCCGCTTAGGAGTGACCAATCACCTCTGCCCAGACTGTTCCCGCCAATGAATGTAATAATCACGTCTCAGAGTTGTTGTTCAATTTTCCGCGCCTCATGATGATTTGTTCTGATGTATGCAAAGCCCCCCGCCCTCTCCAAAAAGTGTACTTAAGCTCTGCTTGACCTCTGCTCTGGGTTCTGGGCTGCTCTCCTTTCTTGAGTGGGCACAGAGCCCCAGCATGCTGGTTCAATAAAACTCCCCCCTGCTTATTGCATGAAGCTGATCTCTTGTGGTCTCTTTCTCCAATGCTTTGCTGGACCCTTACATGTGGATACCTTTCTCCATCTCAGCGTCTTCGGGGAGGGGCTCTGTGCTCTCCAGGAAAGCACCCACATTCAAGCTGGGACAATCCTAAGGGGATAACCTCACTGGTGCTGTGGCTGCAGCTGTCGGAGACACTAAAGAATTAACTTGTTGAGCATCTACTTAGTGCCAGTGCTCTAAAAGATAATGCATACACATCATCTCACTTAAGCCACACAAACCCCTAAGAAGTAGCTATTTTTCATTCACTTAACAGATAAGAAAGGATAAGCCGTTTAACCAAAGTCGCGTAACACATCAAAGTGACCAATGCCGCATCATGAATAAAAGCTTTGGGATTTGTTCCTAGGTCTGTTTGACCTGCTCCTAATGCCTCGGTGCTTCGTTAATACTTGTTAGGTGGCTGATGGACACTGGGCTTGTGACAGCTCTACCTGGAACAAAATGACAAAAAATAGCCCCTTGGGGAATATTCCCCCTGGGAATGTGGATGGTGGCTGCCACTCCTCTGTCTTCCCCACCCAGCGCCGCCCTGGGGGATTCAGCCCTGTCCATGCTGCTAATGCATGACCTGTGCTGCTCAGCCGCCTCCTCCGCCCTACCCACCCTGGAGCTGCGGCTGTGAAATTGTAATGACAGATCCAGTTCAGCTCCCAGGATGAGCCTTGTTTGTATGTCTGCCTTGGCAGGGAGGTGACCTCAGCTGTGTCCTTGCACCACACAAGGGAGCTTTCTTCCTCTCATTCAGGTAGCTACAGGAACGCTACCTCCTCCACGGAGCCTTCCTGGATTGCACAGACAATAGCTATCATCTAATGCAGGTCCTGCATTCCAGAGAGAGCTTTGATCCCAGATCTTAGCCACTGCCTGTCTTACTGGGTGACTGATGGGACTTCTCTGTGAAGGTCTAGCTCCCAGCTCAGAAGTGTTCCTGTGGGTTCCCAGGGGAGTCCTCCTTCTCGCAGGAGGTA
Source organism: Urocitellus parryii (assembly GCF_045843805.1). Classification (NCBI taxonomy): domain Eukaryota; kingdom Metazoa; phylum Chordata; class Mammalia; order Rodentia; family Sciuridae; genus Urocitellus; species Urocitellus parryii. Next base: position 104,555,994 of record NC_135541.1, read on the forward strand.
TCCGCCAGAATGATTCCCACCACTTCTCACTTCGAGTTTCCTAAATGAGGCCCTGCTGGGTGAGGCTTGCTGGGTGACCCATAATAACCCCAGCCTGCAGCCGGGTCTTAGAGGGGCCATGTTCCAGCTCAGGCTGGAGATCCAGGCACGTGGAGGCACTTTACGTTCAGACTTTGAGTTCTCCTAGACTTTGGCCTGCAAAGCACTTTCTTTCCCTCCCGTGGCCCAGTCTCAGGAGCTCAGAGTAACAAGGCTGCCGAGATCACTTCCAGAGAGAGCCTTCTCATTTGGCAGGTAAGAACACTGGGGTCGAAGACTTGCCCTGGGCCCACTACAGGTCCTTGCTCTGGTGCTCACAGAGGGGAGCTGGTGCCAGGAGGGGCCCAGCTGGGAGCAGAATGAACCCCCACGTGGTCTCCTCCTTCCTCCCCATATCCCGAGGTAGTACTTCCAGCCTGGCAGAGCAGGAGTGGGGGCGCAGAGAGGCTCTGCGGGGAAGGGGGGCCTGCAGGGCCAGGGCAGACACCAGTGACAAGAGCAATTTATTTCCCAGACACAGATTAGACGGCAGCTGAGAAATTCTTCCTCATGCAATCCATCAGGGGGCTGCCTCCGGCCGCCGCCGGGGACTCGGGGAATTTGTCTTGACTGCCTTGCCCCGCCACTTCATTGGGGCCCCTGTGGCGCGAGTCATACCACAGACCCCCAAACCAGTAGACCATCTCCGCAGAGCTGGAACCTCACGAACTGCAGCCACTCGGCCACCTGGGAGAAGATGAAGTGTTTCCTTGGGGTCTGCAGGAGTAAGGGTTGGGAAGAAGCAGCCCCTGGAGGCTCTGTCCAGAGAGCTAAGGTCACAGGGGTTGTCCCAGCCTGCTTTGACGCCAGGGCATTGGCTGAAAGTACGTCAGCTGAAGGGTCAGCAAACGTTTTCTTTAAAGGGTCAGATAGGAAATATCTGAGGCTTGCAAGCCCTAAGTCTTCTGTTACAACTACTCAGCTTGGCCACTGTGGTGCAAAGGACACCATGTGCAATACGTAAAGGGGCGAACAAAGTCGTGTTCCAAGAAAATCTTACACAAACCAGACGACTGGCCCCTGCTTGAACGTTCATGCCCCAAGACCTTGGGAATTTGGAGACGCCTTTGCCCTCTGGTCCATTAGTAGTGATAAGTTTTGCAATGGAAAATTCTAAACTAGACCAAGCAATGGGACTGTTGGAGATTACCCTACATCCTAACATGGTGACTCTGTAAACCGTATCTCCAGGTCTCAGAAACCAAGAGACGGGCACTCGTGTGAATCTGGGGCTCCTCGTTCACATGATCTCCCTCATCAGTGTTGGACAGAGCTGGGTAGGAATTCCACATGGGCCTGAAGTCCAATCACTTGAGCTTGATCCTTGCTCTACTACTTTCAGCTGTATGACCTTAAGTCCCTTGCCCCAGTTTCCTCCTCTGTAAAATGGGGACAGTGAGTGTTTGCTCTCATGTGACACAGAATGAGTTATGATAGGTGAGGCATTTGGAAGAGTGGCTGGCCCATAGGCAGCCTTCATGCTGTCGGCAGACCTTAGTTAACCTTCACTAAACAGTGACCAGGGGCTGGCTGACCTTGGGTGATAAAGGGAGTTGAGGTGTGGGAGCATTTGTTCCTACCAGATGGGCAATAGGGATTGTTTTCATCCAGGAACTTGGGCATAGGCATGTAGGACTTCTCTTTTGTCTGTGCCCATTTTGATTAGAATAGGAACTGTACTAATTATAACAAAGAGAAGGAAGAGAAAGCCAAGGAAATACATTTATTATATTTTGTATAATGGACTGGGCAGGGCTAGGCGCTTCACATCTCTTTATTTTCATAAAACCCACAAAACCACTCTGTAAGGTGGGTATTAATGTCCTCGTTTAATCGTCTAAGACATGAAATCTCAGAAAGGATCTGTAAGATGTTCAAGGTCACCAAGATTGCCTAATTACAAGTTCATTGTTCCATCAAATATTTCTTTTTCACCAATTATGTGTCAGACATGGGCTACCCTATTTGTTTGGGAGAAAGAAAAAAAAAGAAAATGAACTTATGGTTTAGATGGGTGAGAGGAGAACTTAAATCAATCATTAAGGTGGGGTTACAGAGGAAGTGGGGGGGGGAGGCAAGAAGGCTTCAACAGAGAGGAGACACTTATTCTGAGTCCTGAAAGATGAGTGGGTCTCCTGGGAGAGCAAGCAGAGAAGCCTAGTGCAAGGAGAAGTAACATCACATGCAAACACGCAGAGGTATTAAAGAACATCTCGAAAATAGCCATTCATTCATTTTCTCTGGTAGGGTTGAGAGGACAAGTGGAGGGCAGCGAGGTCAGAGAGGCAGGTTGCAGGGGACTCAGGGAGGTCAGTATGCAGAGTTTGAACTTGATCCTGTCTGCAGTGGAGAGACCTTTAAAGGGGTTTTAAGCACGGTCCACGGACTCACACCGTGTTTTAAAAATTAAACATGGAGGTTGGACTGGAAGGTGAATCGGGGCACGGCGCAGGAAGACCCTTTGAAAGACACCTGAAATAGTCCAGGTGAGAAATGACGAGTTACCCAAGAGATGGCAGTGGGGTGTCGCAGGAGAGAGATTATGGAGATTGGGTGGGCTGCAGTTGATGGTGACTGGAGTTAGGGGTGAGAGGAGGGGGGAGGAAGGGAGTCGAGGATGATTTGGAGCCTGACTTGGGTGATGAGGGGGGGGGGCAGCTTTGATTGACAGAAGGAGAAGAGGAAGGGGAGTTCCATTTTGGCCCTGCCGAGGATGGCTAGCATGCGGGTAGATGTGGTAGAGGGCTAGGTGTCTGGTGGGGATATGAGGCCAACACACTTCTAGGCACTCGCTGAGCAGAGCTGGGAAATAGCAATCCATCAGGCTTGGAGAACCAACTCTGGGGAATTGTGGAGGGTGATCCTGAGGTTGCTCTCTCTGGAGGAGAGTCCTGGGATGGAGGGAACCACAGAGAAGCATAGTGCAAGGAGAATTTCTCTTTCTTAAAAACACAGTTTGGTGCGAATAACCTTCTCTCCTCTCTTTTCCTCTTCTTCCTTCCTTCTCAGTAAAATGTAAATTCTGATAATTAGGCTGTGGTCCAGTTTTGTGGCTTTTTAAAAGACTGAAGGAAATACTATAAACAAAGGTGAGCCCAAACCCGGCCTTCCTTTCATGCAATTTGAAAATATCGGCTGGACTTTCCCTGTCCCTTCCAGACCTTGACCATAGACGGCATCGCAGGAGGAACTCCTGACTCAGCGAGGTCAAGCACCTCCCACAATATGCCCTTCAGACAGACTTACTCCAGTTGCAGCCTTGACCTCCTAGAGGGCACGTCAGGGGAAAAGGGCAAAAAATGTTGCATGGGGTTATTACAATCGTGTGCATGTGATCTTTTTGCACCTGTTTGCATGTGCAGGACTGCCGGAGGAGCGGAAAGAGGGGAATGCCAGGGAGTGAAGAAGACAAAGGAGATGAATACAGTCAGAGAACCACAGGGAGGATGCTCACATCAAGAGAGGTGTAATCGAGAGGCTGGAGGTAGGAGACAGATACCAGGCGGTGGTGATGGGGAGCAGGCGTGTAGCAGGAACAGACAGGGATTCAACCACCCAATCTGTGTCTTGGTGAGAAGGTGTCCTTGGCCATGGTGCTGAACTCTTAAGTCTGCTATCAAGTGGAGGGGGGTGAATCCCGCTGTGATTTTAAGCTGTTACATTCACCAGGGCCTTGTTAGCAACACTGAGAACCCACTGGACACCAGCTATCCTGCTACTGGTGCCCACCCATTTTATTTAATCACCCAATAATTTCCTAATACCATACTTCAAAGGAGTGCCCAGGTCTTGCCTTCCGTTATTCAAACCAAACTACAGTAGGGGGCAGATATTGACCAAAAGTATTTTACTTTAGGAGGACCTTAAAAATAGGAAAGGCAAGAGGGGAGAGAGCAAGTCTCTGGTTACTTTTAAATGATGACCAAAGGGGTCAGGGCTACATGGAGAAGGAGCCAGGGTGGATCATGTCCAGGGTGTGTCCCACCAGAACACTGCAGCCCTGTGATGACAGTGGACAAGGACTTGGGGGAATTTCAGGCATTATTATAAATTAGTATCTTTAATTTAAAAAATGACATATCCAAATGAGAATGCTTCATGGTAGAGATTCTGACAACTCTAATTCATCCCAATTATATTGCTATTGTTAAAAATGGTTTTAGATTCCTTTTTTGGGGGTGGGATTTCCTTAAATATGTTTATTTATTATATGTATTCAATTGTAAAACTTTGTGGGTACAGATTAGGGTTTTTTTTTAGATGTTTATTTATTTACTTTTTTAGTTGTAGTTGCACACGATAACTTTATGTGTATGTGGTGCTGAGGATCGAACCCAGGGCCTCACACATGCTAGGCGAGTGCTCTACCACTGAACCACAGCCCCAGCCCCAGATTAGTTTTTCAGTAAAATATTTTTTTTGACTATTTTATATTTTTAGCTTTAAATTTCTTAATAGGCTTTTTTTTAAAGAGCAGTTTTAAAATTACAGTAAAACTGAACAGAGACCATTTTTTATTTTATTTTTTTGTGTCTACTTCCCCTGATTTTGTTTAAATACACACATAACCACACTATGGTTAAGAAACTGAGCAAAACTCTTTGGGGTCAACATCGAGGTGTGATCCTCATGTGTTGAGGCTGACTTTCTTATTGGACTCCCAAATTGTATCTAATGACCATTTCCAGAGAGGCATTCTACAATCAATCAACATGCTCACACCACTGGACTGAAAACCCAAGGGACCCCTTCAGAGGGCACTGCAATGATTTTAATAAACGTCACGGAATGAATCCTATGTATGCTACTTTTAAGTAATTATTGCTTTTAAGTCCTGGCTCTACTACTTAGTTTCCTGTGTGACCTTGACGAAGTCTGTGCCTCCATCCTTTCATCTGTAGAAAGGAGATAATGATAACTGCTAACGGACAAGTAAAAGGTGCTTAGACCCATGGGTGGCCCATAGCAGGTGATGGTTTCTTTTGAAGGCTCTGCCTTCAAGGCCCATTCTTGGGTAGGAAATTCGGGTTTGTTCAGGCATGGGAGTAGCTTGGTCCATATTCTGGTATTAGGAAGGTGCTCAAAATGCATTTGTTGATCCAAGTGGAACTAAACATGGCCCTTGGAGGGGCTTTAGGGCTTGAATTAGGATTTACTGAAAAGAGAAAACTCTTGTGGATCCTACAAAATAGTCCTAAAATCGGTGTGTTTGGGGTATTTTCTGAACATGAAGAGTACCCAACCAATCCTGCATTAAAAGTGGGGTGCTGCGGTGAAGATGGAAAGGGAACTGGCCTTAGGATCCTTGTGGGGCATCCCTCTCCCCTGGGGAACCCTTCTCTTCCCACTCCCATGCCTGGGGCTGGGGAGGGTTGGGGTGGAGTCTGAGCTCTTGACTGGAGCTCCCCTGGTCCCATTGGAGAGCAGATCTCATTAACATGTTTATTCATGAGACTTATTCCCCCTCCTGGAGGGTGTTATGCTCTTCTAAGAAGGAAATGCTTGAAAAACTCTAATAATAGATTTGCCAGAGAAAGCATGGCAGATAACATTGAATGACAGGTAAATTAATAAATGGTAGCTATTATAGTCGTGACAGGTGAATAGGAGAGTTTGGGGTTCCTTGGAAGGAACCAGAATCCCTCTGAGCTCAGTGGAAAACCAGAACCAGAGAAGAGGGCTCCCTCAGCAAGAGCAGCCTGTGGCATAGACCTCAGCTCCAGCTCTGGCTCCAATGCACACAAACCATGTGACCTCGAGGAAGCTGCAGCACCTCATCTGTCAAATGGGATGCTCCTAGCACCCACCTCACTGAGTTGTTCTAAGAGTTCAATGAAACAAAGCCCATGAAGCACTTAGCAGAGTGCCTGGCACACGAAGCATTCCCCATAGTGACTGCTATTGTTATTTTATGCAACTGACTATAAGAGCCACCATTTATTAAGCACTTACTGTTTGCTAAATACTGCTAGAAAAACTCTATGCACACATTTCTTTAAATTTCACAATAGCCCTTTGAAGCATCGTCCCTGCTTTACAGTTGAAAAGACGGAGGCCAGAGAACGGGAGTGGTTTTGTCCCAGAGTCATATAAATAGTTTAAGTGCAAGTCAGGATTTGAACCCTGGACACCTGGACTTGGAAGCCTGTGTTCTTAGGCTCTGTGCTGTACCTCCCACCACTTGTCACCCACCTCACCCATGGGCCATCCCACCACGCGGACACTTGACGGAAGTCAGAAACCTTCTTTTCCTTCTTAGAATGTTTCTTCTCAAAACTCTGCATTGCAGACTTCAGCCTTATAAGTGTGCTCAGGAGACACAGAATTGTATAAGCTGTTAAGAGTGACAGGGCAGGAACAGAACTCCTGGGCTCCCTTGGCAGCCTCCCCAGGCATCCAACATGTGGGCTTCCTCCTAGACTTCACTCCGTGTCATCCACTAGCCTAAACGCTCTTCTTCCAATATAGCACCACCCCACCCTCTTTCCCTGTGTCACTCTTGGACTTTGAATGTGCTGGGTCTCTAGCCCCATTACACGTAGCCCACATATTCTTCTAGGAGTCTTGTACTCCCTGCTTACAGACTGGAAAGAGAAATACCAGCTCAGACCAGAAGTAAACAGAGATCAGTGAGGGTCAGCAAACAGAGATGGGACTAGAGCTCCAATTTTGCTCATGCCAGTCTTGTCCTGGATAAGATCACTTCCCATCAGAGCAAACAACAGATGGGGATGTCACAGGGGGCTCAGAGCCCCAGACTCCAAGCAACCAATTCTCTGTGTTCTCAGTCAGGAAGAGAGGAAGGAAACCAACATGGGGAACAGCCATGTCCCAGACCCTGTCTGTCCAGGTTCATGTGAATCATCTCATTTAATAATACTGCAAGGAGTATCATCAGCCTGCTTTTATAGATGAGAACACTGGAATTCGTGAAGGTTCACATGTAAATCCCAAGTGGTAGGTCCAGGTCTGAGATTCACATCTGATAGGGTCTCTGAGTGTGTATGATGTGTGAGTGAGTGTGTGTGTGTGTGTATGTGTAGCTGTCTTCAAAAAGAATGAACACACACATACACATAAGCCAACACAGAGTCAGGCATTGAAATAAAGTATTACTCTCAAATAAATGTGAAGGACAACTGTATCATACATGTTTTGGGATGGGAAGCCAAAGAGACTATTTTGGATACATACTGGCAACACAATAGTAGGTAAAATGTATTGAGCACTGGCTATGTGCCAATCATTTCTTCTGTTTTCCAGGTGTTAGCTTATTTAAAATCTATGAAGCACATATGTGTGTCTCTCCCCATTTTAAAGATAAGAAAACGGATGCAGAGAAAATAAGCAACTTACCCAAAGTTATTAACCCAGAAAATGTCTTTTTCAGATACTGTTTCAGCTCCAACCATTTCCTATTCTTTGTTCTGAGCTGAGACTCTGGATTCCCTCGATGGCTTTCCTATCACGCCTGGCTAATAGCAGGTATTAGGAGACTGCAGGGCAGGAGGGAGGGAAAAGGGCAATTCTTTCCTTTTATTACCTGCTCCTGTCCACGGAGCTCTCACATTAGCTCTTAGCTCCAGCCACTAACTCTCGGGGCATTCCGGAACTGGTCTCTGAGCTCCCGCCTCCAAGGTCTGAGCATCAGCCCCTCTGAGCTCTGGTTTGGAGGGCTTTTCCTTTTCATCCTCCCACTCCTAGAGGTGGTGGTGTCTTCCTGCATTTATTATCTCTGGGTGACTTTGGTGCTCCCTTTTTGTTTTTTTCCAGCCCTTAACTAGTCATGGAACCAACTCCCTGTGTTAAATTGTCTCTATTTGAAATACCTAGGGTGGCCTCTTTTTCTCTATGTAACCCTAACTACTAGGGTACCTGGATTAGATAGCTTGTTTCTAGACCATGTTCTCTCTTTTTTTTTCTTTTGGTACTGGGGATCGAACAGAGGGGCACTCGACCACTGAGCCACATCCGCAGCTCTATTCTATATTTTATTTAAAGACAGGGTCTCATTGAGTTGCTTAGCGCCTTGCCGTTGTTGAGGCTGGCTTTGAATTCCCCATCCTCCTGTTTCAGCCTCCTGAGCCGCTGGGATTACAGGCATGCGCCATGACGCCTGGCTTATCATTAGCATTCTATGGAACAATGTTCTACAAAGCAGACTTTAGGAAATGCTGGTATGAAGGATTTTCACAAAGTCATGGGCAGAAACTCGAGGGACAGAAACAGGAGGATTCTGTTGCTTTGTGTTGGGGGGAAGTGGGGTTTTTTAATAGGGGAACAAAATTTTAGGATGAGCTAATTAATGGAAGTGATAGTGACCCACAGTAGGAAATAAGGAATCTGGGTGCCAGACAATATGTCCACAACACATTCAGAGAGCTTGAGCTGGGATTCTTAGAAAAGAGACCATAGGAGAGAAAATTATTATGAATTCCATTTTACACGGCTTACATCAGCTCGTCCATTCCTATGCACTCAGTGTGAAAATTGAACAGATTTACAAGAGCAGATGTCATCATGGTCTGTGAGGACAATCTGTCATTCTGAATCCTCTGCTTCATTCATTCACTAATTTATTCACTCCAGAGGTACCTGGGCGAGGGGCAGTGTTATTATCCCTTTTACCTTTATGCACTTTCCTCAGCTCTGGATTCTGCAGCCTGGATTTTATTCTTGCTTCTGATTCTTGGACTTGAAGTTTCAAGTTCATGCTTGAGTTTCCTACCATGTGATGGTCAGTCTCCTCCCTAGCCTCTAGACAATGCCTCTGTGGCTCTCCACACCTCATGAAGCTCCAGGTTAAGAATTCAGATCCACACCAAAAATACAAATCACCCAATCAATAAATGGGCAAAGGAACTGAATGAACACTTCACAGAAGAAGAAGAAATATGATTGGTCAACAAATATATGAAAAAATGTTCAACATCACTAGCCGTTAGAAAAATGCAAATTAAAACTACACCGAGATTTCATCTCACTCCCGTTAGAATGGCAATTATCAAGAATACGAACAACAAATAAATGTTGGTGAGGATGTGGGGCAAAAGATACATTGTCAGTGGGACTGCAAATTGGTGCAACCACTCTGAAAAGCATGTATGGAGATTCCTCAGGAAACTTGGAATGGAACCACCCTTTGACTCAGCTATCCCACTCCTTGGTTGATACCAAGGACTTAAAATCAGCTTATTATAGTGACAAGGTCACATCAATGTTTATAGCAGCTCAATTCACAACAGCTAAGCTATGGAACCAACCTAGCTGTCCTTCAACAGATGAATGGATAAAGAAAGCATGTTATATATACACCACGGGATATTACTCAAACATAAAAAAGAATGAAATTATGGCATTTGCCAGTAAATGGATGGAACTGCAGACTATCATGCTAAGCAAAATAAGCCAGTCCCCCAAAAACCTAAGGCTGAATGTTCTCTCTGATAATGTGGATGCTGATTTATAATAGGCATCGGGGAGGGAGGAGGACAGGTTCACCAGATTGGATAGGAGGGACTGAGGGGACTGAGGGGGATGGGAATGGGAAAGACAGTAAAATGAATAGGACATAACATTCCTAAGTTGAGGTATGAATACACAACCAGTGTAACTCCACTCCCTGTACAACCACAAGAATGGGAACTTATATTCCATGTATGCATGATATGTCAGAATATATTCTACTGTTATGTATAACTAAACAAGAAAAAAATAAAATTAAAAAAAAATAGAAAAAGAACTCAGATCCATTGCAGGCCTGGGCCATCCCTTCCTGACCCTGGCCCCTTGTGGAATGTCCCAGATTTCTCTGCCCATCTGCCCTCTGCCAAGAAGGGTGCGTGTTGTGTAAGTTGAGGGGTGGTGCCAAGGGTGAGGGCACTTGGGCTAGAAGAGACCCTGTCCCAGCCAGGACAGAGGAGGCGACGCCCACTCTCTTTAGCGAGGCCTACCCGTCAGCATATCAACCAGGCACAGAATGGTGTGGAGTGTGTCACGAGGCTCCCGTGGCATGACAGGTGGTAGGAATTCTTGGCTAAAGACTTCTAAGGAGCCTTAAACAAGTAATCCCCCTTGGGGGTAGAGGATTATGGGCAGAAGAAAGTCTGGTTTGGGAATTCTACTTTATGAAGATGAGAGTACTTCTTTTGGCCGGATATATTCCATGGGGACAGCGGTGCTGCTCCCTCCACCTGGGACGATGAGCTAAGTACATTTTAATGTGCAGCTGCAGCCCCTGCCCAGGGCCCTGATCAGGCCCTAAGCATCTGGCTGGAGAGGGTCTCTCTTCAGCAGATGCTTATTATAGACTTATTCTGAACACTTACCGTGCCTTCTCTCTCCCAGCTGCTAAATGCCCATTTCCAAGTTATTGAAATTCACTGGGAAGTGTGGTTAATATGTGAATATAGATTAGCCAGCCCCCTTGCCACCAAAGCAAAGCTGCCTGCTTGGCAGCCTCTGGTACTCAAGATTCATGAAATATCTGCACAAGCCGAGGAAGTGGGGAAGGAATGGGCAGGGCTGGGGACGTGGGTGGGTTTAATTCCCGGGCTGCTAATGGATCTGACTGCAGCCAACAGTGCATCCTACCCAGGTGGGTTACACACGAGGTGTCTGTCGAAAACGTTAAGTCCCGGGAGATTTTCCCCATGGCTCCACATACTCAGAGAGCTCCCAAGCAGCCTGACCCAGCCATTCATGGGTGTGCGCTCGCAGACAGGCAGCTCATTTCCATACTGGCTGAAGCAAAACACAATTAGGAAGGCAAACGCGCTGTAAGATAGGTACAATGTCTGTATTTCCTACCACACATCTGAAGACCAACAACACTGAGCTTTTTGATTATCCACCGTTTTGAATTAATCACCCCACTGCTCTCCCCCATTAGCAGGAACCAATAAGAAGGAGCGACAGCCCAGGAGGCTGTTTTAACAAACATCTGAGAACATGCACATTCAGACGTGTTGTTTTTTGGAAATCGGCACCTTGGGACCCAGCGGCTGCCTGGCTCGAAACACTTCCGGAAGTTCTTTTTGTTGGTTTGGAATTGCCTTTGGGTCTTCTCGTCCATTCTTTAAATGCCTGCAACTGTCTCAAGGGGGCAGATCTCCATCCTGCGAGGACAGGATTGATTTTTGGTGACAACTGAAAGCATTCTGGAGCCAAGCATAGTGAGTCAAGTGCGATGTTTTAGTTCTTACTCAGATTTGTTTTCCTACTTTCTTCTTCTTCCTTTTTTTTTCCAAGAAAGTAGTTTGAGATGAACTTTGTGAGCCCTGGCCAAGCAAACGGTGAGCTCATCCCTTGAACAAAATGAGCAAGAGAACACCCCCGCCCCCAACCCCAACAGTGACACATATCCCTTTTCTTCTGAGTACACATCTCTTGGCCTGGCATCCACTGAGAGTCGCCTGGGCGCAACCCACGTCTGACTGGCCCCCAGGGCCTCTCCTTCCTGGAGATGCTAGAACACGGCTTCAAACATGTCTCCGCTCTGGGCTAGCTTCCCCCGCCACCCAGCCAGTCCTCACCCACCTCCCAGGGCCTCGGATCAGCCTGTGCCAAGGAAGGCAAATTCACAGGAATGTCAATGTCCAAGGTGATCGGGAGGATGAAACCATGGCAACAGCCTCCAGCAAATGAATCTAATGTCCCCAGGAGACATTCCAATTCCAGGGGGGCAACGTGGGCTGCAGTGAGTGACCTGGGGCTGGACACTTTTCCAGAGGAAGAGAAGGATGGGAAGCTGTGCGAGGAGATGGCAGTGGCTAGAATGGGTGGACCTGTCAGGGGAGATCAAGCCTGCTTCTCGGTTTTAGGAGTTCTGATCCATTGGCTAAAAAAAAAATAAGTCAAACGTCTATGTTTGTGATCAGAGGGAGGAAGCGGCAGTCTGGGGATCCCTAAATGTCTGGTTAAGTCTGTTTTAAATTTATGGAGTAAGAGGCCCCCTAAATTCTTTTCAGATCTCTAGAAAGGCAGGTGAACTGTCCCCAAGACCCTCCAGAATTCCCTTCCCTTAAAATATCTAGATTGGAGCTTGCCGCTTTGTGCAAATGAAGGAATGAGATTTTCAAGAACGAAAGTTCAGAAAGCTGGATCCCCAAGGAGTGTGGGGGACGGGGATCTGGGATCCCCAAGGAGTGTGGGGGGCTGAGCATCAGGAGAAGAGGGATTCTTGGCAACAGCTGCAGCCCCTTCTCTCTTCCTTCTGGGATCCCAAACCTCCAAGACACCAGTCTCTGGAGAGTTTCCCTGACACTGGGGAGAAGTGAATTCTGGGGTTGTCTCAGCCTCTCCTCCCCCCAGGGATGCTTTCCAGCCTGCTCCAATAATTTCCTTGTCTTCATTTCCCTGGACTCGGGGCCTCTAGATTCAGAGAAACTAGAATTCCACTCTTTCCTCTAAGGAAAACCATTAGACCTGCACTTAGCAACCACCAGGAGGGTATTTTTAGCTCTCTGGCAGAAGTGTAATGTACAAAATGTAATAATCTTGGCCTTGAAGTTCCTCACAGCCCCATTCAACATGAAATTGTGGCTGATGGATGTTCGTGGAGGCAGCAGCAAAACAGGGCCAATGAGCTTGTCCGCTGTTGGCCTTCTCTGTTCGGAATCAGGCATCAGAGATGGCAGTAAAGATCAGAGGCACGCAGACTTGGCAAGCCCGCTATTAACTGTTGGGGAAGCTAGCCTCCAAGCGTTCATTTCCTTGGGCCAGGTTTATAGCCCACAGGCTAAATCCACTATGCTGACATCCCGGCATGAACCAGGTGCCTAGGCCTCTTCCCCCAGCTTACACGGTGCCCAGGGGTAAGTCCCTTCGTTGATCTGCCTCACCTGTCACATGCTCCTTTTCAATACAGTACAGTCTATATTCCAGACACTACTTGGAGCTAATGCAGGGCCAGCCCCGGGGATTTAGGTAGGTGGGGGCCACAAACAACCAAATGGCATGGATTTAGCGAGGGCTTATGAAATATTCAGCGCTGCTAGGTGGCTGCTATAGACCTGGCCCCCTGTGTGGCTGAGTCACTTCCTAGGCCCTCTGCAGACAAATTTTAATTCTCAGGATGTACCAACCCCCCATCTGACACCTCTGCTTCCAAACTGCGTGCCCTGACTTTGGCTGGTGAGAGGCCCAGGAATTGCGAGTGGATTTTAATTCCAGCCCAAGCAAAATAAAACTAGGCAGGTTCAATCTGCTCCCAGACACTCACGGAACCTATTTTGAAGCCAAAGAAAAGTGATTTTTGAATTAGTTACTATTTTCAGATCACCTAAGGGGTAGGGAGAAGCAGATATTTTGTTCTCCCTCTTTGGCTTGGGCTCTCCCCTCGGCAGAGAAGGCGAGAAGAGGGCAGGAAGAGGAGCAGAGACGTTTACAGGGAGGAGGAAGGAGCTGGAGCCGGGGCCACTGCCCAGAAGGGAGAGAAGATTGGGGGCCCCTTAAAGGAGTCCAGCTCCTGGTCTTTCCTCCCATCCCGCCTGCCTCCAGGGAACCATCTTTCTGCCTCCAGCTAGGAAGGCTCCATATCTAGAAGGAGTGATGGGGATCTCTCATTTATTCAAATACATTTAGAAAAGTACCTGACACTTAGCCAGGTAGTGTGCTAAGTGCCCTGGGAGGTAAAAAGAAGTTTTACACAGGATTATTATTATTATTATTATTATTATTATTATTTTCTTGGTGTAGGGAATTAAACCTGGGGCACTTAACCACTGAGCCACATCCCCAGCCCTTTTTCATATTTTATTTAAAGACAGGGACTCACTGAGTTGCTTAGGGTCTCGCTAAGTTGCTGAGACTGACTTTGAAATCATGATCCTCCTGCCTCAGACTCCCAAGGAATAATTGGTGTGAACCACTGTGGGATTCAATTCTCAAAAAATTAAAGTGTCGGCCAGAAATATCCTGACCAGTTTCAAAAAAAAAAAAAAAGCTCATTCATTCAGTGAATTCATAGAGTACACCTCACTTAGTGCCAGGCTCTGGGCTGGGCACTACAGGTCATTTGGAGAGTTAGTCCCTGCGCCCCCCAGTGGAGTTGGGATAAGGTTTCTATAGGTCTTAAATGTCCTTAAAGGCAAAAATGCTTGAAATTGCACCAAATCAGTTTTCTCAACACTTTCTGTTCATGTGTCCCTTGAGAAAGGGGGTGGGGCAGGGAAAGGATACATTGAGTCCCCTGGAGGAGGGGAGTTGAGGGGCCAATTCACTTCTGACACCATCATAACCAGTGAGAAGGGCGTAAGGGGGACCAAGGGTGCAGGGCGAACAGGACAGAGCGGGGAATTACAAGGATGGAAGGGCTTCGGTTTCTATGCTGTGCGTCAATTACCCATAGCCACTGCTTCCGTCATCCATGCCAGGAGGGAGGCGTGATCATGGAGGATCTTCTGCATCGTTCCCCAACCCCCCAAGCCCATGGTGGTTGATCATCAGCCTCTTATGTCTAATGGGGCAGAGGGGGAAATGTCCCTGACCTTCCCTTTGGTAAGTTCGTTCCAGAGCACATATCACTGGCCGCTAGAGTGAGTCAGTCTCGGACTTGAAGTTCACTGTGGATACTCCCCTAGCACGACACGGAATCTCCAAAATCTCAGCGAGCAAAAGAAGGAGGCTGATGGTCAATCATAACCATCAACATTTATGGCGGCCCTACTATGTGCCAGGCATTCTATTACAACGTCATAACTCACCGAATCCTCACAAGTACAAACCTGTGGGGACACCGTGTTCTTTTCATTTTTTTTTTTTCAAATGAGGAAATCTACATGGAAAGGTTAAGTGACTTGGCCAAGGTCACAAAGCTGGTGAACAGAGGACAATGCGTGACTGGGACAAAAGCCCCCATCGGAGCCTCAGAGCTGTCTCCCCTCTGGAGTTACTGGAAAGAGAAGTCTGTACTTATCTCCTCTGGCTTGTTGCCACTGTCAGCTTTCAGACGAGCAGGCAGAGAAGCCTGTTTATAAAACCTCTTCCTGTCTCTTTGCCGAATCCCATTTCCCAGAGTGCGAAATGTGCTGCCCTCCTGCCAGTCACAATATGGCCTTATTATGCCTAATAAGACACCGGCTTCTAGTCAACACAAGCTCACTGCTGAGCAAAGGGGAGATGTGGGGACTCTGCCTTCAACCCAGCCTCCTCTTGTCCAGGGTACCTGGGGCTGGGGCCTGAGCACACAGACTTGGAAGGGCTCACGTGTGGACCCTTCTCCTCATCTCTGACTTCTCTACTCCATTCCCTCTGGTAGTGTGGATCTGGGGAGAAAAAGAAGGGGGTTAGGAGTGGAGAGGAACACTCCCACGGCTGTGCACGGGTGCTTTAGCCTGCACAGCTGGCCGCCGAAGCCAACAGATGCGGGAGGCCCAGGGAAAGGGCAACCTCGTTAGTGCAGTTAATGGGATGCTATAGGCACACTCTCTACATTCCTGCTGCCTAGAACAGGAGCTGAGGGGTAATGAGCAGAGAACCTAGAGCTACTGTACCCAGGCAGAAGCAGCAGGATGGTTAGTTTTCTGTGTCAACTTGACTGGGTCAGGGGGTGCCCAGATATTTGGTCAAACACACCCTGGGTGTGTCTGTGAAGGTGATTCTGGATGAGATTGATAGGGGAATCAGACTGAGTAAAGCAGATTGCTTTCTCTACTGTGGATGGCCCTCATCCATTCAGCTGAGGCCCGAATAGACAAAAAGACTGACCCTCCTGCAAATAAAAGAGGCCTCTTCCTGCCTGGCTGCTTTGAGCTAGAATGGAAGTCTTTTCCAGTCTTTAGATTCTACCTGAAACATCATCTCTTCTTGGGTTTGAGCCTGCTGGCTTTCGGAATGGAATTAAGCTGTGACTCTCCTGGGCCTCCAGCTTCTTGGCTGCAGGTAGTGGGACTTCTCAGCCTCCCCAGTCACATGCACCAATGATTTATTCTCTCTCTCTCTCTCCATCTCCCACTGGTTCTGCTTCTCTGGAGAATCCTAATGTCAACACCATAAATACTCATTGGTGGGGACCTGGCTTAGAGATTGGTGGTTTGGTTCTGCACGTGACCAACAGTTCTGAGCCAATGCACTCGTATTCTCGCCTCACAGCTTCTGGGGATTACTTAAATGGCCCCTGAAATACAGTCTTGAGCAGGACACTCAGCATGAAGGCATTTCTCTGACCAAATATTCCTAGATATGGCATGTTTTTCAAAGCTTGAAATTAAAATCCGTGCTCAGAGCCCTTGATTTTTCCCCAGCTCTGCAAGTGCTATAGGGCTGAAAAGAACCACATGGTGTGAAAGGTTGAACATGCTTTATCTCAGCCTTGCAGAGAGAAGCTTTCTTGGGTGTCCAGACGCCATGGTTAAGTTCAAGGGGATGGTGTTGACCAGCCTCCTGTTTCTGAGAAGTAGGGCTCTCATCCCAACATGTGCTCCTCAAGGTCCCCAAGAAAGGCACCAGCACAAGCTTCCCCTATCATCTGGATCTTCTTCTAGTACTTTTTTTTTTTTCTGGTACTGGGCATTGAACCCAGGGGTGCTCAACCCCCTGCGTCACATCTCTAAACCTTTTTTTTCTCTATTTTGAGACAGGGTCTTGCTAAGTTGCTGAGGCTGGCTTTGAACTTGCAATCCTCCCGCCTCAGCCTTCTGAACTGCTGAGATTACAGGCATGTGCCACCAAGCCTAGCTTCAAATACTTGAATTCTAAGGAACTGTTTCTGCAATGCAAACTTGAGTAGGTAAATCTGGGTGCAGGCTGGTGAGACTTAGAAATTGAGCTATAGAGGCCTGTCCACTCTCACTGGGTTCTAAGTTGGCACCTACTGTAGGAGACACAACTGAGCATGTGGGTCTAGGGAGAGCTTCCCCAGCTGGGCAGAACCTGCCATGGCACACAGATGAGTGAGAGCCAGTTGGCCTCCGGTGACTCTGCTGAGATCCCAGGTGGGTGGACAGTGCCATCTCCTCTGGGGCCTGGATAAAGAGAGAGGCACTCTGAAACGGCAACAAAGTTTTGAAGTTTCCTGCTGGGATTTCTTTGCTAGCACCGTACAAACACGGTTAAGAGCACAATGTCTTCAGTAATAAAGGAGGAGGAGGAAAAAAAAAAATAATCCAGAGAGAAATCAACTTATGGCTCATTTAAACCTTATTGAAATTTCTACTGTGGAAACATTTAAATATCATAGTTACTGCCGTGTGCCTTCGCTCCTGCGATTCCCCGGTGGATGTTCCGTTGCACATTTGGTTGGGGAGCAGAACGATCAAGCGGTTTGGAGATTGCTTTCCCACTGCTAGGTAATTACAACAGGTTTTTATTCCAAATGTAAAGAATGAATTGTTTTTTTTTTTTTTTTAATAAAGGAAGCTCTTGATTGATCCAGGCCCCCTGCACCCCCAGACTCAGTCTGCACTGGCCCTTTGTTCCCACGTACCACGTCACGTTCCCAACATGACCTCCTCTGTTTCCTGCCTTTTCTGTAAGAAGCAGCTGGAAGGAGCTCTCCAGCCTCAGCTGCCGGCTCTTCTATCTCCCAGCCCGGGAGCCTGGCTGTTACTGTTTAGAGAAAGGGACAACCCCCTCCAGGTCTCTGTCAAGAACATTAAATATTTAGCCTGACTCCATCCTGGCCATCAAACACACTCAGTCTTCCTTTCTTACCCAAAGTGACACATTTCCCCACCTCCATCTTTTTTTTTTTTTCTTAATCCCAAGCAAGCAATTCAGGATTAACGCCGCATTTGTCAGCTCTGTCTGCGCACAGGCGTGAGCTCATCGGCTCTCTCCCACCAGACAGTTCAGCCAGGCAGCCAAGTGAGCACCTGCCCAAGACGCAAGTCCCCATCCGCTGCCCGCACCCTGCTTTGCATGGGCATCCGGTTCCTCAGGTCTAGCTCTGGGCAGCCTTCTCCTGGTCACCCGACACATTTCTTTTCTTCCCTAACTCTCTCTGCCTCTGGCTACTGTGTGTGGGGAAAATAAATTCTCTTTATGCTATGTCACCTCGAATGTCACCAGGAGGGAGAAGTCCTGGCAGCAGCCTCTACACCTCAGGTGACATGGTTGGGAGTGCAGGGCAGGCTCTGGGGCAGGACAAAGAGCATGGCTCTGAAGGTCAGCTCATTCTTTTGCAGCTGTGTGGCTCTGTGTGGCTCCCTACCCCTCTGTCTCTCAGTTTCCCTTTCTGTAATATAAAGGAGGTAGACTAGATATCCCTGCATCCCTTTTTACCCCACAACGTGACATTTTGACAATGCCCACTTCAGTCCATTATCTGATGTTACCTTCTCCGTGTCCATGTGCCCTTCCCTGAATATAAACACGCAGGGCTGGAGCCAGACAGAAGCAGTGTGCTTGGCGTGGAGTCACATGGCTTTGAGGGACAATCGTCTGTTAATTATCAGGTTTGTTCTTGGGAGAGGAAGGGAGTGAGGAATGCCACGGGGCCCAGGTAGACTGAAGAAATATGAATGGAGACCCAGCAGCTTCCAAGGGACAGACTGGCTGCTGGCTTTAGGAGTTGGCCCCCTGCACTGTTTCTGGCTGTACCTTTGGGGAAGCCACTTGTCCTCTCTGAGCTTTGGTTTTCATCATTTATTTAATGGGGTGATATTTTCCATGCACTCACTGTAGGCGTGTCGGTGAAGAGGTGAAAACAATTTTTTTGGAAGGGAAAAGAAGCCGGAGGACCAAAGGGAAACCGAGGCAAGGGCTGTTCCATGCAAGTTAAGAAATACTGACTACAGCTCTCCACTGGAGGGAGAAAAGGCCTCTTGTGTCCAGTCTGGATATTCATCGGGGTCCTGGCACTTCTCAAGGTCAGTGTCAGATGGTAGAGACCGCTATTGCTGCTTGGTAAAGAGATCGCAGCAGAGAGCTGGGGGACAAGAAGGGGCCTGGAAGGAAAGTTTCCTTGTTTGCTCCCGGCCTGGGGGGCAGGAGGCCGTGACCTTGTGGGACAAGTCCTCCATGTGAGAGCAAAGGCAGGGCCCGGGCCCTGGATTGCATGAGGCTGGTTTCTGTGGTGTGGCCAGCTCAGCGCAGAGGGCGAGGGGGTGGGGGATGGGAGGAGAGCAGCGGCTGTGCTGGGGGCGGACAAAGGGAGAAGACAAAGATTATTTTAAACCTGTATTAATCACTGCTCCAAACAGGGACTGGGGGTGGGCGCCGCAGCTGTCACAGGGAGGCTGGTGAGGGCGGTGCAAGAGAGTCCGGTAGGGAGGGGGCCCCCGAACACTTCACTTCCACCCAGGACCTTGGTGCAGCCCAGCTGTGAGCCCCAGGGCCTGGCTGAGTCTCTGTGGCACGTTCCAGAGACCAGAGTGAAAAATGGTAAAAACCATTTTACCATCTATGCACCCTCCCTGACATCTATGCACCCTCCTTGACAGCTTTACCTTCCGCTCTTGCCAGGAGTCAACCCAAATCAGTTTGGATTAGGTGACTCTTCTCCAAAGCTGGGAATGGCTTCCCATTGCCCAAAGAGTGGGCCTCCTCCATGGCATGACACACAAGGCCCTTGACCACTGGTCCATCTGGACCTCATGGCCTGGAACCCTGGCCATGAGTATGACAGTGATTGCCCTCCACACCCCCCCATGTGCCAGGACCAGAGTTAATGCTTCCACACAAGACTTCTAGAGTATTCCCATCTACCTTGCAGGTTACTTTCTACAGATGAGGAAATCAAAGTTCAGAGAAGTTGGATAAGTGGACCAAGGTCTGTCTGATATGCAAGCATATGTTCTGAATTTCTGGAGAGTTCCACAGATATTCATGAGTCCCTGCTTTTTTAGCTCTTATCTCATCCAAGGGGTCTCCTCTTTTCCCTTCTGTCCTTATAAACATACTTCTCATTCTTCGGGGTTCAGCTCCAATACCATCTCTTTCAAAGAAGGCTTCCTGGTTGGAATTCAACCGCAGGCTCAACAAACATTTTTATTTAATCTTCACTGTCGTTTCTGTAGTTTCTATTATCTCCGTTTCATAGATAAGAAAAAAGACGCTTAGAGAAATGAAGCAAAGTATCTGTGTTCAACAGCTAAGCGGCAGGACACAGATTCAAAGCCAGGTCCTCCGATGGCCCCAGGTCCAGTGTTCTTCAAAACACTTTCCACCATGTCAGTGACCCTTCCTTTATTCATCCACAGTCTTTTGTTTGGGTCTTTATTTAAGCTTATCAGATTCTATGGGTCTAACATCTGTTGTAGGATATTGGAGTACTCAATAATAATGACAATAGTCACTTCTTATTAAATTTATTAGGCACTGCAGACACTTTTTGTTTTTGCAACCATGAGGTCGTTATTGCTATGCCCATTCTTATAGATGAGAAACTGGCTCTTCAAGGCGCTAAGAATGATAACTGGTTAACACAGTTTCTAGGCTGCTGTGAGACTCTGATGCAGATTTGTCCCAGCTTCATGCTTTTCCCACTAAAAGCCTGACCCTTGCAGGCTCTTTAACAGTGAGGTCCAGGCTTCATTTATCCCTGAATCAGTAAGACCCTAACAGCATTTGGAGATTGGCCAATCCTGGTTAAGAGCACTGGCCACCACGGTCTCCTTGTCTGCTGGACACCAGCAGCTCCTTCTTTCACATTTCAACTCAATTGTCTTACACCTAGTCTTCTAAAGAGGTGTGGTAAATAATCCTCAACCTGTTTGACAAGGATTTTGAAATGTTACACTGGGGACACAGACACCTCCCTGAGTGAGAAATGGGTATCTTGAAGAGGAAAAGAGAGCCACTCTGCTGTGCCTGTTCCCTTGTTAAGACATTTCCCCATGATTTCCTAACTCTCTGTAGATTCTGTTCCATTCCTGGCTGGGGTGGGGGACAGTGAAGGGAGAGAACCCAGAACTGAAATCATCCCCAGGGATGTGAGCATTCCCAGGAAACAGAGGAGAGAGACTTCATTCACTCGGAGACATCTCCAAGGAAGAGGGACCCTCTGGAGGAGTTTATTTCCCATGAGAGGAGCCATTCTCAAGTCTGAGGACTCTTACATGAGACTGGAGAATATAGATGATGTTTTAATTCATTCAGAGGATTCTTTCGTGCTAAAAAGAAATTGCACATTAATGCAACTTTTGAAAAATGGTAATTATTAAGAACCAGCATGGATTCATGAAGATCAGGTGACACCAAATGAATCTTTTAATTAAGTTTTGGGGGCAGCTGTTTCTAAACCAAGGTTTCTCAATCTTGGCAATATTGACACTGGGCCTGATCATTTGTGTGTGTGTGTGTGTGTGTGTGTGTGTGTGTGTGTGTGTATAGATTGTCCTTTGCAATGTGAAATGTTTAGCAGCACCCTGGCCTCTACCCACTAGATAACAGCAGCACCTCCCAATACACACACACTCAATTGTGACAACCAAAAATGTCTTCAGACATTGCTAAGTGTCCTTTAGGAGAAAAATCTTTTCTAGTTGAAAACCATTATTCCAGATCAATCAATCAGGAAACTTCTATGCACCTAGTTCTTCAGCAAGATAATTGATGCATTTGAGCATTATCCCAGTGAATAAGAGGGAAAAAGATGGAATGTGAATGATCCTGGTTAGATGTGTCAGGAAGTGGAAGAACACTGCGTGACAGCGTGGATTTACGGATATCATCAAGCTGGGGCATGTCCATGGTGACAGGGCCCTGGGGTCTAGACATTTCTCTCAACAATTTGGAAAAAGACATTGATGACATGCTTATCATACATACAAATGTCACAAGACTGGGAGACATGAAACTATGTCACATGAAAGACTGAAGATGCAAAAGAACCTCAGACAATGTTAGGTGGAAAAAAGCCACACTTCAGAGCAGTTTGTACTATAGGATAACGTTTGTGTAAAAAGTGGTAAAATGTAAGAATCATTATCGGTATTTCCTTATATCTGCATAAGAAAACTCCAAAAGGCTACATAGGAAACTAAGAACAACATGGTCATGACCTACGTATCTATGCGGAGAGCAGGAAGCCTGGAGAGACAGAACAAAGTTGATGTGGGAATTTCTCGGTTTACCCAGTTGTATGTTTTGATTTCCAAATATGGAAGTGCATTATCTATTCGAATAACGAAATTAAAAGCAGATATCAACCTGTAGTCAAAATGAATCCAATGCAATCGAACGGATGCACATCAATCCTGCACTAGTTCAAAAAATTAATTTGGCTGAGCACGGTGGTGCACACCTGTAATCCCAGCAGCCTCAGCAATATAGTGAGGCTCTAAGCAACTTAGCGAGACCCTACCTCAAAATAAAAATAAAATAAAAATGGATGTGGCTCAGTAGCTAAGCACCCCTGAGTTCCATCCCTGGCATTCCCCTGGAAAAAAAATAAATCAATTTGGCCAGTATGAGGAAAGTAGGCTTGATAGGCTGATGTGAAAATCAGGTAGGAGTCACAGGCCATTAAGCCAACCAATTAACAAAGTGACCCACCAACATACACTAAAAGAAGCTTGGACTGTTTATAGTGCCCAGATCAAGGGCAATATCCCATTGCACTCTGGGCAGGTCAGACCCCATTTGCAGTCTTACCTTCATTTCTGTCTGCTATATTTTTGGAAAGGCATTCACAAGCATGGACAAAGGACAGTGACCTAGATGGCAAAGACCTGGAAACCATGAAAAATATGAGCAATAGGTGATGCAGCTAGAGATTCTTAAATTGGAGAAGACAAGACTTAAAAGGGACATGAAAGCTGTCTTCAAATAGCTAAAGGGCTGTCCTGTGCCAGAGGGATTAGCGGCTTTTTGTGCCGCTGCTCTAGACGGCAGGCTCCAAGCTATAGAACCAGGCCCTCTTCAAATTATTGGGAGGCCAATTTCAGCTCAGAACCATGCGAATCTGCCTTGGGAGAGAATAATAAGCAGTTACACATGTTGAGCACCTAGAAAGCATCAGGCACCGCCATAAGCATTTTCCCAGCATCCTCTCCCTGACTCTCTATAACCCCTGGACAAAGGTACTTTCTTCACTGTCATTTAACAAAAGGGAGAACTGAGCTTTCTGGAGAGGTTGAGTAAATGTGCCTGAGGTGACACCTCCAATAGATGGTGGACCAGTGTGACCCCCGACACACTGATTCTCCACCACTAAGCCAACTGCCCAAAGGTAGTGAGCTCTCCAGCATAAGCAGCATACAAAAGAGATAGAAACACTGCCTGGCCACAATGCTATAAGGAAATTCCTGCAGTAAGTGCCAGGGAATGGAGTGAGGTATACAGAGAAAATCAAGCAGACTCTGAGAATAAAATTACTGCTTTTTGTGGGAGTTGTGGTCAGTAAAAAAATCAAATAGGAAGAGTCAATGAGTAACACTTCCCTGGTACTGGACAGTAGCTTCTGTTCAAGGAAGCCTGTGACAACACATTAAGTCACATGTGCAGCAGTGCCCCTTAGCTCCAGATTTGCTTTCTGTGCTTCAGTACCTGTAGTCAACTTTACTATGAAAATATTAAATAGAAAATCCAAGAAAGAAATAATTAACAGGTTTTAAATTGCCCACCATCTGAGTAGCATAAGGAAATCTCATACCATCCCACTCCGGCTCAGGATATGAATCATCCCTTTGTCCAGCGTATCCATACTGTATATGCTACCCACCCATTAGCCATCTTGGTTTTCAGATTCACCATCATGATGTGGCAGTGCTTGTGTTCCAGGAATTCATCTTTTACTTAAAAACGGTCTCAAAAAAGTAGTGCAAAAGTAGTGATGGCAGCAACCTGGCTATGTCAAATAGTAGCTGTAAAATGTTTCCTCTAAGTGAAAAGATGAAAGTTCTCTACTTAATACGAAAAGAAAACTATATGCTGAGATTGATCGACAGCAAGAACAAATCCTCTAGCTATGAAGTTACAAAGAAGGAAAAAGAAACCAAGCTAGTTTTGCTACTGCACTTCAAACTGCAGAAGTTACAGCCATGGTGCATGAGAAATTCTTAGTTAAGATGGAAAAGGCACTAAGTCTATGGATGCATTCATAGAATGAAACAGTATACGTAGGGTTTGGTACTATCCATGGTTTTGGGCCCCCACTGGGGATTTTGGAATACATTCCCTGCGTATAAGAGGAATTGTGCTTTCCTATTCACAAAGTCCCTTCATGGACTAATCTTATATAAGTAATCAACTGTCTTATAAGAAAATGTCCCCTCTGACAGGATGCAGGTGGCATGGTAAGGTGAGAAGTTTCTCCAGAGATGGAAAGGGAGAAAGATAACACAATTTGGTTTTCATTTGACTAATAAGGATGAACTGGGGGGAGAAGAGAAGAGAGGAGAGAAAAAATACACAACTCTTTCCAACCTCATCTGGGGCCCATCAGACCTGCATGTCTGCCCCCATATACTTACCAGTATTTCCAAACTGACCAAACTCCAAAAGGCAAAGGACCCATCGAGCACCCTGATTCCTCTATCATGGAGTGGCAAGAGTGAACATTTATGGGTTGGAAAAAGGAAAAGCCTGCAAGTAATAAGCCAGATTTAACTCTGGCTGAATGAAGGCAGATAAACCAAGTTTTATAAAGTTATCTGACATGCTGGCTGTAAAAAAGAAAGATGAGCGGGACTTAAATATGAGAAGGAATTGCTTTGGGGCATCAAGAAAAATCCATGCTCAGTGGAAAGGCGCTATGAAGAAGGATTTGTCATTTGGAGGGGCTCCCACAGGCCCCGTTTACGCAGGGGACCTGGGAAGTTGGCATGAAATGTCGAAGAATGAGCTCAGGCCTTGGGCCCACTACAGGGCTCTCTCTCTGGCAAAGGGGGAAGGCCCCAGGTCCTGGCAAAGGCCATGGGTCAACACTGTGGGCCTAGAACAAGGTCACCTCAGCTGAGTGAACAAGAGTTATTTGGGGAGCTTCTTACAGAGAGGGCAAGGAGCCAGGAGGGCAAGGGCTGATGGCAGTTGTGCTCAAACCAGAGGCCATGGTCTTGGATGGAGGGGCCCCGAGTGCCTGCCTATCTGAAGGCCAGTGGCAGCCCAACCTCCTGTCAATCTCTGGTTATGTCTGCAAGGGAAGGAGGAGATGGGAGAGGTCAGTTTATCACTGGGGACCTCCCAGGACCAGGGATGTGTGTTGATCTTGATTAGATGAGTCTTTCTGGGTAAAGGGAGGTGACAAGGTTGCTGGGCTGGGCCTTATTCTATGATGCTCAGTACGCTACTGCTCCTCCCTGGACCAGGCCATGGAACACAAGCATCAGCACCATCAATAAGCAGAGGGCTGGCCTGGAAATGTGGGGGGCAGCTGCTCTAGCTTTGCCAGTGGGTCAAGCCCATGGAGTGAGTAACTGGTGAACCCTGACCCTATTCAGGCAAAGAGGAAGGACAGGAGGCCCCCTGGTACCCACTGCCTCACTGTTGGCCTGCTTTTCCCCAGAGAGGACTTCTGGGGTGCTGGCTCTGTGCTTAGAATATCACTGAACAAAACAAAGGTCCTGCTCCTGTGGAGCACACACTCTAGTGAGGGGAGGGTCATGTAAATAAGAAACATGTCAAAAGATGGAGGGTGAAAAGTGCTAGAGAGGAAAAACCCGAGCAGAGGAAGTGGGAGCTGGAGGCCCGGGGAGGTTAGGGTGGGCTTCGTGCAGATGATGGCATCTGAGAGAGCTGGCGATGAGGACACCTGGAGGTGAGCATGTCAGGCAGTCAAGAGAAAAGTCCCAAGTTGAGAGCATGTCTGGAAAGTTGAGTGACAGCAGACAGAGTGCTGGGATCAAGAGGGAGTTGTAGGTGATGGATTCACTGAGGCTATGGGAGTCATATCATGGAGGACCTTGAAGGGCACTGTAAAGACGTGGCTTTGCCTATGGATGAAAAAAGATTTTGAGCATCAGAAGGGTTTTGAGCAGAGGAAAACAAACTCTGAATTACGTCTGAAAAAAGTCATGCTGGCTGCTATGATGAGCAGATAAGGGGTCCCGGATAGCAGGGGGAGACCAGTGAAGAGGACATTAGGGTCATGCAGAGAGGACGGGGGCTTGCAGCAGCGAGGTAGGAGGGGGATGGGAGACATGGTCAAGGCACTGAGGGAAAGATGGCAAGGTTTCTGGAGACGTTGGATATGGGCAGTGAGATAAACAGAGGCAGCAAGGATGAATCCCTGGCTTTCTATCCATGAAGGTATATGGGTGGAGCAGGTGTGGGCCAAGCAGGGCAGGGGGAGGAAATCACACAATGGGTTTAGGACTCATTAAATTTGAAATGTTCACCAGATACCTAAGAGCTCAGCTGGATACTAAGCTGGAGTTTGGAGAGGAGTCTACAGTGGAATTATATACACAGGAGTCTTACTATGCAGAGTGTCTAAAACCAGAAAATTAGAGGAGATGACATGGAGTGAGTGCACTGGAGCAAAGAACCCAGGGCAGGTCCTGGGCCCTTCCACATCCACAGGTGGGGGAGAAGAGAAGCCAGCAAGACACTGTCAGGGAGGGAACACCGAGGTGGGAGGACAGGACAGCACGGTGTCCTAGAAGTCTGGAGAAGAAAAGGCATCATGCAGGCTGAGTGACCAGGTGGGCTAAATACTATTGACATGTGCCAGGTAAGATGAAGGATGAGCAATGACTGTAGAATACGGCACTATGGAGGTCACTGTCATCTCAAAATAGAAGAGCTTCCGGAGAGTGGCCTAGGAGAAACCCTGGATGGGTGAGTTTCAGGCAGCCCAGGGCAGAGGGGCTGCAGAGCAGAGTGATGGAAAGCGTGGGCCCTCCAGCTGCTGTTCGAATCCCAGCTCTGTCTAGGACTAGCCCTGGGACTGTCCGCGGACGTTTCTCTGCTCCATTTCCTAATCTGAAGCCACCTACTTCATAAGGTGGTTATGAGGATTAAGCCATTTAGCATCTGTAAATCGTCAGGCACAGGAGCAACACAATAAATGCTTATTAGTTAAAAAGAAAAAAAAATAGGGGTTGGGGTGGTGGCTCAGTGGCAGAACGCTTGCTTTGCATGGGTGAGGCACTGGGTTCAGTCCTCCGCACCACATAATAAATAAATAAAGTAAATGTATTATGTCATCTACAACTAAAAATTAAAAAAAAAATTTTAAAAAGGAAAAAAACAGGAAGAGATGAATCAGTCCCTTGTTTCAAGGAGGATCAGCTGAAGAGAAATGGCTTATTAGTAAAAAGTAGTAAGAGGGAAGGTGTTTTTTAAGAGGGAAGGAATATGGAGCATCTGGATGCCGACTGGCAACAGTCCACTAGAGAGGAGAATTCACAGTGCAGAAGACAGAGGGGAGACTTGGTGGAGAGCTGTCTTGCAAGAAGGGTGGGACCCAGCACCCCAATGCACAAGCTGCATGTGGCTCCTCAGTTCCTCAGGGGGTCCCCACCAAGTCCTTCTCAGAGCAGCCCTGGCTCACCAGCTAAAAGCTCCACTCTCAAGTGCACTGTACCCTCTTCTCGATGGCCTTCGTCCACATCTGACTTTTTACCTCACTTCTCTTATTTTTGCCTGTCTCCCAAAAAGTATGGAAACTCCCTAAATGCAGGGATCTTTGGCTGCCTTGTTGATAGTTTAGGAAGTGCTTGGTAGATAGTAAGTGTTCAATAAATATTTGCTGACTAAAAAAAGGAGTCGGCATCTGTACGGAGGGAGATCCTTGCCCATCAGGGAAGACTAGCTTCCTTCTTCATTTATTCTACAAATACTTTCTGAGCATCTGCGTTCCAGGAACTGCATTAGGTTCTAAGGAACTGGAGATGAATCCCAGCCCCCCCTTGTCCTCACTGAGACAACTTCTGTGTGTGTGTGTGTGTGTGTGTGTGTGTGATGTGTGTGGTAGGGTGAGGAGAAAAAATACAAGGCAACGTGGTAAGTCCACCATGAGAGGGAAATCAGGGTCTCAGAGGCCAGGGCATGTGGACTGGGAAAAGCTTCCTAGAGGGTACCCAGGAACCTGAAAAGTAAAACAGAGTTGGCCAAGTTTTAGGTGAAGAAGCCGCAGGAACAAAGGTCTGGTAGCCAGAGACCAAAGCTCACCTCAGTCCTTGTGCCCTCCTCCAGAAAGCTCTTCTGGCCACTCTGGCCCCCAGACTCTCTCTGCTCAGACCCTTAACAGCACCTGTTGTATCGCGTAGTGGTGAGTTTTGCCCTGGACTATGGGCCCAGCCTCCAGAACAAGCCCTGAGCCCTTAGGCAGAGGTGAGTCTTCTTAAGGAAGGAGCTATGCACCCTCTAGCAGCCATTTATAGGTAGCGAGTGCTCAGAAGCCATTTGCTAACAAAATGATCCTGAGTGCTCACCGTGACCTAGGTAGAAGGGAGGCCGCTGAGAAGGCAGGAAAAGCCCTGCTTCCTAGAACCACCATCTGTGTGGGGAGATAATGCCACGGGTCTCCTGGTGTTTCCATTGACTCAGGGGTCAGGTCGTAGATGGAGAGAGAGGAATCAACAGCTCCATTTTGGACATAATAGGTCTGAGGAGCCTGTGGCTTAGGGCGGAAGGCAGGACAGAAGAGAGGTCCAAGCCTGCTAGGGTTTGGACATGAGGTGTCCCCTGAGAGCTTCCGTGTTGATGCACCAATGTTCAGAGGTGAAATGATGGGACTGTGAGAGCTGTAACCTACTCAGTCCTTCCTGATTTGCCTGGACTGACTGGGTGGTGACTGTGGGCAGGTGGCGGGTGGCTGGAAGAGGTGGGTCCCTGGAAGGGTCATCTTCCCTGTGGCCTCTTGCCCTCTCCTGCCTCCTGGATGCCATCAGGGGAGCAGCTTTCTTGGGCTGCACCCTTCTGCCATGTTGTTCCGCCTCACACCTTCCGCCCAGAGCAATGGAACTGGCCCATCATAAACAGAACCTCTGAATCCATGAGCCCCCAACTTTTCCTCCTCTGAGTTGCTCTGACTGGGAATTTTGCTCACAGAGATGAACAGCTGACTAAAACAAGGACCCAAGACTTCTGCGATCAGCCCTCTCGCTGGGCTCTCAGAAGCCCCCTCACTCCCCACCACCCCTCCTTCACACACCAGCCCAGAGTATTTCAAACACGAACCAGATCATACGACCTCAGGGCTGCCAACCCTCCCGCGGCTGTCCATCACATCTCACAGAGGCTCCACATCTTCCTATGGATGGCGAGGGGCCCTGTGGTCTCCCCCTCGGCTCTGCTCAACTTGGGATGCCTCCTCTCCACCAGACTTGCTCACTCTCCCTCCTTCCTCAGGCCAGGACAGGGGGTGGCAGGACCTCGGGCCTGGAATGCCCTTTCCCTGGGTCTCTGCGGAGCCACCTCCTCCACTTGAGCTCCTCTGCCCCTTCCTCAGAGAAGCTTTGAACTCGGCTGAAGCTGGGTTGCTTTCCTACCCGACCTGTCCACGGCATTTTGCTTGAAGTCATCTTAGATGTCGCATGTGTATTTTTTACAGCTTGTTTATCCCCCTGTGCTCTCCCCCTGCAGAACATAAGAGCAGGAACTCTGGCCCGAGATTCTAGAACAGGACCTTGGCACCTAGTAAACACTGATTAATGCTCTTTGCAGGAGTTGAAGACGGCAGGAAGGACGGTTGGTTTCTGCACTGCCTGCATGGGCGGCGATGTGGGCAGCTCCTGGTTGGGTTGGAGAGGGGCTGGTCCAGGGTCACCAGGTGAGGAATCAGTGGGCCCCAGCTGGAAGGAGGGAGAGCCTCGCTGGCCGTGAGACTGTTGGTGTAGCCTGCGTCTGCCTGACCTTTCTGAGGATTTCTTTCTCTTAAACAAATATCCAGAGACTCCTCCTTACCTGGGAGAGGGGGAAGAGGAGAGGGAAGTAGAAGAGGGAGGAGGGAAGAAAGGGGAGGGGCAAGATGAAGGAGGAGGAAGAAGGAAATCAGGAGGGAGGAAGGGAGAACAGGGGAAAGGGGGAAGAGAAGGAGGGAGTAGGAAGAAGAAAGGGAAGATGGAGAGAGGAGAAAGAGGGAAGAGGCAGGGGAGGGAGGAGGAGCAGGAGGGAGGACTCTGGCTCTGTGGGATCAGGCTGGGCCAGACTGCCAGGGGGATTCTCTGCCGGAACCCTGAAGATCAGGGGAAGCCCTGGGGCAACAGAAGGCTTGCTTCAGAGCCCCGAGGCCTCCTAGAGCCAAGCGCACCCAACGGGGAGGTGGAGGAAGGGGGTAATAAAAATTAAATTAAAAAAAAATTTTTAAAGTTGGAAGAACAAATTATTTGGAGACGAAGCAAAAATATCTGTGACACACCGAGCACTGTTTTAATGACAGCCCGTGTGGGAGGACAGTTTAGTCATATTTTTCATTTTCTCTTCCCCGGGGAGCTGCGTTCCAGTGATCAGGCCCTGATATCAAATTGGCATGTTCCCTGAATCAGTCACCTCCTCGGTGTATCCAGTGCGTGGTGAGTCAGGGGGCCGGGAGGAACCCTGGCCTTCTGTTCAGGATGCCTCGGTTTGCCCTCCACCCTCCGTGGGGGGAGCAGGGGGCCTGGGGGGGGGCCTAGTGCAGAAGAGCAGGTGGGCAGGGGCCAGCAGGTGGGCAGGGAGCTGCGGAGGAACAGCTGTCAGCTCCCCCGCAGGGCAGGGCTGAGTGTCTGAATCTCCCGCCAGCTCCTGGGCTGAGGATGGGACTCCTCCCGGATCTGGGGCCACCTCCAG
Source organism: Urocitellus parryii (assembly GCF_045843805.1). Lineage (NCBI taxonomy): Eukaryota > Metazoa > Chordata > Mammalia > Rodentia > Sciuridae > Urocitellus > Urocitellus parryii. The sequence continues at coordinate 104,586,669 of NC_135541.1, forward strand.
TGTGGAAAAGCATTTCTTCGAAGAAAGCTTGGTGAAATGCCAGGAGGAAGAAGAGCGGGAAGCGGTTCTGCCATCCCCTCCCTCAGGCGAAGTGCTTCCAGAACTAAAGACCAAAATAATGAGGATGATTTCAATCGACTGCCAGAAGGCGAGGGCTCACTGGGCCTCCTGGTTCTCCTCCCCAAGGCCCTGGGAGGCGGTGCGGACAGTCCCTTGGCAGCGACAGAAACAGAAGCTTAGAAATAAAGGGAGTCTCCACATCAGAGTGGAGAGTGGAACCCAGACCTGCAGGATCCCAGAGTCTGAAGTCCTCCTGCCCAGAATGGTAGGGGACGGCAGGTGAAAAATGACACAGAAACTGGAGGGGGCCTTCCTCTACCGCTACCTCTTCACCCAAAAGTTATTTATTTATTTATTTATTTATTTATTTATACACAGGGTCTCACTCCACTGCCCACACTGGCCTTGAACTCCTGACTCAAGGGATCCTCCTGCCTCAGCCTCCCAAGTAGCTGTGAATGCCTTCACCCAGATCTCAACTCATCCTAGTTACTGTTTTATTTTTAATATGGTTCACTTAGTCCCTAGAATTGCATTTCCCCCAAAGTTAACAGGGATCAGGAATGGCTCTTCTTGTTTGATAGGTGGGGAAACAGAGGCCCAGAAAGAGGTAAGGGGCATTGAAGGACAGTGCCATTCAGGCCCTACAGAACTCCAAGTCTTACCTCCGTTACCTACTGGCTGTCTAGAAGACAGCACCCTACTTCAATTTTCCCTCTTCGTTTTTCCCATCTGTAAAATCAGAATAACGAGCTCCATCTCAGAGAACTGCTGATAGGTTCAAATGAGCTCAAGAAAGAATGTTGAAAGTACTGGGTAAACTCTAAAGTATCGTGCCAAAACAGGAGGTGTTATCCTTCTTCAAAAAACACCATCATCAAATATTGGTTAACAGTATGCATTGCCTGGGTTCAAATACTGGCTCCTTCCCTGATGAGCTGTGAAGCCTTTGACAAGTTAATTAACCTCTCTGCTTGTTTCACCCTCTGTAGAGTGGGAACATTGTTAGTACGTTCCTCATGAACTGTTATAAGATCTAAACCCATGAACACACCGGTAAGGGGTAAGAGAGTTCCAGTGCATGCAAGAGCTTGGTAAGTGCCATTACTGCCATCAACACCACACTGTCCTGCTGACCAGATGCAAACTCCTTGAGGCTGCTGGATCTGTCTTTTCCCTTCTTCTGCATGCTTAGCACACAGGCTGGCAGAGTAGGTGCTTGGTATGCACTGGTGAACCAAGAGCTGCACACCAGCAGACCCCTTCCTATGAGTGCATGCCCTGCCCAGTAAATGCCAGGGGACTTTCTGAAGTCCTCAGCAGTGTTTGGTGCGCATGAGGTTTTTCAGGGTTGCCATGACAATCCCATAGCTCCACTGCACTGAAGCTCCTGACCCCAGGCTCCAGCTCCTGCCTGTCCCCCGGGGATGCTCACGGCCTAGAGAAGTGAGGGGGTCTTCCCAGCCCTTCTAGTCCTATCTCCTTACCCCAGAAAACTGCTGACTCTGAGCCCTTGGCAGGGCTCCTGGGCCTCAGTCCAGATTGCCTCCCTGGACTTTGGCTCTGGTTTGGGGGCCGCCCTGCAGGGGTGAGACTCAGGTGCTTGTTCCTCTGGTGCCTCTGCACCTGTGGCGTGGCATAGCACTGAGCATGCAGGCCTGGGAGGGGCAGACCAAGGGGAGTTGAGGGCAGAGGATGCACATGCAGCACCTGTGGGGGTGGGGGAGGCTGGGTGCAGGAACAGGTGCCTGCTTGTAGGTCTGTGTGTGTCACCTGGGGGAAGGGGCAAGAGCAGGTCCCCAGACCCACCTCTCAAGATGCGACATGGACTCAGCATTTAATTTCCATGAGGAATCTGAAGGATGGATAAATACAGATCAGCCATAATGGAGAAAAAACTTTTTATTTCCTGTTCAGCTATGTTTTGGTCCACCAGATACTTTGGGACATCAGAAGTCGCTCATCTCCCAATACAACCCTCCTTCCATAGAACACAATCTGGCCTCATCAGCCCTTGGGCATCCTCAGAACAGCAGCCGCTGAACCTGGACTTCCAGGGTTGGTGTCCCAGCCTCACTTCCTGCCTACGACCCTCAGCATGTTACTCAATCTCTCAGGTTCAGTTTCCTCTTGCAGCAAATAGCACCACTATAGTGACCACTCCTGGGGATGGGGAGGAGGAATCCATTAATCCAGGGGAGTGCTTAGAGAGGGAGGGGCTCCTGCAGTTCCTGTCACTCAGCCTCTTTCCTAGCCTTGATCACACCCATGGGTGGGCAATAAAAATGAATTCATAAAAGCCCACCACCCCTGCTCCGGGGAGCCCTCCTGAATCTCCCTGCAGGGTTTACTGCCCTTCATTGCTCTCCACAGTTCAAACCTGCACCTCTCCGGGCCTGGCCGTGGATGTTCTGGTCACTGTTTGACAGTGACTACACAAGGTCACCATTGGAGGCACGTGGCCATCAACCCTGGGAGCTTCCTAAGGGCCCAGGACGTTTGACTCTGGGTCTCTGGGGCTGGCACAATGAGACTTTCAGTAAGTGTGTGGTGAATGAAAACCCAAGTAAAGTGGCACTGCAGAGAGTAAATATATGTGTTTTACTGATGTTTACCGAGTGTGGCGCTTTAACTAAAGATAAAGGAGTGACCTCATCTTCTAGAAGCTCAGAACCCCAGAGGAGGTGCACATAAGGAAACAGCAGCGAATCAAACTATGAGGTCCAGATGGCTGTCCAAAGGAAACTGAGGCCACTTCTGGCAGAGGGCAGGGAGCAAAGGCAAGGGTAGAGGGCACTCCTGGAGCAGAGGTGCCTCCCTCTGCCCTCAGCTGCAGGACCCCAGACCAGACTAGTATGGCAATTGCTTTACACCCTAGTTAGGGACGGAGCTTTTCCAGAGCTCAGCACCATCTCATTTGTTCTCTTCCCTGTCACTGGTGTTACTTGCTGGCACACTAGACCCAGGGACAGGGTGGTAGATCCAGTTCCAGCCTCCTCAAAGTAGTGGCAGGAGCTCTCTCTAACCACCCTGTGCCATCCAAGCCTCCCAGCACTAGGGACCAGGCTCTGTTCTTACCCCAAAGGCCACAGCCAATGTCTGCCCTTGGTGCCGTCAAACAGTGGCTGCGGGAGTCACTTTATAGCTCGGTTCCAGTCTCTTCCCTGCTGTTTTGCCCAATCTCTAGTCTATCACTGTTGACTGGTGACTCCACTGAGCCCTGAGTGTCTCAGCTGTAGAACAAGGTTGAAAGTCGACCCTTCCTCCCATGGATCTGGAGAGGCTTAAATACAGGGAATGTAAAGCGCTTAAGGTTTTGTCCATAAGAGTCCCCTGCAAACGCCAGCCCCCTCTCCAGACTCTGCTTTTCTTCCTTTTGCACAAAGAGCATCAATCTGTAAAGGTCTTTATGTTCTGCCTGAGGTTGGAGCTGGGCTGGGGAGGCTGGGATGGCCTTGGCATCCTGCCTCTTGCTCTGGGTGACAGAAGGGATGTGTCTGCAGAAAGGCCTACCGAGAGCCACGCTGACCACACATCCAGACACAATTTCTGTGGCTTCACGCTCGTCTGGTCAACTATATTGGGTCTAGCAAAGCGAGGAGACTGAGTTCCATCTGCTGCCCACTAGAACTCCTACCCTCGGGAGTCAGACCTGGGAAGTTGTTTTTCATCCCTCCTTTGATGTCTGTGAGCACACAGGTACACCTGTGGGTGGGAGGAGGCAAGGGATGCAGGTGGTGGCAAAGGAGGGCAGAATTGAGCGCTCCCAGGAGAGCTACCTGGCACTTGAATATGGAGCACCCTGTGGCTGGGAAAGGGTGGGTCTGATGCTACAAGGGTGCAGTCTGAGGTTCCTTGCCACACTCCATGTGAGTCACTAGGGGACCAAGGCATCCATGTAATGCTTCCCAGGGACTCTATGCAACATGGCCTGGAGCGGGGGACAATCAGGGACACTTTCCCCTAACTCCTCCATGTCCCTCTCCCTCTCAGCTCTGGCAGGGAAGAGCCTCTTTCTTCACCTCGGAAGCTCTCATCATGCATTATCTGAGACGAGGGTGCAGTAGAACCCCCACTCAGCCTTCCAACCCCCAGAGAGGGCACTTCAAGGCCTGGCGCCCAGCGTGTTCCCTGCCAGACCACCATTCACGTTAGATTCTCGAGGAACTGCACCCTAGTCACAAACTTGACACAGCGAGGAGAAAAAGATGATGTAGACACAGACCCGCCTCCCCCCACAGGGTCTCGCCGTTGCCCAGGCTGGCCTTGGGCTCCAGGGCTCAAACCAACCTCCTGCCTCAGCTTCCTGAGTAGCGGAGGCTGCAGGCACGTGCACCTGACCATAGAGGCAGACTGGTCACTTGCGAGCTTTGTGATTGCAGAGAGATTCCTAAGGTTCCTGAGTCTACTTCCTTGTCTGTAAAATGAGGCGAACAAAATTGTGTTTGTCTTGCCCAGGCAAACAATGGAATCTGAAAGGCTGGATGAATGAACGTGTATGGAATGATGGTTACAGGGATTAAATGAGATGGGAGAAGCGAGGCACTCACCAGTGCTGTCACATATTAAGCATTCAGTAAAAGGTGGTTATTATTGTTAGCTATTATCCAGGAACAAAGTCTTATCATTCAGTCAGATCAGTTCCCAGAGCTAATATAAAATCAGGTAATTAAGGTTAAATAGTGACATGCCCCAAAGAATCCACGCAGTGGCTCCTGGAGTCCAGAGGTGATTTGTTGTATTCCATCCCATTTATTTTAACAAGTTTCTATTGAGCACATCTTAGGTACCCAGGATTGGTGAGATCTGAGCAAGGTACAGAAGATAAAGCCAAACCATCCTCCTAAAGAGTCACTTTTTAGTTGGAGAGGCAAGATCAACTCTTATTAGCCTAAGCACCTTCTGGCTGGGCTAATAAAGATGTGGATACATGCTAAAGCCAGGGTGAAACTTTCATTTCTTTTTTTTTTTCCAACAAATATTCCTACTGCACTAGCTGTGCATAGCAGGCCCCTAGCGAGGCACTGGAGACCCTGAGATAAACTGATGAGCTGCTTCCAGATTACAGACTGAGATCTCATGAAAATGGGTCAGGACAGTAAACACTAAAGCAGAACACTGAGCTCAGAGCACTATCTCTGCATGGAAGGTGGAGACCTGTTCCCAGTACTTCAGAGGAAAGAATTGAGGAAAAATGCTCTCTTTTCTGGGGGACATAGAGCCCAAATCCTCAACCTTCCCTCACCTCCCTGGAGGCTGGAGGGAACCAAGGTATCGACCTGGCACCCCATGTTGACCACTGTAGACAGTCCCTGAAAGCAGCATCTCCCACCACGATTCCCAGGCATCCCAAGCTTTGCAAGAATCCTGGAGCATCAGCACTGATTAGAAGGGAACTTCAAGATTGTTCAAATGAGATGGAGCCTTGTTTTGCAGCAGAGACTGAGGCCCAGAAAAGTTAAAAAATCCCAAACTACTCCATCAGGCAGCAAGAAATTGAGGAAGATCCCTGGGCCCCCAATCTGGACAGTGCTCTACTTATTAAAGCATGAAAGAGCCGGAGGATTCAGAAACTCCCAGAGCCCCCCAGCCTCAACAGATGGATCAGGTGAATGGAGAGAGGTGGGTCCCTGCTCCCAGCACCTGGCCAGTGGACCCAGGAGACATGGGGCTCAAATTAATAGAGTGAGGGAGGCCAGTTTTATTTTTATTTTATTATTTTTTTTTTTTTAGCTTCAAATCAAAACAGCAAATCATGCAAAAGTTTTATTTTTATTGTGGATGATAATCTACAAAATGGAAAAAAGTAGTGCTGTCAGAGACTGGTCCATTCTTTTCAGCTTTCACACTTAGCTTTTTTGCAAGCTGGAAGAGAATCATCACCCTCTTCTGATGGCCGAGGTTTCTTCACTGTAGAAATAATTCCAAAAGCAGTTTTTCTAGTTTCTCCATGGAGAAGTGCTGCTCGGCAATTGGTGGACACTGCAGCCTTAGCATCACTTTCAGATAGCCCAAACAGCAACCCTAAGTTTGCCACATCATATGGCCCTCTTATTTCCAAAGGCCTTTCTGCAGCACTGGATATAATTATATTCTTTCCTTTGCAGATCTGCATCAAATTGAGGGCATTGGAAATTGTGTACCTTCTCATTGTGGAGTCTTTGATGGCAGGACTATAGACAAGTTCAAAGCCCAGGCCTCGGTCAATTGCCACATTAATAGGAGGTCTTTTGAAGTAAAATGGTAGTTTCTCTGTTACAGTTATGCAGACTAAATCCACATCTAAATGCGTGCAAGCAACATGAAATAATTTTTCTGTCTTTGGAAAAACTGCAACAATATCATACAGCCGGACTCTTGAAGAAGTAGCCCTCAAAACATTGCAGTGAGAAGGATCAGTAACTATAATTGTCAATCTCGTTAAAATTTTAATTGGTCTTGATTTTCCCTGTACAATTGGGAAAGTTGGGAAGAGGTCAGAAATAGCTATGGGTTTCTCAATTTCCTGTTTTTTTTCCTTAAAGTCAACAATATGATTGATGGCAACAACTGAATATCCAAGATGAGCGGCAGTCTCCACGAGTCCGCGCAGAGCCTTCAGGTCGGAACCCGCTCTTATATCCAAATCTGCAAACACCGCCATGCTGAAGTTCCCGGGAGGCCAGTTTTAAAGTGGGCCCAGGACTCTAGGGAGCTAATATGTGGGACACTTTGTACTGTGAGTCAGAAAAATCTAGTGTTCAAGGGTTAGAAGGGTGGAGGAAGGAGCAGGTGAATGGCAAGTGACTTAGTAAAACATCTGTACCCATTGGATACAACTGACAGGGCCCTGGAGCAACAGGCATCAATTTAGTGGAAGAAAAGCCCCTCACGTCCCCCGGAAAAAGGGGAGTGTGGATGAGACACAGGAAGTATGTGGCTAAGATAGGTCCCCAAATCTCGCACAAGCTCCTGGGCAGAATGCTGTCTCTAACACTGGGTAGACAAATGAATCCTGCTCCCATCCTGCCTCCTCATTGCTTGGTCATGACAGTAGTGTGTGAAGGTGCCTGACTTGTGTCCTTACTACCATGAGAGCTGTTGGTTCAGAACTCCGGGACCAGGACAACATTTGCATTCAAATCTGAGCTTTGCCAGTTATTCTCCAGGGCAATACCCTAGGGCAAGTTCAACCTCTCTGATCCTTAGTTTTTCCTTTGTCCAAATGAAGTTAACTATGTATTTTGAGGTTGTGAGGCATCTATGACATGCACTGGGTGTCAAACATCTAATACGGTGTCTGGAATATAGTAAGTGTTCGGTAAATGATATGATTATTATTTTTTCATATAGTCCCCTGCTCATTCTCAACACCCTTTGGGAAAGTAATAGTGCTTTGCCCATAGTAGGTGCTCAATAAATATTATTAACAGTACATATTTGCATATATTCAGGCATATGGATACACAGTTAACATACATACATAAATGCGGAACTGCTTACAATCCGAGTTCAAAAACAGACTCTGAAAGTCAGAAGGATTCCTTCCTCCCATATACTTTGGGGTAGGACTGGGCTGCCCAGAGAAAGAAGTGGGACTTTTTTTCTCTCTGACTGCAGACATGGACTACTATGGCTGAGAGGCTGGTGACCACCTGTCCAGGAGGGGCAGAAGGAAGTGCTAGTTACAGCATCGGGATCTTTGCTGTGGCTTTCCTTAGTGCCCACTTATTACCACCAGCTGAGTTAGTGCAGGAACGGTCAGGTCAGTGGGAGGTTGGAGACATTCGACATGGAGGTGATACAGAGGGAAACTTCCAAACGTCTTTGCTGAGCAGTCTGGAGAGGTACCCAGACACCCACTTGAATGTTCCTGGCCAACTCTGGTTCAGGCCTCTGAAGATTGCTTCTCTCCTCAGACTCAGAGATGCCAGAGTGGAGGTTCCAAGGGAGAAGCCATTGATTTCTGATCTTTTAACTTGCTTGCTAAGCAACAGGGTCATCTGCATCTACTGCCATATTTGGGCAAAATTTGAACAATGAGAATTATCCTGATGGAATACTTCACCTAACACTGCCGACATCCCTGCAGAATGTCAGGTCTGCTGGGCATGTCCCACACAGACTGGCAGGGAGAGGCATGTGGACCCAGACCCATCGGTGGTCCTCCTGCAGCCCCCGCCCCACCATTTCACACTGTGCTGGGCTGCATGAGCCTTGGGCCCTATCCTTTGGCTTCTTTTTAGTGCCATGCTCCTGGGAGCTTAAGGAGCCTCAGGAGGCCAGAACCTCAAATTCTCCTTTCCTTGTACAGTGCCCCAGGCTGAGGGAGCTCAGTCCAGGACACAGCTTGGGCCGCCAAAGCAAGCAGAGGGACAAATAATTACCTGGTGAATTCAGGCAAATAAACAACTTATTGGTTCTGGTGTGCTGAGCTCCTTTCTTGTGTCTTTGGAGGGCATGGAGGGGGGCACTTGGAGCAAATCCTCAGGCTGCCTGGCCATTAACTTCCATTTCCAGCCACCAAGTCCTGCTGTGCCCTCCCGACTGTGGAGTCCCTCCAGAGATCCATTACTCCAGGACCCTGGGACAAATGCTCAATTGCCCTGGAGTGCCCTTCCCTGGGTCCCCCTTGTAGATGCTCCTGTGCCCTTTCCAATGCCTGCCTGGCTGTCTGCTTCTGCTCTCCAGGAGCTTTGGATTTGGGAACGGGGTGGGTGGGTGGAGGGGCTGTTCAAGGGCAGTTTCTCCATTGCTATGGCCATCCGTTTTGCTGTCCCTTTCCCTCTTGCTTTCCTCTTTTAATCTATTTTTCTTTTAAGGCTCTCAAGGAGCAAAACACAGCCCCGTGGAGGGTGTGCCTAATTGAGGGATGTTAAACCTTCCCATGCTGGGCTGGAAGTCAGCCTCTCACGAAGCCGGTCCACCAGGGACGCACCCGGTGCAGGCGCTAAATATAGAAAGGGCTCGCTCCTCCCCCAGCCTCCGAGCGCTCCCGGGGCCCCGCACCGGCCAGGATCGACCCGCGCTCGGCGACGGCGGCGGCGGGCTGCGTGACAGCCGCCCCTGCTCGGAGACCCTTATCTGCACCTGCCGCCGATTGGCTCAGAGAGAGCCCTGACACTGCGAGAGGACAGGAAGTCACCATGGCGACCTCGCACGGCGGAGCGAGCGGGAGGGGACCGGCGGGGAGAGGCCGGCTGGGGACACGCCCTCACCGGCTACCAGCGGGCCAAGCAGGGGTCCTGCCCCTCGGCCTGGGCCTCTCCAGGCGGCCGGCCCAGGGCAGCCCCGTCGGCGGTGGCGGGGAGGCGGGCGACATTATTCACGCCGGAAGTCCGTGCGCGCTCAGGAGCTCTGGTGTGCCTCCCCAGAACACCAAGAATGGATGAATCAGTCCCGGCTCATCAGAGCCTTTCATGCTAAACCAGCCCAAACGACTGATTTAGAAACTGCGTGGTCCTGTTCTTTGAGTGGATTTCTGAGGCGCACTCCAGAGCAGGCCCAGGTCTTCATTATCTCCATGCACACCCTTTGATTAAGCATCTGTGACCCAACAGTGCTGTGTGCTGGGTACTGTACCCCAGAGAGGCACAGAGCAGGATGCACTGATGGGAGACTCAGTGTAGTAGGCAAAGAATAGAAATGATACCATTTATAACAACACCTCGGTGGAGCATCGCCCAACTGCAAAGAGTTGCTGTGATTCTAATTGAAATAGAGCAGAGGGGTACGGTGCCTTTGGGGCGGACCCCTAGTGACAGAAGAGACAGACTCCAGTTTTCTAGCTCCGATTCTTTGTAAGAACTTCTGGTATTTCCCAAACAGCTGACCGTGTACCTGCGGCATCAGAACCACCTGGGGACCTTCTTGGAGGCAGATGGTTGAGCCCTGCTCCAACCTGGCTATCTGCTTCAGGATGTGGAGGTAGAGGTTGAATCAGTCCGTGGGTGTGCGGCCCTTCTGGAGGTTGCACATGAAGCTGTGGTTCCAGCAACCAGTGGTTCGCAGCCTCAGAATCACCTGGTCAGTTAGAGGGTGCAGTAATGTTCAGGTGGCATGCCAGGCCCTTTAAGATAGATTTCTTTCTGCTTGCTGACCTTAGAAAGTTCCTTGGGTGAGTCTAGTAATGTGCAGCTGTCATGGGAACCCATCTTTTAGGCCCCTTTGTCTTACAGACGAGGACCCCACCAGCTCCCACAGCTGCAGTGAGTTGTCAGGAGTCCCTTCACTCCCTGGGGGAGAAGCTGGAGAAGAATCCATTGCTTTGCCTTCTATTTCAAAGCTCTCTCTACTCCTAAGCTTCATGTTCTTGAGATTGTGAGTCCAAAAGCAGCCATAGGAATTACTTACCTGTACAGAGCGGTTTGGAGGGAAGTGCTAAATTTTTTCCTAGTCTCCTAAGTTTAAAGAGTGTCAGGCTATGAAAGGGACATGGAAATCCTCCCCCCCCCACCCCCATCTAAAGTGCTTGAGGAGGGAACTGGGACTCCCCCTACTAGTCGCTCTGATTCCTGGCTTCTGAGTTCAGGATCTGTGACTGTGAACAAAACTGAACATTTGTGCCTCTCTGCAGGGAAACAGTGCCTCTTGCCAGGTCGCACTGGCCCATGATGTGAGCCCCATTAAATGTGAGGCACACTGTCCAGACCACACCAGGAGGATGAGCTCTCATCCTCTCAGGTCAGTGTCAGCATCAATTTTTTGGCACGTGGACATTTACTTGTGGCATATGACACCTAGCATATCACAGTAATTTAACAAACAACCAACCAGAATTCCAGTCTTATCAAACCAAACCAGTGAGGGTTTGTTTGTTTTTGTTTTTCCTTCAGTGCTCAGATCAAATTCAGGGCCTTGCACAGGTGAGGCAAGTGAGCCCATCAGTTGGATTTTAAATAAGCCTTGACCTGCTTTCCTCTCGGGACACTGCATTTCTTTTCTCTTTCTTTCGTTCTTTTGGACACTGCTTCTTGCACCTTGCTTCTCCTTTCTATCTTGAGCTCAGAGACGGTCCCTCAAACCCAGCGTTTGAGGCTAGGGGATCCACCTTCTGAATCCAGGGTGACCAAGGCCATCTAGATGGATGCAAAGAGAGCTAGAGAATCAGCTGTCCCGTTCCTTGCCTCTCCCCTATTGCACCAGCTTGGAAGCCTTGGTTGTCCCCCAAACATGACGCCTTTCTTCCCTCCCCACTCCTGCTTTCACTGTCCCCACTGACTGATACGGACATCTTGCTGTCCTTCAGTTCAGAGTTTGCCGATGGAAACATCTCTGACCTCCTTCCCCCTCTGCTCTCCTTCCCTGCTCCCTTGGCTGTGGCTATCTATTGTGGCACCTGCATAAGTACTCAATAAATATCGATGACCTGATCTCCATGAGAGAGCAGACTGGCTACTGGGTTGTGCTCAGGGAACCCCCCGTCAATGTTGTCTTCTTTGGAGGACCTAGGAGACAATGTTTTCTCTGTGCTTGTGTGAAACAGCAAAGGAATGCTGTGGCCTCCTGGTACTGATGTCTCTTGCATTGCTCCTGTGTGGGGGCTGCACTTGTTGACCGTTGACTTGCTGCTAACTAGCAGAATATGGCAGAAGTGCTGGGATCTCACTTCTGAGATGATAAAATGACTGGAGCATCCATCTTGGGGCACAGGGGGCTTTCTCTCGTCCTGGATCAACTGCCCTGGCATCACCTGCCAACTGCCATGTAGGCAGAAGCCACACGGTGAGGGGCTGAGGCCAGCCAACAGCCACGAGTCAAGCCTTTACATGGCTGACATTTTAACTGCAGCCACATGAGAGTTCTTGAGCCAGAGGCCCTCAAATAAACCCTAGCTGCATTCTTACCCTCAGCATCTGTGGGATAATAAATATTTATTGTGTTAAGTAGCTCAGTTTTGGAGGTACCTTGTTATGCAGCGATAGATGACTAAATAATATACATCCTTTGTGTTCCTCCTGGGGTGCCCATAAGCTGTGGGCATGGAAAGAGCAAGTGGCACCTAAGAGGGCCTAGGGCAGGCCGGTGGGGTGGGAGGGAGAGCTGTGGGTCCCAGTGAAGACAAGCAGCTTGCAGGGTTCTCTCTACCCTGCTCAAATCCCAACTCCCCTACCCGCCCTTTTAACCATACTCATGCACACTGGATGCTCAGCCCCTCTGTTTTGTCTCAGGAACACATTGCTTCTCTTCCTATTTTATTATCTTGAAATTCTTTATCCTTTTGTTCTCCTGATGTGTGTAGAGTGGCTCCGAGGGACCCAGGGCTGTTCACCTCACAATGCAGACAGAATGTCTTCTGTGCTTTGTTGTGCTTCCTTCGGCCATCCCGAGGCAACTTGCAGTAGGACACCCTTTTCTCAGAGTGGGACTTCCCATAAACAGGCCCGTTCAGCAGGTTGCAGGTACTTGTTAATCCAGGACTGGATAATGATGAATTGCCTATCAGCAGCATTTTAAAGGTATATGTTTGTGTGGGAGGAAATAGCTGAATAGGTGACTGAGAACTTTTTGATTGACATTTAGTTAAGACTTATTTTATGTCTGGTGAGCAGCTAGGCACATTTCCACATATTAGCTAATTTAATCTGCACAAGTATTTCTTTTGTGAGGCAAATATACTTCCCATTTTACTAGTGAGTAAATTAAGGCTCAGAGAGCTAAAAGAATTTGCTCCACTGCACAGTAAAAATAACAGCCAACACTGGAGGATGTTCCAAATTAGCCCACCAAATCCTCTAGTATAAGCTAAGGCAAATAAATATCAGTGAATCTGCTCAAGTTTACATTTGTAAGCTAGCAAGTGGGCAGTGCCAGGAATAAAGTGCCAGGGGTCTGACTCTGGACTTTTTCTTCTTCTTTTTTTTGAATCCAGGGGAACTTAACCACTTAGTCATATCCCCAGACCTTTTAATATTTTATTTAGAGACAAGGTCTTGCTGAGCTGCGTAAGGCCTCGCTAAGTTGCTGAGGCTGGCTTTGAACTTAACAATCCTCCTGCCTCAGCCTCCTGAGCCACTGGGGTTACAGGCATGCACCACCATGCCCGGCTTGGAGTTATTATTCTTAACGCTGCTAATGGTGGTAGCGGAACCAAAATTCCAAGTGAGGCCTCTCGGTCACCCCTGCTTGGTGCTGCTCTTTCCTGCCTCCTGCCCACGATCCCCCTCATCCACCTGACTTAGTTCTCCCCCACAAACCAGTGACCTTCCACTTTGACCATGAATTCACTTCTCTTGCATCTTCCCTTGTCAACCCCTTTATTCTGCTCAGAAGTGAAGAAATCAGAGCTCTTCTAGAAAGAACCTATTGCCTTCCTCAACTTTTTGAAGGTCCTGCTGCTGGGTGAGATTTTTGTTGGTGGGGAAAAAGGAGCAGAAGGAAGAAAGATGGAAGGAAGGAAGGAAGGAAGGAAGGAAGGAAGGAAGGAAGGAAGGAAGGAAGGAAGGAAGGAACTAGAGCAACATGAGTTTCTCATCTCTGAGGCTAAGTTTTGGGTTAAAATGAGTCTAAACCCTTGGTCTGGTGCTTTTTTTTTTTGACAGTAGGAGAATAATGGAAGCTGAAAAGGAATCAGATTTCTTCAGGCACCAGGTGGGAGTTGACAACTCGGAAGGCGCAAGCTCCTCCATTCTGAACTGACTCCCTTTCTCCCTGGACACTAGAAGGTCTGGGTTGCCCTCATCTTCTCCACAGCCCGCCCCCCCACGCTCTTCATGCCAGTCAACATTCCTGCCCTGCAAGAGGTGTGATTGCTTCCCATTTTGTTGTCATGGCAACACCCCTTGTCATCTGGGGGTGGGGTGGGGTGGGGAGGTGACCACGGAAACAAATGAGTGGCCAATCAGGCTTTCCAGGAAAGTCTCCTTGTGACATCCTGCTCACTGCCAACTGCCAGAGCCCTGTGGAATGAAGCTGGCCTAGGAAGACCCTGTTCATGGGGTACAGTGACCGCTCCCTCCCAATATGACCAGGGGACAGAGACAGAGGGTCACGGTTATTCGGTGTTAATGACTATTTACTGATCGATAGATTATTGATCAACATGAGATGGGAGATATACATAGCAAAAGGCCCTTTAAGGTTGTGTCTGTCGCCTGATTCCTATGAAAGGTTCACAGGGGACTAATTCTTTTCTGGGCCGAGATAAGCCAGGGATTAGAGAACCTAGAGTCACCATGGTCATCCCCTTCTCCTTCCCCCACTGTCAAGACCTCCAAGGACAGTGAGCCCTGAGTTTCAGATACACGATGCTTTGAAGGCTGTGCCAGGGAGCAGCTGTGTGGCCTCCCTCCTGCTAACATCTGTCGGCCTGTTTTGTCCTCTAGGACACTAGGGATCATATAACAGCACATCCCTTGTAGGGTTGTTGGAATGACTGAATGGGATCACCCACGTGCCTGCTTAAGGTAAGTACTCAGTAGGTGCTGGCCATTCTGTAACAACTGCTCACATAGGCTCTGCCGTCGAGGATGGTGCATCCCAGTGGCTCCCCATCTCCCTACCTTAAGTTCTGTGTTCTGGGGAACAAACATTGCAGGAAGAATCTTCAGAGGCACACAAAGAATTCTGCTGTAAGAAACTCCCAAACTCTTAAAAGAGCATACTATAGGGATACTGCCACATCAATGATCATAGCGGCACAATTCACAATAGCTAGACTGTGGAACCAACCTAGATGCCCTTCAATAGATGAATGGATAAAAAAAATGTGGCATCTATACACAATGGAGTACTACGCAGCAATAAAAAATGATAAAATCATAGAATTTGCAGGGAAATGGATGGCATTAGAGCAGATTATGCTAAGTGAAGCTAGCCAATCCTTAAAAAACAAATGCCAAATGTCTTCTTTGATATAAAGAGAGCAACTAAGAACAGAACAGGGAGGAAGAGCATGAGGAAAAGATTAACATTAAACAAAGATGAGTGGGGGGAGAGAAAGGGAGAGAGAAGGGAAAGTATCTGGAAATGGTAGGAGACCCTCAATGTTACACAAAATTACATAGAAGAGGATGTGAGGGGAAGGGGGGGGAAACAAGGGAGAGAATTGAACAACAGCAGATGAGGTAGACAGGGATGATGGGAGGGGAGGGGAGGGGGGATAGTAGGGGATAGGAAAGGTAGCAGAATACAACAGTCACTAATATGCCATTATGTAAAAATGTGAGTGTGTAACCGATGTGATTCTGCAACTTGTATTTGGGGTAAAAATGGGAGTTCATAACCCACTTGAGTCAAATGTATGAAAGATGATATGTCATGAGCTTGGTAATGTTTTGAACAACCAATAAAATATATATATATATATAAAGAAGATCATGTAGGAAAACCTACTGGTATGACAATGTATTTTAGATACATTTAAAAAGGCATGACTTATTCTTAATAAAAGGAGAAAACAAAACAAAAAAACAAACAAACAAACAAAAAAGAAACTCCCAAACTCTGTTTACATCCCTAGGTGGGGAAGAGCCACTGCCATGCTCTGAGCGCTTGGGGGGTGGGAGGTTACAGCTTGGCGTTCCTCTTTAGAATGGCCATTGACTTCACAGGGCCCTCCCTTTAGCTCCACCCAGTCAAGGTCTACATCATGAAATGGGCCTTGAAGATGAGGCACAGCCTCACCCTCAGGTGCCTCCCAATACATGGGCAGTTTCTCAAAGCTCAGATCCAGAAGTTTCTACCTCACTTGTGTCCCAATACCCAGTGTCCGATACTGAGCCCCTGGGGCTTTCTGATCCAGAGCAGGGAAGACAGCCAGCCAGAGCAGGAGACTGAGGTCGACTGGAGTAATTAATCCTAAAGGTTACCGGTGCCTGTCCTGCTGGGGAGCAGGAATCCAATTACCCACAGTGACAGCAGCTTATTCCCCTGGGACTCACTCAAACGCAGGGCAGGGCGGCCGACAACCTGTCTGCTTGAAATCTCGTGACAAGCACCCTCCATTTACCCCCTCCACTTCCTCCAGTCCTAGCCCGGCACAGGCCCCAGCTGCCCAGGACCTTGCTCAGGCCATGGGCTGTGGAGCAAGGGAGTGAATGTGGAAGGCTGGACCAGGATAGTTTTGGAGGCCTCCTGGGACATCCCAACTCCCCTGCAGAACCAGAGACCAGAAGAACTGGTCATTATACCAGGCTGAGCCAGACCTAAATGATAGGTCAAAAGCAGGAGGGAAAGAGAAGCAACGAGAGACTCCAAATGAGTTTATCTGACCATTAAATAAATATGCAAAATTATGCAGATGTGGAAATGGGCATATAATTCTCAATTGCTGTGGCATCATCTGAAACAGACCTGTGGTTCTGGATAAGGGGCCACTGGGAAAGAATTCCGGCTCTTTCCTCCCCAAAGAATGTAGGGCAGGTAGCAGGGCTGCTGGAGGGGGGTGCTATGCCAGATGACCCCTTTTCCACGTAGCCCTGACCCCGACAGAGATAGGCTCCTCCTTGTCCAAAACCTCCACCTGGACAAAAGTGAAAAGGAAGCCAAGCCTTCTGCATGGCTGTCACCAGGGAAAGGAATTCGACTTTTGTAATGCAAATTGGTTTCCTGGCTTGAAAGTACATGATTAAAATGATATGTTTCGATGTGGGAGCCAGACAGCAGATTTGGTATTAGAAAGCACCAGCTGCTGCTGACACAGAGGGGTGTCACAAGGTGCGTGGAAGACTAGGTAAAGAAGTACTTTCTGAGGTCTGGAGACCCCGGGACTTGCTAATCAGCATGGACTGGAGGTGAGAATCTATAAACCTGAACACAACCTGGATGTAGGATAAAAAGACTGAGTACCCCTGTCTCCTTCCTGGGAAGAACTCAGTCCCAGATTGGTCATTCATTCAACATTGACTGAGTACCAACTCCAAGTACCAGGTGCTATGCTAGGTGCTTAGAAAATCGCAGTGAACCAGACAGGCAAGGTCTGTGACCTCAAGGAGTTGATAGTTTGGTGAGGGCGGCTGACCAAGGTTCAAATGGGGACTCTGCCATTTAAGAATAACATTATAGTTGGGAAATTGTTTAATCATTCTCTTCATCTTTAAGGATTAAAATAAGTAATGAAAGTACCTACTGCCACGATAGGTTGGCAGAGATTGGACTTACCTTTCTGTCTTCAAACAACTAAAAATAATCATATAAAGTATATTCAATATTTTCAAATATTGGACCAGAAACAGTATGGGACTGTGATTTCTGAGAGGCGAATCAAACAACTTCCCCCTCCTATTGTCTCAATCCAATTTCCAGGCTCAGCACAGGGAAGGGGAACCCGAAGAGACCCTAGAATTATTAGGGTCTCAGTCAAGGAGACTGAGGCAACTAGAATGTTCAGGGAAGAATCCCAGGAAGAGCTCTTGAGATCCGGAAGCCATCTCCTTACATCTTTGGCTGATTCACACACACAAGAAATGAAATTCCACGAAGTCAGAGGAAAAACCATTGAAAACAACAGGCCACACAATTTCCAGAGCTCAAACAGGGCTGAGAAGTTCAAGTTCCCATGAGCCAGAGCGGACAAAACTCATAATAAGTTTTCAAAGCATCAGGTAGAGCTCAGAAAGCTGTCACCTGAGTCATAGGGCTAGATTGGCCCTAAACGAAAAGTGGCTCCAGACTCTCAAGACTTTGAAAGGATCAAACTGATCCCAATGAACTGTGTGCCAGGCCAAAAGTCTAACATTCTTTAAAAGAATAAAAAGAGAAAGAAAGTTCGGCATCCAACAAAGTAAAATTTCACTAACAGTTAATGAAAAAAAAAAGTGTATAAAAAAAGAAGCGTCACCAATAACCAAGGGAAAAATCAGTCCAGAGAAAATGATTCAGGAATGACAGAGATGATAGAATTAGCAAACAAGAATGTTAAAACTGGCCGGGCATGGTGGTGCACGCCTGTGATCCCAGAGCTCAGAGGCTGAGACGGGAGGATCGCAAGTTCAAAGCCAGCCTCAGCAAACAGCAAGGCCTTAAGCAGCTCAGTGAGACCCTGTCTCTAAATAAAATACAAAATAGGGCTGGGGATGTGGCTCAGTGGTCAAGTGCCCCTGAGTTCAATCCCCAGTACCCCCTGCCAAAAAGTTAAAACTACCGTAGCAAACATATCTGTATGCTCAAGACCTCAGAGGAAAACATGAACACGATGAGAATAGAAATGGAAGAGAGAAAAATGACCCAAATGAAACTTCCAGAAATGAAAAAAAAAATATATAGTTAACTGAAATGAAAAATGGAACAAACAAGATTAATGGCAGATTCGACGCATCAGAATAAAAGGTCAGTGAATTTGAAGAAACGTAGATAGAAAATATCCCAAATAAAGAAGCAAAAAGAGAAGAAAGATTGAAAATGAAAACAAAACAAAACAAACATGAGGCAAACCATGCCAAGACACATTGTAACCAAATTGCTGAAAACCAGTGATAAAGCAGTCAGTGGGAAAATGGCATTATAAATAAAGGAACAAAGGCAGGGTGGCAGACTTCTAGTCATAAATTATGCAAACCAGAGACGATAACAGCTTTAAAAGGAAAAGCGCTCAACCTAGAGTTCTATATCCAGCAAAAATAGCCTTCACAAATGAAAACAGAAGAAAGGCTTTTTCAGATTAAAGTTGAGATAATTTGTCACCAGACCTGCCAATAAGAAATGTAAAAGGAAATTCTCCATAAAAATAAAAATTATGTTAGATAGAAATTTGGATCTGTACAAAGAAATGAACAATATGGAGAATAGTAAATGAAAGACATTTTTACTCATTTTTGAAATCTTTTAAAAGTGTTGACTATTTTTATAGCCACAAAATTTTACCATATCGTGGATTTCACAAAATGTATTAATAAAGTAAAATGTACAACAACTATATTGCAAAGGGCAGGAGGAAGAAGGTAAGATATACAGTTATAAGTTTTTTACATTATATACAAAGTTGTGTATTATTATTTGAAGGTAGATTTTGAGGTTATTATGTGTATTGTAAATGTGCAGAACAACCACTAAAAATAAAACAGAGATACAGCTAATAAGTCAGCAATGGAGATAAAAAAGAATCATAAAAATAACATAAAATAATGCAGAGAGGAAAACAGAAACAAAGCACCTATGAGACAGAAAGTAAATAGCAAGATGGTAGATCTGTTAGGTGCAGAACAGGCTGAACTATGTTATCTGCAGAGCAGGGTGAACAAATGTTAGCTGCAGGATGGCCCACGCACTCAAACCTCCTTCTGTCTGGTCCTTTATCACCTGTTTGCGTCAAAGCTGAACATTCAACCCCCACTCAAGGCTGAACACTCAACCCCCCTTTGTGCCAACAAGGCAGCTTGCAGACCAGAGGCCCCGTTAGATTTGGGCTATAAAAACTCCCTCCTGCTGGGCCCCTCTCTCTCTTGCTCTCTTGCTCTCTTGCTCTCTCTCTCTCCTCTCTCTCTCTCTCTCTCTCTCTCTCTCTCTCTCTCTCTCTCTCTCTCTTTTCTCCTCTGTTGCACTGCTGCAAAAAGATCTCTTTGGTCGCTCTGAGTGTTGTGGTCACTTTCCTTTCAAGATCTAAACGCAACCATATCAAAACTGCATTAAGTGTAAATGATCTAAAAGCTTTAATTAAAAAGCAGAGATTGTCATATTGGATTTTTAAAAACCAAGATCTAACTACACGTTGCCTATATGAAATACCCTTTAAAAATGAAGACACAGGTCCTTATAAATAAGTAAAAAGACGGTAAAAGATATATTTAACAAAACACTGATCAAAACAAAACAAGAGTGACTACATCAGACAGAGTAGACTTTGGAACCAGGAATATTACCAGGGATATTTTATAATGATAAAGGGTTGACTTATTTAAGAGATGTAACAGCCCTAAATATATATGCACCTATTATTATTTTAAAAAATATTTTTATTAGTTTTTGATGGACCTTTATTTATTTATGTTTATATGTTGTGTTGAGAATCAAACCCAGGGCCTCACACATGCTAGGCAAGTGCTCTACCACTGAGCCACAACCCCAGCCCATTTTTTTAAAAAATATTTATTTTTTAGTTGTAAATAGACACGATATCTTTATTTTATTTATTTATTTTTATGTGGTGCTGAGAATCCAACCCAGGGCCTTGCACATGCCAGGAGAGCGCTCTACCACTGAGCCATAAACCGAGCCCCACCTATTATTTATAGAGCTTCAAAATACATGAAGCATAAACTAATAGGAATGAAAGAAGAAATACACAAAACCCAAACTATCATTGGAAACAAGCATTCTTCTCTCAGTAACTATAGAAAAAGTAGGCTGAAAATCAACAGAAGAGTAGTAAAAGACCTGAATGATCCCAACAACTGCCCTCACTTGACTGACATAATCATGACATTCTACTCAACAATCGAACAATCCACATAAATCTTCAGGTGCACATAAATCACAGACCAAGATAGACCATGTTCTAGGCTAGAAAACCAGTAATTTAATAGAATAAAATCATATAAAGCCTTTTTTCTTTTTTTAACCATGATGGAATTAACTAGAAATAAAAGGCAAAATGATATTTGGAAAGTCCTCAATTATTAGGAGTTTAAGTAATGCATTTCTAAGTAACTCACGAATTAAAGAAAGCATGAAGGAAATTTGAAAAAATATTTTAAACTGAAAAAATGAACACAACATACACAACTCAGTTGTATGTCGTAACAGACACAGCATTAAATATTTATAGTAGGCTCAAAGAAGGAAAGGTTCAAATCAATGGTCTAAACTTCTGCCTTAAGAAACTAAGAAAGGGGAATTAAAACCAAAGTAAGCAGAATGGAAGAAATACTAAAGATAAATGACATAGAAAACAGAAAATGAAACGGAAATTCAATAAAACCAAAACCTCTTAGAAAGGTGAATAAAATTGAAAATTTGATCAACTGAAGACTTATCAAGAATATAAGGAGCCCCAGGCATGGTGGCACACATCTGTCTGTAATCCCAGCAACTCAAAGGTTGAGGAATGAGGACCGCAGGTTTGAATCCAGCCTAAAACTTAGCAAGGCTCTAAGCAACCTAGAAAGACCCTGTCTCCAATATATATATATATATATATATATATATATATATATATATATATATATATATATGGGCTGGGGATATAGCTCAGTGGTTAAGCACCCTCAGGTTCAATCCCTGGTACCAAAAAAAAAAGTCAAACTCACAAATATGAGACATGAAAGACTGAACTTCACTATAGCTTCTATACACTTCTAAAATCAAAGAGAATATTAAAAACAACTCCATGCCAATAAATTTAAAAAATTAGATGAAATGGAGAAATTCCTTGAAAGACATTACATACCAAACCATCGAAACTCACTCAAGAAGAAACAGATAACTGAAATAGCCTTATATCTATGAAATAAATTGCATTGCTTCTTGAAAACCTTCCTATGAGTAAAACTGAAGTTACAGATGGTTTCACTAATATATTCTACCAAACATTTAGGGAAGAAATAACACCAAGTCTATACAAATTCTTCAATGTAATCCACTATATCAACAGACTAAAAATGGAAGTTCATATGATGATCTCAAGAGATGTATAAACAGCTTTTAATGAAATAGGATGCCTACTTGACTAAAAAAAAACAACCACCACCTAACAAGAACCAAAGGACTATAGGCAAACTTTCTCAATGAGAAAAAAGCATCTATTAAAAACATACCACTGACATTATACATAATGGAAAAAACCATTTCATTCGACATTGTATTGAACATCCAGTTAGTGCAATAAGACAAGAAAAAGAAATAAAAAGCATATGGATCGGAAATGTAGGAGGAACACTGCCTTTATTTGCAGACTCCCTGCTCCATCTTCCAACTCCAAAGGAAGTAGCAATGATTACCTTACAAAGATAGAACTCCAAGTGTGTAGAATGCTTAGCACAGTTCAAGTGCTCAGCATAGTTCAAATGTTCATTCACTACTGTTATTGATTCAAATGATGACAAGAGAACTGAGGCCACGTAATGGGGGTCTAGCTTGGTGGGAGAAAAGGGTTGTGAGAAACATGTCTGTTTGCCTCTGAGGCAACTGGTGCTTACCGAGGTGTGGGAATGGAGCAGGGCCACTGTAGGACGGGAAAAAAATGAGTTTCACATTTGTATTTCCCCTTATGAAGGTCTTTAGGTCTTTGGGAAAGGACAGGGCAGGTAGAAGTATCTTTATCCTGGTAGGTGACAATACAGGGTGCTTCCTGCTTTGGTAGGAGCATTTGACTTTTGGCAAATCTCAATAGGCATATGAGGAGTCCTGTCCAGAACATGAATGGGCCTTGAATTCAGGATGGCCGTCTGGGACACTGGGAATAGGGCCCTTGGGATTTGCCTTCTTGCTTTTATACCAATGTCCTAGAACCTTCATATTTGGCAGAGTATGCACAAATGAGGCTTCTAGAAAACGACCACATAAAATACTCAGATCCATCACAGTACCCAGCAAGTGCCCAAGAATATGTTCACTTAGAAACTCAAGCCTGACCGGAGGCCAGAGGAGACACTAAGTGGCTTAGATGTAGCGAAACGATCCTGCAAAAGAGAATCATTCTGTACAGTGTCAAGTGTAATGCTGGGACTGACCCTGGCCAATCATCCGAGAGGACAACGAGGCCTAAAAAAAAAGGGAGACCTGAGAAAACTGTCATTTGGGTGGAGTGGAGGGGACATTTGGGAAGGGACTTGGAAACTTTTAGGAAAAGAGTTTGAAAAGCGTGTCAAAAGCTGAATGTCAGGAGTGGGGCTTCAGAGAGAAGACCGTGTCTCCAGCACCTCTCGAGGACTCACAGGCACTGCGCTAAGTGCTGGAGAGACAGAGAGAAAAGGTAGGTCTCCACCGCCAACCAGCTCACAGCCCTGTGGGCAGCGCCAGGCAGACAGACGGGCTGATGTTTTTGATGCACGGTGGTGAACGCTGGGTGATGGTCAGCCCACAGTGCTTGGGGGGGGGGGCACAGGGGAATTTGGGGAAGGGCAGAGGGAAGCTAAGATCGGCAGAGAGTGGTGGTTAAAGGTTTTCATATGAAGCTGAGGGTCTGGAAGAAACCCAGACAAAAACCCATCGAAAACAATGTAATTTCCTTTTGTTGCTCCAAGGAACTAACAGGAAGTAGTTCCCAAGGCTGGAGGCGAGGAATGATGAACTGGGAAGTGGAGCTAGAGACCACGGAGCAGGTTGCTCCGAGCCATAGCGTTTTCCTGTGTGTGGGTGATCCCCTTAAGATTTTGCTGCTTAAATGCTTTTTTGCACTTTAAATGACTGTGTGGTGGGGGAGAGGCAACTGAGGAAGAGGGCAGGGGGCAGATGTCCAGGGGACGGCAGAAGAGCTATGATAAAATCACACAAATTGTTCATTTGCTGAGCTGCATTAGCCTCAGCATCGGAGCCCAGGGGATCATCTGACCACAAGGCCTCCTTCGTTCATGGATTCTTTAGAATAATTTCTTGAGCACCTGCTATGTGCCAGGCACTAGAGTATGTTAGGAAACCGATAGGCGAGGTCGTTGGTTCTCACGCGGCTTATATTCTCATCCGTGGGCCAAAGAAAACTTTATTGCTAGGCACTATTCTAGATGCAGGGAAATGTAGCAGTAAACATCTGCAATCTCAATGTTTCTTTCAGTATCTCTGGGAAATAATCATATTCCCAGCACCGGGAGACAGACAGCCAACAAGAATACAAAATAAATGAATAAGATAAGTATAGATAATGATGGGTGCTGGGCTCACAGTAAATGAGAGTAATGGAACAAAACAGGTTGATGGTGGGCAACGGCAACTTGATATGATGCTCAGGGGAAAGCATCTCCAGGGATGTGACATTCACCTGACACCTGGATGATGAAAAGAGGAAGCCTGAGAAGTCAGGGCCAGCAAAGCCACCGCTGGTGCCAAGGTCCTGAGGCAGGAATGAGACCGGCATGTTCAAGGAGTAGAAAACAGGCCAAAGGGGTTCAAGTCCTGAGCGTACAGGGACCCATTACGAGATGGGTTAGGAGGGGAGACGGGTCTCATCAGAGAAGGCCTGAGAGGACAGGGTAAAGAATTTGGCTTTTATTCTAAGTACCTTATTTAATCTATGGATTAGTGGCCCTAATCCAGATTGGATGGTGTCCCTGAAGCAGGTTCAGCAAATCTACTCACATTATAAAATGCAAAATCTCACAATGTCATATTCTTCTCGTCAAATCCATGCTGGAGTCGTTTCCGTAATGGTCTCACCAAAGGATTAACCCAGCAAAAACTGGCACCGTCTCCCTCCTGGGGTGGCATTTTCTGGACAGTTAGGACTCAAATTGGTTTGAAATAGGTGCCACCTACTTGTCTGGGCTCTGGGCGGTGTGGGAACAAGTGGCACTATCCTTGAAGGAGCCAGTGTGCCCGGAGGGAGGATGGGGGTATCTCAAGGCCCCCATTAGGAAGCCAAGCCCCCTTTTCCTTAGGAACAGGGAGCAAGAACAGCTTTGCCCGGGGCCACTGCACAGACACCCACCTGAGGCCCTGGGGACCTTGAGGGCTGGGAGGAGCTCCACCTGAACCCTCCACCGGCTGCCAAAATGGACACTTCCACTCCCCGCCCACGTTCTGTCTGAGAAAGGTCACCCAGACCCTGGACTCGACCAGAAGGGGCAGCAACAAACCCCCTGGGAGGACAGGCCATGTGGCCGCGAAGGCCCTGTCCGCAGGCGAGTCCTGACCCGGGCCAGGAGGGGTCATGTTCCCGCAGCCCGACCTCACACATTCCTTCAGCATCTCTGGGAAATCATCACACTCCCCGCACCCAAGGAACACAGTCAACAGATTCTGGTTTCCTAGAGACGCCAAAGGCTTCTAAAAATAGCCCGGCAATGACAAAGCAAATTGGCATATGGACTGCAAATAATTCCAGGACCAGCTTGCTTGGCAGCGCCTGAGCCTCCCGGTGCCGGGCGCTCCCTCCTCTTCCCTCCCTGTTTCTGAAACAGTCTCTTGTGGCCGATCACCCCAGGCCACGCGTGAGCTGGAGGGGCAGTGGAGCCCCAGGGTGGGTGGTGGGTGCTGCCCAGGGCTGGCACCTCCTGCCAGGCTGATGCCCCTCCAGCTGCTGCTGCTGCAGTCCTGCCTCCCTCCCAGGCTCTCCGCCACTCCCAGGCAAGTCACCAGTGGCTCTGCACCTGCCCTGACACCTCCAAGCAAACAGCCCTGTCCCCTTTGGTGATGGGGCTGCCTGGACCTTCCCACCTGGGCTCCTCAGGGGTCTGGGAGAGGACTCAGTCCATGACACGTCTTGTTTTGACTCAGTCCCTCTCCTGGCCCCCGGAGGGAGACTCTGAGAGTGGCTTTCCTATTTCAGCTTCTCCATCGCCCGGGCCCTGCGAGCTGGGGGGTGCTGGCCGTGTTGGATGGCATGCCCAGTGTGGCTTTCCAGGGGAGAAAGATAGGGGCCTGGCCCGGGAGAGGGGAGCCAGGCCAGCTACTGCGCTGGGTGAGCCTCACAGGAGTGTCATTTACTTCTCCATCAACCTTGATAATGACCCCACAAAGCAGAGAGTCTCCTCTCTTCTCATCTTACTGTTCTTCTTACTATTAACTTTACAAACAAATGAAGGACAGGCGCTCAGAGGCATTGAGTCATTTATGCAAGGTTACAGCTGAAGACAGTGGAGTGGGCTTTCTTTTCACCCCCCTCTGGCCTGAAGGCCCTGAAGCGCAGCACCCACCTTGAGGGGTGAGGCCCAGCCGGCTACCAGCCCCCCCATATGATGCTACAGGAGACTGTGTTGGGAGGCCCATTGAAAGAGCTGGGAGCAGGATTAAGGGGCTGGAGGGATGCTGAGACGCCCTGGTAGGAGTGATGGCAGGGGGCAGTGACCTAGGCCTGAAGACACACACAGGAGGGACCGGGGCGAGCTGGAGCTGAGGCTGCCTGGCAGGAGCACTGACCACACAGCGATGCCCAGAGCAGGGAGTGGCACGGGCACGGGGGGACCTGGTCTCTCTTCCAACTTGTCAGTGCCGCTGCTGAGCCCGAGTGGGGGCCAGGAGGGAAGGAAGTGCTGGGGATGCCACACCCAAGGCACAGAGTGGACCGGGAGGACACAGAGCGGAGGGAGTAACAGGATGACCAGCACCTACAAGACACAGGGTATGCAAACAGCTCGAAGCTGCCCGGATGCTCAGAGCTCTTTAAGCCAGCGCCAAGACAAGGCAGGGAAATGCAGGCTAAAGGAAGTGCCCACGATAAGAAGGGTCGGGGAGAGGGACAAGCAGGGAAGTTGGGAAAGATAGGCTCTAGTATGGAGGGTCTCGGACAAAACCTTTAATTCTGTGGATCAGTTTTTGTGTTTGTTTTTGGTACCGGGGATTGAACTCAGGGGCCCTTAACCACTGAGCCACATCCTCAGCCCTTTTTTTGTATTTTATTTAGAGACAGGGTCTTGCTGAGTTGCTGAGGGCCTCGCTAAGTTGCTGAGTTGTTGCTGGCTTTGAACTCACAATCCCCCTGCCTCAGCTTCCCCGAGCTCCTGGGATTACAGATGTGTGTGGCCACACCTGGCTGGTGAATCATTTTGAAATTATTATGTTAAAAACCATTTAACTGTAAAAATTGCCAATCTGTAGTCTATGCCTAGATTGCATTTTGCACACCCCTGTGCCCCCAGGCCTAGCACAGTACTAGCACAGATATTTAGTGGCACGCCTTGGCTATGAATGAGTGGGGAGACCTTCTCTCATGTTGGCCTTCCCACTTGGTTCTGAGAACACACACACAGCTCATCAACCAGGTGAGGACCAGAGAGGCTTAACAATTAGTAGCTGTCATTATCCCAGGTAACACTTGCATCAACATGAGTCAGTGTCTCCATCCCCATTTTACAGGTGAGGAAACTGAGGCAGACAGAGCATGCTGGGCCTGACTCTCTTCCTGCATCAGCTTCTTTGGCCAGATCCAGTGTGGAAGGCACTGGCAGAAACCCGGGGGGCACGAGGAAGGGGGAGGCCAGGGTGTATCGCGCATCCCTCTTTGCATGTGTGGTGTCTGCCTTTGGAACTCTGAGAGATGCTGACCTGAGGTGTCCCATCTCTTCCTCTCTGGGAGTAGTGACCTCTGCTAATCTCTGGTTACTGTCCCCACCTGCAATTTGTCTTCTGTTACCTAGTCAATTCTCTGCATTGATTTTCCGAGGTCCCCCCTGTTTCTAATACTCAGAGTGGTCTCTGTTTCCCTATTTGAAGCTGAGCTTTGATACAACCATATGCAGAATGTTACCAGGTTCCCTGCAAGGGGTACAGGGCACAGTAAGAATTCAAGTCCAGGTCTCCAAATCAAGTGCTCCTAACCACTTTCATCTGCATCTTAAGTCAGAAATCATCTAGGTCCTAACTTCTCATTTTACTGAGGCTCAGAGTGAGTGAGTGACTTGCCTGAGGTCACAAAGCTAATTAACGGCAGAGGAAGAGATTCAGTACACAGGTCTCCAAAGTGTTCCCAGTGATCATTTTCCTTTTGAGCACCACAGACTCCCTGATTTCTCCCAGGCCTTTGACAGAAAGAGTCCCTATTTATTCTTACAGCTAACTTTCCCTCGCTGCATTGGAAAGAGGTACCCTGGCCTCGCCTTCCCCAGAGCTTTAGGAAGATCAACAGGATAAACCAAGGCTCGGGGCTCCTGGGCAGATCACGCGCATCAGCCTAAACACGAGGCATCGTGGCGGTGGTGCTAACGGAAAGGCTGAGGGGTGAGCCATGATTTAAAAAGAAATTTAGATCCTGCCGTGGCCACGGGGGTTCTCCTCTCCTCTGAGACGTTGCTGTCTCCAACTATTTGTGGCCTTGAAGCCCAGGAGTGCTTCCAGAGAGCCCTCATTTGTCCAAGATGAACACAGAAGAGGTGACGCCATTGTGAACCCAGGGCCACAGGCAGCATCTTTGATTCATGAGCAGGCGTTGGCCAGAGGAAAGGAAGGGAGACGGGAAGAGGAGCTGCCTGGGGCCCCCGCCTCCAACTCAAGGTAGAACTGAGATTTCCAGCCAGTTCCAGCTCGGCTAAGTGGATTTAGTCTGTGTGTGAGGAGAGCTGAGATGGCTCTTGGTCTGGAGAGGAGGGGTTCTTCCACCAACAGGATCCCTGTGCTTTTATTCCTTCATTCTTACTAAGCGCACTTAAGTAATAAAAGTGAGTTCTTCTGAGTCAGAAAGTCTGGGTTCAAATCTTGGCTGTGTACGTTTGGGAGATACTTAACCTCTCTGTGCCTAAGTTTCCCCGGCTTTAATCAGGAATAATAGCCACCCTGGTCTCCTAGATTGTTAGGCAGCTCAATTAAATTAATACATGAAAGGTCTTGGAATAGTGCCTGGCCTATAGGAAGCATGCTGAGATCTTTCTAGACACACTTTGGCTCTGAAGTCAGATCTGAATCTGAAGTCTGTGTGTAGCACTTAGTAGCTGTGTGACGTCAGACAAGTAATCTGACCTCTCTGAGCCACAGTTTGCTTCATCTAAAGGAGTCCCTGTTCCATATGGTAGTTATGAGAATTCAATGAGATGGTAATATAAATTATCTAATAAATGTTTTTTGGAGTGTCTCCTTGTTTTGATAATGGCCCTGCCCTTAAGGATTCTGTCTGGGGAATAAAGTCAGGCATTCAGGGCTAATGATCCCCGAGGGCTTTGGAGGAACACTGGCCCACCAACGACAAGGCCTGGTCCTATCCTGGCTCTGTCCTGATTAGCTGAATGACCGCTCACAAGACTGCCTGATTGGCAAGATGGAGGTTTGGAGTTCATGGTCTCTAAAGACCCTGACAGCTCAGCCATCCGGAGTCAGGGGACGTTCTCCCAGACTCTCTGGCCCAGACCTCATACTGAGCACCAATGTGATAGAGCGGAGTGGGCACAGCACCTCAGGACAGACCCGGCCTGCATCCTGGGTACATGGTGGCCTTGCACAGTGCGAAACACAGTAGGTTCTTCCCTGTCGGCTCCTCCTGCCCTCCGATCCCTCTGGGGGCTGAGGCCGGAAGGCTGAGAGGGCTCCCACTCTTCCTGCGCTCTGTGCCTCCCCTTCCCACAGCAGCTTCCTTCTTTCCTCTGACTGCTTCAGGCACCAGGCCTCTGGGGCTCCCGAGGCTCAGGGTCTCACCGACAGCCATACCCAGCCCAGATCTGTAGACAGGGATCCCACCTGGGGGCAGGGGGAGCGTGCGCCTGACTCACTTGCATTTCCAGGGTTCTAATCTCTGGCGGTAGAACACCTGGCAACATCTTGGAAGTTTATTTCTGAACCCTCAGCTGAGGAGGCTGCCTATGTTTCTGTGGCAGTGAAAAACCCAGTAGGGTCCTGCTACCTCCTCCAGAGCTTGGAGCTCCTCCGTGGAGGGAGGGGCAGGTGACTTGGGACCTCAGTGCTGGTAGCTGGTAGGTAAACGATTCCTCCTCACCTTACTCCTCCCCCCAGCAGGCAGAAGTACTGCTCCAGTGCTCTAGGCAGAGGGACCTGGGGACAGGGTACAAGGTAACTGAGCCCTGGGCAGATGACATGGAGTGAGTGAGATTTCAAGCCACAGCTGAATTCACTAGCTGTCCCTCAAAACATGCCCACGGGCAAGGACCCACCAGCACAGCCGTCTCTGCACATGAGCACTCGCCAGCAGATGGCTGGTGTGGGCATGGGCCACAGAGGGCTGTGCCTCCTGCCTCCCTCCCACAGCCACCTGGCAAACACTTCCTGGGCACCTTTGTGTCAGGCTCTGATGTGGGGCCACAGAAGCAGAAGTGGAAGAGCACAGGCCCCTCCCTGGGAGGAACCGGCAGCCTGGAAGGGAAGATTATGCATATATAAACAAATAATTACAGTGGTGTGCACTAAGTGCTACAAAAAGCAATAAACGCCATGCTCAGGGAGCAGGAGATGAGAGGGAACATTGGGCCCTGCAGAACACTCAGCTAAGAGAGGTGGAGACCTGGGCTCCATCAGGCCTGTGCAGCGCCTCCCAGATCACTTCCAGTCCACACTGGGGGCTCGGGAGTTCTTCCTTTGTGGAGGTTAATGTGTGGGGGAGGTCGATGCCACAGCTGGACGCTCTGGCCCTGGGTGATGCCAGAGGGCAGGGCAGGGCAGAGCCATCCCAACAGAGTGGCCAAAGACCCCTTGTGCTTAGAAAATGCTTCCCCACTGGGATTTTGTCAGCTTGGAGGGACAGGGCAAGGGTGGCTCTGGTTGACCTTGGTTTGGGAGCAGCAGAGGTCGGGGGTGCTGCAGCTCTGGGCTATTTCAGGACAAGGGGGACTTAAGACATCAAAGCCTCACAGGACTTCCCTCCAGACCAGGCTCCCCTGCACCTGAGTCTTTAATTTCTCTGGAGGGGACAACATACTGCTTGTGGGTCTGACCGTGAGAGGGACAGAGCACCTTCCTTTTTGACTGCTGTCTCCTCCCAGGGAGGTGAGCCAGACCTGCAAGCATATCCGTTCTGCAAGGGGACACTTCTGAGACCGGGATCCATGCAGCCAGGCTGAGCAGCTGGAAGTGAAGACCGTTACTGCTCTTGTCTCCACATCTTGGCCATCCCCCCATGTCCAGGGACCAGCCCCCTGAGGTTCAGGTGATGCTTTGGACCTCACCTCAAATCCCCCTTGACCTCTGTGGTCAGCTGCCTAGCAGGGAACTAGGCAGGGCAAGGAAGGGACTGGCCAGCCCCATCCTACTCTCAGGGCTGCCCATGCTCCTGTGGCTGGCCTGGGCTGTGCGGGCTCTCGGCGTCCCCAGAGCGGGTCCCCATGCTGCGTCATGTCCTATGAGATGGGCTAGGCAAGAACAGTGGCAAACGGGGTCTCTGCCCTGGCACTTTGACAAGTGTCTTTGGGGGATGAGGTCATCTCTGAGCCAGGCAGCTGAGTCATGTTCTGGTATGGAGAGGGAGCTGTCCACCAGGGCAGGGGCTAGACCCAGCTCTGGAAGTCCCAGTGGAGCCATGCTTTCCCTCCTGGCTGCTGTTCAGCCCTCCTGTAGCTGGCCAGTGGGTGAGGGCACCAGAGGGAGGGGCTAGCTGCAGACCACCCTTGGTGGTAACAGCAGCAGACATACAGTACCCACGTGGCACCAGGTACCGTGCTCAGCCCTGCACACGGGCTAGTTCATTTCATCTCCACAGTGCCATTATGATGCCCACCAGACAGGCAGCCACTGAATGATAATGAGAGGTCACCGTCATCTTGCTCAGGGTCACTCAGCTAGTACGCATGGAGGTTGGGGGGGAGGGCACAGGATTGAAACCCCAGAATGTGAACCCAGAGGCTGAGCACCTACCAACCACACTACTCCCTTGAATTCCTCATTTAACCCTGAAAGCAGCACAGTGCCTTATAAATAGCAGTTTTAGTGATGAATGGGGCAAGTTCCCACAGTCTGACCTCGGTGGACCTGAAGGCTAACGGTGTGACGATGGAACGTCACACTCTCCCTGGGCCTCAGCTTCTGCACCTCTGTGAAATGGCATGGAAAGACTGGCCTTAAAGGAGGCCACAACACAGTGTATTTAGCAGTGTCCTTCACTGATAAACATTCCCCAAATACTAATGATTATCATTGACCCTACACAGGGAACTGGCCAAATCTTGATTCCTAGTTGTGTGACCTAATCTGGGCCATTTTGCACTTCTGTTTTTCCATCTGTGAAACAATGGGAATGTAGCCTAACTCATGCCCTGAGCGAACCCAGGTGACGGGGCGAAGGTGCCTTCTAGCTGGTCTGGGTTTAAAGTGATAAGCTAATAAGCACATGGCACACTTACTTGTAGTTGTATAAAGATCATGAGCTTCCAGGTCTTTCTTCGGCCTTTTGGTCCTTCTCCCCACCCCTCTGTTGGCTCTCGTCATTTTTCTCCAGAGCCCTCACCACCGACTCCCATAATGCACATCTTACTTATGCTTATTAACCATCTCCCTGACTATATCATAAGCTCCAAGAAGGCGGTACCTTGCCTGTCTTAGTCACCTTTGAATCCCTAGGACAGGGTCTGGCACACAAGGCGCCAAGTAAACCTAAACGTGTGCTGAGTGAATGAATGAATGAAGGACAGGCCTCAGACCTCCCTCTCGCACTTCTCCCCACGGGCTCCTCCATCTGCCTTCTGCCACTGTCCCCCGTCTCCAGTTTCATCTGCTGTTAAGTTGCAGAGGAACAATATGATTAGGTTTCACAAGACCAGATGTTTACAGAAAAGGCCACAACAGTGGCTCATCGATGACTTTATTGAGCGCGGATGGGGTACCCTGCACTGGGCCACGGACTTCACATGCATTAACTATATTAACTCAGCTGGTCCTCATCACAAGCTGATTGTTTTCCAGTTCACAGGGCAGAAAACTGAGGCAGGAAATTCAGCCCAAGCAGTCCAGCTCCAGAGCCCGCACTTCCAACCACATGGTTCTGCAGCCCCCCAAACGCTGGTGATGCTTCCCACCAGCTTTTCTTCCCCCTTCAACTCTATCTTCCCACTGCCTTCACCTGTTTGTCCCCCACCCCAGCCATTCCCATTCATCCTACGCATTCACTCGACAGGCACAGTTGAGGGTCTTCAATGTGCCAGGCACCGTGTTAGGCACTGACTGTCCTAACCGGAAGGACTCCCTTCTGGCCACAGCCCAGGGTTCGAGGATGGTCCAAGTGGATTGTCAGGCTGTAGTGTTGAACCTGGGGTAGGGTGACTATGAGGCCTGGCCCCAGTGTCACTTGGAAAATACAGAATAAAGGATGGACTTTCAGACACATTTGATTGGGCATCTTTCCTGCTACTCTGTCCTCTTCCCCAGGCCTGGTGTTCTCCTTCCTCTTCGCTGATCACAGAAATGCCTTCTTTGCCTAATTATTACATATACTAATTATTTTCATTTACATGCCTAGCTTACCATTAATGCCTAATTATTGTGCGGCTCTGAAACAATTATGCATACCATTAAGGATGTATCAGGGTAACTGTGCAGTGAATTTTATTTAACTTCTATACCAAATGATTCGTGTGTGATTCATCTCCACATCTGTGGTTCCCATGGTATAACAGCTCCCATGCCTGAGCTGGGTGGGGGGGATATTGGGGGTCCCACTGCTCCTGCTCTGTGATGGTGCTTAAGAACAATAACAAGAGTAGTCATAGCAGAAACGGTGATAGGCACAGCTACAGTTTATTGAGCAATTAGTATGTGCCTGACATGGCTATTTAGCTATATTATGTGCTTTGGACTTCATGACCACCCTATCATTAGAGATGAGGCATATGAGGCTCAGCAATTAATACATCCAAAGTCACTCCGTTGGGAACTGGCAGGCCTGGGGTTCAAATCTAGGTGTTTGAGTCCCTTGACATCTTTGCTGCCTCACAGGTGCCTGTCCCATGGGAGAGCGCCAGGTAAGCCCTGGGAGGCCTCCCATCTACTCCTCATTCTTCAAAAGAGAAAAGAGAGGCCCGAGTGGGGAAGTGGCTTGACCAGACTCTCCCAGGAGGCTGGGACAGACCCGCAGGAAGTCCGTCTTGCTCCAGCGCTCCAGAGGGGAGCTGCCTGGGGACAGGAGCACAGTCTCTGGCTTCCCACTCCTCTCTCTGGTCAATACAGATGGTGGCGCACCTGTGCGGCTTGTCGGCCTGGTTGGAAACAGCACTCTGCTCTAGTTCCTGAGCACTGGCCTGCTTTAGGAAGCCCGCATCTCCCTTCATCCTGCAGCCTCCTTCTCTTGAGAGGCAGCAGCCCTGAGCACCCACCGTGGGCAGGCTGTGAGGCCGAGCGCTTTGTATCTGTTTTCCCTTGACTCTTCCTGACACCTCTGTGCGGCAGCAACAACCATTTCCCCTCATTTTCCAGCCAAGGACTCTGAGGCCCAGAGGTCCATCACATCTGGTGACATCAGAGCAGGATCCAGGGCTAAGTGTACCTGCTTCTGGAGCCTTGTCTCTCGGCCTCGTCTCTCAGCATGACGGTTCCTGCTGTCACCTGTTGGCCAGGTTGGCCTCAGATTTCTTTGTTACGCAGCCCAAATCAAGTATCCCAAAGTTTTGAACCCAGAGGTTCAAACTGGCTCCAGAGCTGACTGTCTTTCTATTCCAAAGCTTTGGGCATTGCCAACAACGTGGACACTGCAGGGACCAGGCCAGGTTCGAAGGGGCCTTTCTGGAAGGCCAGGTTCTCTGCTGCTGGTACCAGCTCTGGGTACCAGGAGATGCAGCTCGCTAGGCCAGAAGTTGCCTGCTCTCCTCGCCTATTGTTAGACTCAGCAACAGGCAGCGAAGAACAAGACAATGGTGCTTCAGTTAGAGCTGGGGCTGTTCCCAGTCTTAAACAGCTCTCTCTCGGCTCAGGCCTTCTGAGCTCTGAGCTGGGCCTGCCATGGGGCCCTTCCGGCTTCCTGCCACCAGTTACCCAGGCTTTCCAAGGCTCTCCCGGCCTCAGGGATCAGGGAGGACCAGCAAGAAGGAGCACCCCCCACCCCATGGAGGTTGCAGGGGACACACAGGAGGAGGCAGGGCAGGGTCCCCATAACCCTGGAGGCCTGCTGCTCCCCCCCCCCGAAGCCTGGCTGTGGACCATGGTGCTCCTACCCCAGGTGCAGGAGGGTTATCACTGTCATCCACTTTTGGAAACCCCTCCCCCAAAATGGGCATGCTCCCCTCTTTCTGAGTCACCAAGAGCAGGGTGGGGGAATGTGACCGACAGCCAGGGTCACTTCTTTTCAAGTGGGCAGAGGGAGAGGACCGGGGGTGGACTTCCCAGGATGAAGTGTGAATAGGGGAGCTTATGCTCATTTCTCCATCTCCTTTTTCTATTTCCCTCTCTCCCTCCCTTCCCTCCTTTTTCCCCCTCATTCCTTCATCCACGAAGCAGTCAGTGAGTCCTTACTAGAAGTTGGGTGCCAAAGACACAGAGACAAATGATATCACTGCTACTGGGTTCAATGACAGCTCGCCAGAGTGAGTGAGTGAGTCAGAAACGACCTTGGTGACATGGTGGCCTCCAAGACCCCTTGTGACCTGGACCTTCTCTGCTTTCTGACCTCACCTCCACCATAGTCCTCAGACAGCCCAGGACGGCTCCTCCTCCCTCGCTGCTCACCTCTCAAAGGGGCCTTCCCTTCCCCTCCCCTCCCTTCCCACTGCCCAATGAAGCCCGCCATGCCCTGGTGGCTCTCCACCTCTGTCCAGTTTTCTTTTCATAACACTTACTACCCTGATATTTTTCTCACTTACAGACCTCTGGGTTATCAACCCCCACTAGGGTATAAGTTCCCTGTGGGCGGAGAACTTATTCTATTGTGCTCACTGTGAAATCACCAAATGATCAGCATAGTACCTGTCACACGGGAGTTCAACAATACCTGTAAAGTGAATGGATGGCACAGAGGGAGAGGGGCCAGCAGGCATGAGAAGAGGAACAGGTGCCTGAACAAGGCTTACCTGCTCCCTGGGAAGCTCAACCTCTGGGAGCCTCAGCCGGCAGGCTCCCCTGTTCATCAAGATCTCCAAGAGGACCCCTCTCCAAGTCCCTCCTCGCTTGTGCACAAGGAGCACAAAACACAGTCCTTGCCTACTGTTCTGCCCCAGGGGAGAGGAGCAGTCATGAAATTCAACCAAGGCAGGGGCCCTGGCCTTGGAAGCCACTCCCCTGGGGCTTCAGAAGGCACCCTGCAATTGTTTGGAGACAATATCCACCACCCCAGCTGCCTGTAAGATTAAGTTTTCCCTCTGGTCACTCTGGGACAGTCCCCTCTAGCCCCACCTCCCATCCCTGCCTTTCAGTGTTGGGAAGGAAAAGGCCACACAGCCCAGCCGGGGGACCAGGGAGGAAATCTCTGCTGTGCAGACATGACTGTTTCAAGAGAGAGGTAACAAGCCTGTGATGGCATCAGGGGTAATAGACCTGCCTGCAAACTTGGAATCCAAATGGCTCTGGCAGCTGCATTAAAATCTAAACAGTCTTTCCTGTGGATTTTTCTGATTAATGCAAATTTGTTTTGCTTTGCAAATTGAAAATCAGCTGCAAGCACCTGGTGTAATAATTCCAGCAGGAAGCTGAGACCCCTGAGGGGAAACCAGGCATCCTCACACTATCCCCAGATCCCCCACTGGGCCACCTTGCGCCCCCTCTGCTCCCCGGGCAGCCAGGCCACCGCCCCAGTCCTCAGCTGGGTCCCTCACCTCTCTGTAAACTGCTCTCCAGGGCGCACCGTGGGCTGACAGCACCCAAGTGGCTCCCACAGGGGTCCCAGTCTTTCTTCCTCCTCAATAGAAGGTGACAGGTATAATCAGGGAAGTCACTCAAGCCCTTCGTAAGAAGCCCACCTTGGCGCCTCCCAGGGCGGGGGATGTCATTATCATTAGTGGCACTACAGAATGGCACTGCTTCTTCTCTCAGAGAACTGACACATCTCTTGGGAAGTGCAGCTCCTGGTGGAAATCCGGGCCTTTCCACAGTATTTGTCCCAACAGTCTCTGCTTCCCTCTGAACAAGTGCCTTTTCCCACGGCACCAGGGAAAGTAGGGTGACTTGGGGATGCTTCAGAGATCTCATAACTGCCAATCCCCTTCGGTGTCTGCCTACCTGTCACAGCAGAGCTGGGAGCCGGGAGCTGAGGCAGGAACACCTTGGCTGCCTGCCCTTCCCCCCACCCAGCAGATACGCATCGTTCATTCAGCTCCAAGATAAGTCGGGAGGGACAGCAGTTATGAACGGCCCGGGTTGTGCTCCCCCTTCCTCTGCTACGCAATTTGAAGTCAGGAGACAGAGAAACGCTCTGGAAATCCAAATTAAAATGTATTCCTGCAGCAATCCCGCACCCAATTAAAGTAACCCAGAGCCTATTGTCCTTTTGCTAAATTTAGAAAATGCTCAGGTGTGTCTGATCCGACTCTGCAAAGATATTTTTAATACAGATTTAATCATATTTGGGGTTAGGAGAAGAAGCTAATTAGGCAGGCAGATTTAGAAAGGCTGCTGGAATGCGGGACAAAGAGAGGTGATTTGATGCAATTCACTGTTTGGGGCTTTTTTTTTTTTTTTTTTTTTTTTTTTTGAGCATTAAGTTGTGTCAGGACTGGGCTTTAGACTCACAGCAAAGTGACTTGAAAACAGAAGTGACGGTAAACAGGGAAGTCTCCCCTTGTTAGTAGTCAGTGAATCCTGGGGCTGGAGGGGACCCTAAGAAGGGTCTTACCCATCCCCTGCCTCCACAGACAGCTCAGCAGCAGAGGACCCTCACTTTAATGTGACACCAAACTGGAGCTCTTAATTCAGGGCATGGGAAGTGTTCGCTCAGGCTCTCTGCAAGAAGCCATGACCTGCGGCTCCATGAATGCTGGCTGGCTGGATAATTGGATCAATGACTGAGCCAATGAATCAAGAAACCAGCCCCCACCTAAACAGGTGAACGCTCTTGCTCCTGCCCGCCTTGTCCCTGGACACTTGCCCGCCCAGGGTCCCCGGTGCTAGATGACATCTAACCCCTACCCCTTTCTCGGTAAACCCATTT
Source organism: Urocitellus parryii (assembly GCF_045843805.1). Classification (NCBI taxonomy): domain Eukaryota; kingdom Metazoa; phylum Chordata; class Mammalia; order Rodentia; family Sciuridae; genus Urocitellus; species Urocitellus parryii. The sequence continues at coordinate 104,624,227 of NC_135541.1, forward strand.
CCACAGATCGCCACTGACTGCACCCAGATGTTAACAGGAGTCCTGGCTTAACTCTGTGCTGAATGGTCGAGGAACTGAATAAACAGCTTCAAAGCCCCTCTGAGCCTCAGTTTCTCAGTGTGGCCTGCTGGGAATGAAGCCAGAATCAGACAGGCAGTCAGTGGAGATAGGTAAATCAAGTCGGGTTGGATCCAGGAGGCCAATTTGAGTCTGGGAAGTTGGAGACAGTCCCCTGAGGGAGTGAAATGCCTTCAGAGCCCTTCCTCCACCCTTATCAAGATAACCTGCCCCGGCTCCAACCGCTCCAACCAGTGGCTAAGGTTACCGGTCCCAGGAATTGTCCCTCCCTGTAAGTGGTATAAAAGTTGTTGATTAATGTGTCCTGGGCTGCTCCATCTGGCCTTTCCCCTGTCCATCTACTCCTTATCTTTTGGGCATCCCACCTAGGCATCCCACAGAGGCAGGAAGGAGAGAGATAAGGGGAAGAGAGCAGGAGACAAAGGAAGCCTAGGACATATAAACAAGGCAGAGCTATGGTCCCTTCTTCTTCCAGGGAGAAGTCTGTGTTACCCCTTTTTGAATAAACCCTGCTTTATCTGCTTGCCTCTGCATGCTTCTCTAATGTTAGACTTCAACCTGTGGGGAAGCAGGACTGGTCACCCATAACTATCAGGAACACCAGGAAGTCAAGCCACGGCAGCACGCGCCCAGGTAGCTCAGTGAGATGGGTTCCGTTGTTTGGAACGACTGTGCGAGTGCTCTGGGGGCTCTCCATCCAGCCCCCCCCCCCCCCCAGGGCTGTGTGATGAAGGAATCTGAGCCCGTGAACAGGCAGTTAAGTTAAAACAAAGTGCAAAAAAAAAAAAAGTATCTGCAGTATGTAACCCCTTTTGTGAGAAATGGGGGTGTAAGAAAGCACACAGGTAACTTGCTCCTGTGTGGAGAACTCCCCCCCACCACTTTAAGAAAGCAAAGCTCTGCAGAGTTCCTCCTGAGCCTTTCTTGTTCTCAAGGAATGACTCCCATAGAAAGGAGAGCTCATTATTTTCCCAGGGTAGTGGCTGAACGCAAAGATTCTGGAGCCTGGCTTCCCATCCCAGTACGCCATTTGCAGGCTGTGTGACTTTGAACAACACTCAGCCTCTCTGGGCTTTAGTTTCTTCATCTGTAAAATGAAGTAAAACAGTAACTACCTCCTACAGTTATTGTGTATGTTAGTACAAAACCAGGGCTGTGCTTGCTATTGTTATTTGGGGGTTGGATGGTTAGGGGCAGGAGCACTTACTCATTTACTGCCCCATGGGATTAAAGTGCCTTTCTCCCCCCAGGGTCTCCCTAAAGCATTGGGAATAGGATTTTCCAGTGTCGGGCTCAATCTAGTGACAAGAACCTCTGAGCTCCAAATGCCCCTGCTCAGGGACTGTATGGGCTTCCTGTTGCTGCTATAACAAGTTACCACATTTTTTTGTGGTTTAAACAACACAGATGTACTATCTCATTGTTTCGGAGATGACAGGAATGGGTCTCACTGGACTATAATTCTCAGCTTCCAAAACAGCACAGTGGCCATGTCCTCCTGTCACATCACTCTGACCTCCTCCTCTGCCTCCTCTTCTACTTCCAAGACCCCTGTGATTGCACTGGGCACTTGGATAACACGGGATCCCCGCTCTTCCTTTGGGTGAGCTAATTAGCACCCTCCATACCCTCTGCGGCATTAATTGCTCCTGGCCATGGAAGGCAACATGCGGGGACCCGGACGTGCACATCATTGGAGGGCAATATCCTGCCACCTACAAGGACCAACTCTTCACCTGCTCCACCCTCTCTGCTTTGCTCAGGGCTTGGGTTTTATTTGTTTTTACCATTTTAAACATTTTTCACATGTCCATCTCAGTGGCATCAAGCTCAGTCACACTCTGGGGTACAGCCACAATTATCACCCATCTCTACACTTTTTTTAAAAAAATTTTTAAGTTGTAGATGGACACAGTATCTTTATTTTATGTATTTATTTTGATGTGAAGCTGAGGATCCAACCCAGTGCCTCACTCATGCTAGGCAAGCTCTCTACCACTGAGCCGCAACCCCAGTCCCCACTACTTCTTCATCTACCCATACTGACACTGCACCCAATAGACACCTAACTCCCTATTCCCACCCCGCAGCCCCTGGCAGCCACCTTTCCACTTTCTGTGTCTATGAATTTGGATCCTCTAAGGATCTTATGGAGGTGGATCATACAGTGCTATCCTTTTGTGACTGTCACATTTCACTTAGTGTAATTCCCCTTTGCTGTGGAAGGTGACATATGTACAGTCCTTGAGTCTTCAAGGGTCATTGTGCTGGTCTCGTTTTGCAACAACTCTGCACTCCTGGTCCACTCATGCATTCAAAAGTTGGCCCTGCAGAAAGTCCCTACCAGGAATGACATTTTAGGTAAAAGTTTGCCAACCGGTGGCCTGAAGATTTAAAAAGAACAGGAAGACCACAGGGTGTAGCTAGAGCTACTCACACGTGGGTCAGCTTCCAGACTTAGCCACACGGCAGTGTGTGATCTCAGAAAAACACTAAATCCCTTGAAGGCCAAGTTCTTCCTCTGTAGAATGGTGATGATGACGTACCTTATAGGACTTGCAGGAAGTTTAAAGAAAATTAACAAAGGCATATACTTAATGGGGTTCTTGTCTCACAGTACGTGCTTGACCGTGTTGGCTGTTGCTCCTCTTATCAATAGACATGCACACTGGGCCTTCATGGGTCAGAGGATTACTGTGTTGAGAAAGATCTTGGAATTCACCTAGAGCAGCCATCGGCAGCACAGCGGAATCCCAGCTGAACCTGCTTAACCTGCTGCTGGGACACTGCAGCACAGTTTAAGTTGTATCCATGAGAAATGTCACATCCGAGAGACAAGGACAGGTGTGCTGCCCACATGAGGAGACGACATGAGTGAAAGGCCAGCTGCTGGGTGAGGCACATCAAGTTAGTACTGTTCCTGGGTCCTTGTCTAACATGGGGACCCTTGAGGAGGCAGCAAAAGCAGAATAATAATTCTCCACCTTTGCTGGCCTGAGAAACTCATTCTCTCCTTCTCTCATCCCTCCCTCCCTCCTTTCCTTTTTCCTATTTATTTATTTATTTTCTCAAAGAAGGTACAGAGGAGAATGTTCCGGGGAGCATCCGGGTCAGTGAGCTATAATGCTCCTGATTGCAGCCCTGTGCCAGGACTTTGAAGCATTGATCATATTTTTCCGGCTGAGGTCTCCATCCTCTCATCTGTAGAATGGGGATCAGGCCAATCCACTCCCAAGAAAGACATGGAAGAAAGTCAAAGTGATTAGAGACAACTCTCAACTCTGAATCCACAAAGTAGAATGCCAAGGCCTCCTTCACCCTCATTTTCCTCCCCTACTCTTAGTGGCTCTCCTATATTCAAGGAAGTAAGACCTAAAACACATTTGTGTAGGTTGCTGCTCTTAGAAAAGGGCACAGAACTGGGCATGGTGGCCCAGCCTATAATCCCAGCATCTCAGGAGCCTGAGGCAGGAGAGGGTCGCAAGTTCAAAGCCAGCCTCAGCAATTTAGTGAGGCCCTAAGCAACTCAGTAAGACCCTGTCTCTAATTTTTTTTTTAAAAAAGGATGGGGGGAATGTGGCTCAGTGGTTAAGCACCCCTGGGCTCAATCCCAGGTACAAAAGAAAAGGAAGAAAGAAAAGGGCACAGAGAAGATTTGGTAAGTTTTGACTGTGTGCTAGACACTTGATAGCCAAGACGTCATTGATTTCATTTATCATCACAAGAAATCCCACAGGGTTATTCCTATGTCACAGAAGAGGAAACTAAGTCACAAAAGTACACTCATACCAAGTCACCCTAGTGTCATTCTGTGGATCAGTGGAGACAGAGGGCAAGTAGAGCAACTGGCAACGGTGAGGTTGAGGAGTTTTCTGTATGAGAAGAGGCAGCTGCGCTGACCACCCAAGGCTGAGGAGGCTGGTCCTAAAAAGCACAGTCAACTCTCATTTATCCATGTCACTGGAGGGACGTGGAGCACCCAAATTCCTTTCTGTTTGGCTCTGATGTTTATGATGCATTTTATGATTTTTTTTTTGGAGGCAGATTTATCCTCTTGATTATACAATTCTGAAGGCAGCTACTAAGATGGATTTTTATTCTCTGTGCCCACATGCCCCTGGGTGTGTGAGGAGCTGGCTGGGACTCAACAGGCTGTGGAACACCCTCCTGTGGCAGTAGAGAGTTGCCAATGTCAGAAACAAAGGGCCAAGTGGGGGGGCGACCAGGTTCAGGGGGGAGATCAAGGCGGCCCTGGGTGGTCCCTGAGCTAGCCAGTGTGGGCTGGCCAGGCTGGGCCTGGGACAAAGGAGAGCAAGTTGAGAGCTCCTCCCCCGTGCCCCCAAGCCCACTCCCCACCCTCTGGTATCAAAAGAGGCAGGGAAGGCTGGGCAGCTGTGCCAGCACCAAGCTGGTGGTCTGAGCCCTGATGGGCTCCGCTCTCACCAGGTGGACTTCATCTTTGTCCGGGTGACAGTCATGATCACAGTCATCTTCCTCAGTCAACAGTGTTTCCCAGACCCACTGCTGGGTGGGAGGACAGTTTAGAAGGGATGCCGGGGCCCAGGAAGCTAATTCCCTGTCTTAGCTCTCCCATGGTGGGGGTGCAGGCCTCAGCAACAAGGTCCTCCCAGGGAAGCCAACTCTTAGCCGCTTGGCCCATTCCACCTCTGGCCCCGAGTCAAAAGCATGGCCTGATCAGGAGTAGGGCTCAGCCCAAGCACAGGTTTCTGGTTCCTGAAAATTCCTGGCCTGCTGCGGGATTAGGAGGGAGGGATCCCGGAAACCAGAGTTTGGAGATGCTGGTCACAGCCAGGAGCCTACCCTTGAGGCGGGAAAGCCTAGGCAGCCCAGGGGAATGCAGTTGTCTAAATTAACCTGCAGGGAATCTGTAAACCAGTCCCAGGCCACCATTCTACCAGACTCCTGTGTGTTCTAGAAAGACTGATATCTTTCTTAGAAAGAAAAAGGGGGTTGAAAATCCACCACCAAGTGTGCATGTGAGTTTGCGTGTGTTCCTGCAGCTGTGTGTGTGGATACTGAAGACAGTCGTGCAGGTGATGGAGTGGTTGTGAGCACAGGCTCTGGAATCTGTGTCTGATTCCTGGTCTAATCATCTACCCATTGGGTGAACTCAGGCCAGTGCTCCAACCTGTTACCCCTCAGTTTCCTCATCCATAAAATGGAGATACTAATGTATCTAATTCTTGGGACTATTGTGATGCTTAAACAAGTCAACATATACAATTGTTCTCCCTTCTTTAAGACTTTGCTTGCTGAGGTTTCAGTTACTGAAGGTTGACCAGTCTGAAATTTTTAAATGGAAAATTCTAGAAAATATCCATAAGTTTTAAATTGTAGGGCATTCTGAGTAGCATAATAAAATCCTGTGCCATCCTGCCTTGGGCATGATTCATCCCTTTGTATCTGTGCTGTATATGCTACCTGCCCGTTCTTGAGTAGCCTCTCAGTTATCAGAACAAAGTGCTTGTGTTCGAGTAACACCTCATGTGGTAGCTTAACACTCTATTACAATACCTAAGTCACTCACCTCACTTTACCTCATCACATAGGCATTGTATCTCATATCATCACAAGAAGTGTGAGTACAGTACAATATAGTATTTTGAGACCACATTCACATAACTTTTATTATAGCATATTGCTACAATTGTACTATTTATTATTAGCTGCTAATCTCTTATTGTGCCCAATTTATAAGTCAAAACCTATCATAAGTATGTCTGTATATGAAAATACATAGTATATACAGGGCTCAGTGTTATCCTTGGCTTTGGCCACACACTGGAGGTCTTAGAATGCATCTCTTGTGGAGAAGGGAGCCTACTGCAGAGTAGGCTTCATGCTTGGCATTTGGTTCAAGCTCAACAACTTTTAGCGATGCTTATTATTATTTGTATGCTTATCCAAGTAAATTGATTCCCGTATGTCCCCTCTTCTTGATTCTAAAATAAGGCCTGGGCTGGGCATTGTATTGCATGCCTATAATACTACCTACTCTGAAGGCCAAGGCAGGAGGATTGCAAGTTTGAGGCCGGCTGGGCAACATAGCGAGACACTGTCTCAAAATAAAAAATAAAAAGGGCTGGGTATATAGCTCAGGGGTAAAGTGCCCCTGGATTCAACCCTTAGTACCACAATAAATACATAAATAAATGAAAAAAAAAACAGATAAAGCAGAATGAGGCACAAAGGGATCCCTGGAGGCTGCCATGCTTGAGCCAGATTCAGGCATGAACATATAGTATATATGTACACTCACTTCCTGAATTTTTAGATTCCCAAATCCACAAGAAGGACTTTCACAGAAATGCCATCTTAGAACTCATGCCATTTGGGACCCTTTGATACATTCAAACACTTTCCAGCAAGGTCCTTCTGATACTTCATCAACCCAAACCTTTTAAACTGGCCCAGCCAGATCCACCTCGTGCTCTGGCTTGATTGCAGAGAGCTTTCGGAATCGATTTTAGAGCCTGCTCTCTTGGCTTCTGGATTATTTGTGTAACCACTTGCTTTCTTTACTCCCAGATAATTGAATTGCCTGTTTTTACTCATTAACATAGAGCGATATCTACATAAATGAAATCATTTTAATACCTTATCCTTATTGGGTTGTAATTGCTCAGAGAGAGAGAGAAGAAAAAAATTCCTTTTCCCTTGGGAGATGCAAATCTTCAGTATTTGGGCGATACACTTGGTGATAATAATAATGAAAAATTAAATAAGTAAAATGGCAACAATATTGATGATGATACTGAGGAAGGTGGCAGCAACATCTATCTCTTGCCGAACACTTATGTATGTCAGGACCTGTGGTAAATCCTTATGGGCATCAGCTCATCCAATAGAGTGGAGCTGCCACTTTGCAGCAAACGATGGGCTTTCCCTGAGGAGCTTTGCAGGGGGAGGGGCTGGGGGCCCCAGAGCCCCGGCCACAGATCCAGAGGGGACACAAGAGCATCCTCCTGGAATCCCAAAGCACTGCGATCCACAGGGAGGACACAACACCCCAACCCACTCTTCAATTATACACACACATACTGCCCCTATGTCATTACCCCAACAAATGTGCTAAAGGAAAATAAACTCCGCAAGAATGGCTTATAAAAATAGCAAAATGCACAGCACAGGCCTGCTCTGTATAATTCATGCAGAAAACATGGAAACATCTTATCCTGATAAATTGTGCTTTTTGAGGTTTCCATGAATTTGCTGACTGCACACACACACACACACACACTTGCATGCATGCACTGTGTGTATTTTGGTAATACTGCTTATATTTCACTAAAGAGAAGGCGAGAGCCCCAGGCTAAAGACTGGCATGCCCTCAGGGAGCTTTTGGCCTAAGGCTGGGAATCTGGGTGGGGAGGCTGATCCCAGTTCAGCCTTGCCCAGCTTATTAATATTTACCAAGTCCCTACATCATGCCAGCACCCGTGAGCAGAGGACTTCCAGGGAGGAATAAGGGTTCAGAGGAGGAAGCGGACTCCTGAACAGGTAGGTGTGACCATGAAGTCGAGCCGGAGGATCAGGCAGGCTTCCAGAAAGAGCGGGACTGAATATTAAAGAACAAGTACAGTCCCAGGGAAGGGGGGTGGGAACAGCATTCTAGATAGAGTAAAAGAGCCAGGCCCAAGGAAACAGGGGGCAGGGTCATTTGGAATCACCAAGGCATGCAGTGGGGCAGGCGAGAGTTGAGGCTGGGGTGGTAAATGGTAGTCACAACAGAAGGGAAGGCCTGGCCACCCCAGTCAGGAATCGGGCTTCACTGTGGGAGTGGTTGCTGAGCATCCTGTTAACTCCTGCAGCTTGTCACTCATGCGAGGAGACCCTCCCTGCCCTCCACCTGACTAGGTTAGAGCCCAACACCCTGGACTGCCTTCCCTGCCCACCATGGTACTTCTAATTCCAACTGGAATTCTAGCATGATCTGGATGGTTTGGGGGCCCTCTCTGCCCCGCTAGACACTGCGGGCTGTCCTGCTCATTGCCGAGTCTCCGGTGCCCGGCCTGGCACAGTTCCTGGTAAAATGAGTCATGCAGTAAACATTTGTTGAATGAATGAATGGCTAATGACCGACTCTTGCAACTCATCAGGAGAAGGCTGAATAGGGAGAGACTGGAGACTGGGAGAGAGTTGGGAGATGAAGAGTTCTGCCTGAACCATGCTCAGGGTCTGCATTAGACAGCAGGAGTGAATCCGAAGGCATTTAGAGGGCACAATCAGCGGGCAGAGGCTGATGGGACCTGCGTGGGGAGAGGGAGTTGTCTGGATAAGTCATTTGCTGAGATGAGGAACGAGGGGGAAGGAGCAGGTTTCAGGGAGAGGGGAGGGAAGAGAGGGTCAGGAGGGGAAGGGTTAAACGAGGACAACCTGGACATGGTGAGTCTGAGTTCCCAGAGGCTCAGGACATCCTCTTCCTGGAAACAGACACAGTGACCTGTCTCGCCACCCCCGGGAATGCCCTCGCTCCCTGCCCTTCCATTCCCCCAACCCCGACCCCCACATGCACAGGCAGATCAGCCCTCACGCTGCTCCTGCAGAAGGCTGACCCACCCCGGGCACTTGTCCATCCCACTGGCCAGGCCAGATCATCAGACTCCCTTGGAGAGATGGTGGAGGTGGAGGTTCCTGGCCTCTCTAGGAGGACGGGAAGGATGCCTGCTGGACATGGAACCCAAGCGGCCTCCCAGACAGGCCAGTGCTGCTGCTCACCCACACTCATCCCTCTTGGGGCCCTTCTCTCTCATCTTAATAGGCCTGGGATGTAATAGAAACGAAGTAGCTAAGACCCTGCATTCTTGGGGAGGTGGGGCGCTAGCTAGCCAGTAAGAGAGATGCACCTCAGAGGGCAGCAAGTGCTGTGGGGAATAAGCCAGGGGAAGGGGCCAGAGCAAAGGTGGAAAAGCAGAGTTCACCCAGGGTGCGAGGGAAGAGTTCTTTGGTATGTGGACATCTGAACAGAAACTTGAAATAAGGAGCAAGTGCAAAGCCTTGAGCCAAGAACATGCTTAGCGGATTAGAGGCACAGCAGGGACTGGAAGTGAGGCACAGAATAACACCAGTACCCTCAGAGGGGAACCGGACAGTCCAGCCGGGGGCGGGGGGAAGACTTTGTCTTTTACTCTAAGTGAGATGGGATGCCACGGGTTCTGAGCAGAGCTAGGGTATGAGCTGATTTTTGTAGAAGGGGGGAGAGTCAGACGGACAGGATGCAACAGGATGAGGGCATCCCAGTCACAGTGAGGCCTGGGAGAAGGTAAGAGAAGTTTCCCCAGTGAGACTCCCCAAGCAGGATGGGCAGGTGTCCAGATAAGGAGCATGTGTGCATGCGTTTGGTAGGGAAGAAGGAAAGAACAGAAAATGATATTCAACATTTGCAGAGCATGTGGCATATGCCAGGAACTGGGTGAAATATTTAAACTATTTTATAGGCATGAATTCGATTCTCCCATTTTGCAGATGAAGAAATTGAGACCCAGAAAGATTGTTGTTCCTCCCCACTCCTGATAATACGAGAGGTAGCACATAAAGTCAAGCAGTCTGGCTCCTGAGTTTGCATTTCCTTTTTTGGCGGAGGGGTGTACTAGGGATTGAATCCAGGGGTACTTAACCACTGAGCCACATCCCCAGCCCTTTTTATTTTTTTATTTTAAGACAGGGCCTCACTAAGTTGCTGAGGCTGGCTTTGAACTTGTTATCCTCCTGCTTCAGCTTCCTGAGTTGCTGGGATTACAGGCATGCACCACCATGCCTGGCTGAATCTGCATTTCTAACCATCACACAGTGTCACACTGGGAACAGTGTTCCAGGCACCAGACTAGTAAGTTCAAAAGTCTGGAACTAAGAGAGGTCAGGAGAGAGGGCTGGTCAGGTAGAGGGAGCACCAAGAGCCTGGCACTGTCCTTTCTCTGAACAGTTGTCAAGAGTTAAGGAAATCCAAGCTGGAGCAAGATCAGACATGCACCCTGAGGGAAAAAAAAGATCATATCTTAGCCCAAGGGGATCCAAAGCCTGAGGGCAGGGCCACTCAGCCTGGACGCTCTACCAGCACCTCAGTCACCTAGGTGATTCCTAATTGTTCTCTAGATCATAGTTACTCAAAGTGTGGTCCCTGGACCAGTAGAATTGGCAAAACCCAGAAAGCTTATAAGGAGAACCACAGGCCTCACCTAGATCTACTGAATCAAATCATACCCTGCGTTTTAGCAAGATTCTCAGATCTGTAGTAGAACCATTAAAATTTGCAAAGTCCTGTTCTTGATCTCAGGCCAAACACATTTTCTTAGGAGCTTTTCTGACCCTCTGATCCCCTAAGGGTCTCCCAGGTGATTTTACACTCAGAGCGGTTTCAAATCCTGATTCATAGTTTTCACCATTATCATGCAACTATTCTCAAACCTGCCATACATTATAGCAATCTGAGAAGTCAAAAGTACTGAGGGTCAATTGCACTACTTACCAGTGACATCAGAACCCCTGGTGATGAGACCCAGGTTCTCTCATACCTAATCCTCCCCGGTGTCACCCCACATACACATCCTGGCATTCCCAGGACAGCCACAGTTTCGAGTCTCTATGGTAACTAAAGCTTCATACCTGCCCTCTGTGTATAAGTCCCTGTGGGCAGGAACTGTGTTTTCCTGACTTACTGCTGTTCCCAGGGCCAGGTTCTCAGCACCTGGCACAAAGTAGATGCTCAGTGAAGACTTTCCCAAAAGAAGGCAGGGAGAGAGGAGGGGAAGGAAGAAGCATCCCTAAGCCACCAGCCACTGCTCCTTCGGGGTTAAAATGCAGAGCAGGGCCTTCTCAGCGCTGGCTGCCCAACTTCACACATAAAACTTGACATGTTTTCTGTTTCTTCTCACTGACTCCTCTAGGGAAAGCCAACAGCCCAGCAGGGGTCAGCTCTGGCCTCCCCAGAGGGAGTGGTTCCTATCAAGTTCTGGTGTGGGGCGCAGGTGTGGTGCCTCCTGCCTGTGGGGCACCCTTTGAGAATCCAGTCCTGCCCCCTCTGCTTTTGAGCATGAGCAGGTCTTTGGGGACATAACCTGGGAAAGCCTGATCCCAAACCCTAGGCCCTGGCCCAGCGGGGGTCCTGACTCTAGGTCTACTTGGGTTTTTATCACAGCAATCAATCAGGGCCTTGTTTTACCCCAGAGCACACACGACTTCTCCTCTCTCACCAAAGCAAACTTCGCTCCCATCCCTTCTGGAGAGGTTCATTTAATAGCGTGTGAAATGAAATGTCAACAAGAATTAGAACAAATGGCACTGTAATCCCCAGCAGATGACAGGCAGCCAGGGGGCAGGCCTGCTCTTACAGACCAGGGCCGAGGGGAGCTGACCAGGGGACCACTCGGCTCTGGTTCCAGGAAGGGGACTCTTTGGCACACCATCTCCCTGCTTGTGGCTGGAACATCGTCTTTGAGTTTCTGACAGGAGAAACTGCCTTTGACATAGGGAAACAGCCTTCCTCTGACACACAATTAGCAAGGACTCGTGTTCCCCAGTGCAAGACCCAAGAGTCCTCATCAGCTGGCCGTGGAAACAGAGGGCCGGCCAGATGCAGTCCTGACCCACTGCGGACAATCATTAGATCACCTTGTCTTGCACAGAGCTGCTGCTTTTCACAGGTCCCTGCAATCTGTCCACTTCTCCTGCCTGGGGACTTGGGGTGTGAGAGAAAAATGCCTCTGCCCTTTGACAGTCAGATCCCCGTGGACACAAGCCACATCCTCATCATTTGATGATGGAAACAGCAAGCATTGCTTAGGTGCTAGGCGCCAGGCCCTGAGCTAAGAATTTTATATGTATCATTCCTTTTCACGAACTCATGTATTCATTCAAACACATACCTAGTGTCTACTCCATACCAGACACACTTTGGCACAGTGGACAGCAGATACAAATCCCCGCCCCAGAGGAGCGTGGTGGAGGAGGAAGACCATGGTAAAATGAACAAACAGGAAAAACATCTACAGAGAACCAAAAGGTGTGCGGACTGCGGGGACCGCACCACACCCCCATCAATGCTGCTGTGGTATAATGATGGGGTCCACCCTGAGTCTGCACCCGTGGGACCCCCGGGGTTACTCTGCTCTGCTGTCTCAGGGTTTCCTCCAAAGCCTAGGGAACAGCCAATGGGAATGAAGGCAAGTGCTCCAGGCTCCTTAATTCTGAGGATGCAATATAGCTCCTCAGTGGTAACCAATGGCAGAGCCCCTTGGGGTGACCAGCTCACCCTTCCCTCAGGGCTGCTCCTTCTCTGGGTCTAGCTCACTCATGGCTGCTGCCTGGACTCACCCTTGTTTTGGTCTTGGATCTGTTTTCAGAGGAACCCAAACTAATCTGCAGGGCAATACATGTTAGGGAGGAAATAAAACAGGAAAGGGGGTGAAGAGTCATTTTAAGTTGGGAAAGAACCATGGCATTTTCTTTTCTAGAAAAGAAACAAAGCGCTGGCTCTGTTTCAATAGCTTTGTCGAGGTCAGCGCGTGACTGACAGAACTTAGACTTGCCTGCCTTCCTTGTGACCCCAAAGTGGAAGATGCTCCTCAGCACTCTCCTCCTCCCCTCTCACCTGGATGAAGGAAGGATGCTAAAACCCTGGAGGCGTGTGCTGGAGGGCAGGCCGCAGAAGACTTCTGAAGGAGGCGGACAGAGGCAGACTGCTGGAAGGAAGTCCACCCAGGAGTGGAAAGGAGTGTTGGGCAAGGGGAAGTGGGAAGGTCACATTTTACTGAAGAAGAAGGAGGTGGTAAGAAAGCCATGCGTCAGTGTGAGCTCAGAGGCAGCCAGAGACCCTGGCTGAATCCTGGCCAGTAAGAGTGGACCGCACACAGGGCAGGGGCACCTCGGTCCCTATCTGTTTCCACTCGGCTCTTTCTCCATGGCAGCGAGCCCCATGCCCAGCCCCTGGCCCAGAGGCAAAGCCTCAACACCTCTTCAGATGCAGAGCCCTGGTTCACCCTCCCCTGCCTTGCAGACTGGAATGTCAGTGGCTTGTTCAAAGTCACACTGTAAGATGGCAGCAGAGCTAAAGTTGGAACCCGGGTCTCCTGATGTCTGTGCAGGGGCTGGATGCCCTTTGCCTCTCTCCCAGGAGAGGGGCCCCTTAGTGTGTTGCCTGGATGGGCCGAAGCCTGGCAGGGAGGAGGCAGGTGAGGGCAAGGGCTCTCCACATGTCTTCCATGCACTCAGAGAACGCACTTGAGTTCTTTCTCGTGAATTCCTCTGCCCTGTGAAATCGACAGAGTGGCCATTATTCACCCCACTTTACAAGGAAAGAAACTGGAGGCTCAGAAAGTTCACCCAGCCTAGGAGCGGCTCAGCCAGACCCCAATCCAGAAGCTTGATCCCATGTTTCATGCTCTTTCCAATTACTCGGAGCTAAACCCAGCCGGCCTCACAGTGATTACCTTTCATTAGCTGTAGAAAAGCCTCTGCTTTGGTGAGTTTCATAAAGGACTAAATCTGTCAGGAAAACAGAAAGACAGGGCCCTCATCCATCTTCTCGACAACTATTTATTAGACTTATTATTATGTAAATACAAAGGAGGAGGGGAAAACTACATTAAAAATCTAATGGAGCAGGCTTCAGAGGAGGGGTGTAGATGGCAGGGGAGGAGGAGGGAGGCTGGGTCCCTCTGGCCTTGGTAGAGGCCCACCTGGTGGAGGGAGGCTGGCTGAATGTGAGCCTGCTGAGGGGCAGGAGCAGGGAGCAGGCCACAGGAAGGCCACTCACAGCCAGGGCCGCACTGCTCAGCTTACAGACTTGCCATGTCATCCCACTCCCAACTAATGAACGGTTAGGACACAATTAAAAAGCCAAATGGCATTCTTGAGCTCTTGATTGTGACCGTAGGGGTGGGGGAGCAGCTAGGTTAGTGCCCCCTCCCCCCTGGTCCCCTGCAAAGGGCTGAGAGTCCCTTTATGCCCTTTTGTGTGTAGAGCCCAGCCAGCCCTGTTCTGGGCACTGTGAGCTCCAGAGTCCCCCGGGGCTGGTGCAAACCGCCCTGTAATTGATCTGCTCACGTGTCCCAAAGCCCTGTGTTGCCACTAGTGGGCTCATTGGTCTTTGTGCATCCCCTGTGGTGCCTGGCACATACAAGGAACGCAGTAAATGTTCCTTCTCAAACATGTGAATACATTCCCTGGAGGTGATTATGCTCTGAAGAGAGGAAAGGGAAAACAAATACGGGCATCTGGGCATTTCAGTCATTACCATTACAGGAGGCCTGGGGCGAACCAGTTAGCAGGCGAGGCCGTCAGCAGCCAGCCCTGGCCTGCCGACCTCGGCACTCAGCATGCCACACTGTGACTGTAGGTGCCTGCCTCCGCAGCTCAACCGGGAGCCATTGATGATGCATCAGCTCCCCAGTGCCCGACAAGCAGCAGGTCCTCCATAGGAATGTAAAAATTAGGCAGGATATGGGCAGGGCTAAGTCCCCACCCACTGCAGCCCGCCCACAGACACACCCCGGGCACGCCATGGAGAGTCAAGGGCAGCCCCACCCGGAGCTCAGCCCTGCTTGGGGGCAGCACGTCCCCACTGCCCCTGTCCTGGTGCCTTGCGCAAGGCACAACTGGCACAGCCATATGTGACAGCTTTGTGAGGTTCAGCTGGCACAGGAGGGAATGCCGGGGGAATGCACAGAAGGCAGATTCACATTGGATTATTCTGGTAGACTAGAATGTAAAGTTCAGCCTTCAAGGTCAAGGGCATATATCCCATGAGTTCAGCTACAATTACCTCCCACTGATGGAGCGCTGCCAGTTCTGGACATAGTTACTGAGAGATTCCCCCCATTAGTTCTCACTACAGTCCTATGAAGATGGCATACCATTACCCACTTCACAGATGAGCTTGTTGAGGCTCAGAGAGGAGATGGGAAGTTGCTCTGGCTGACCCAGGGCAACCATTTGTATGGTTATGATCAAGTCAGTTCTTGACCAGATCTGAACTTCTCACAGCTCTGTGCAAGGGAGTCGTCACCCAGCAACTGCCAGGTGAACCTTGAGTGAAGCTCCGGGCCATGCCCAGTGCTGGGGAACAACGTGTTTCAAAACTGCCTTCCTGTGATGCCTGACGCCTGCACCACGGCCAGCCCCTCTCCAGAGTACACCAGTGGTGTGGGAACAGGGGCTCTGGGAACAGATGAACTATGCTCTGGTCCTGGCTCTCCCATGTCACTTGCTAGCCTGATGATCTTGGACAGCTTTGACTTCCTCATCTGAGAAAAGAGAACGCTACCCACCTTACCAAGTATCATGAGGATCTCGTGTGCTCCTCTGTGCACAGCATGCGGCCTGGCACTTGGCATGGACTGGGCACTGGAGAAACAGGAGTTGCTATTCCTAATAAATTGTCCGCTCACATGGAGTTATGTAATCGGGCAAGACTGAGGCTATGGTGGACCCCTGCTCAGAGTACAGAGGACACACAAAGAAGAAGTGACTCCTAATGTCCATGTTTATGAGGGGAGAAGGGCATCTGCAGATGGTCAAAAAGGTCTCCATAGGTAGGGAGAAGGCGGTTGTTTCAGACAGAAACTGACCAGAGTAGAGAGCACCAAAATAAGCAGGTCTGGGAGTACAGCTGAGACTCTGAGGGATACTTGCTGAGTACACAAGACGGGAGAGATGTGGTCTGAGTCCTGCATGCCTTTGCTAGAAGAAGACAGCCTGACTGTTCATGGCCTCCAGCCCCAGAGCCGGCCAGGGATCACTCCCAAGCCTCCAGAACCCTCTGGCTGGCACATGCCTGTTTCCTTCTGATCTAACTTCCCTGGACATAGGCAACACATTCTCTCTGCAATACTCCCCCAGAGACAGATTATTATTAAATACCAAGAAGTGAGGACTCTGAAGGTTATGTTGCTCTTTGTGTTTGCGAAGGGCTTTTCCACATCCTGCCAGAGCTGCTCCTGGTCCCTACGCCCCACCTCGAAGGAGGGCCCCACTGGATCAACATGGTCAAGGAGACAGGCTGTTCTGTGGGCAGAATCATACATTCCCTCAACCAGTCCATCAGTCCAACAGAAACGTAGGGAAGGAGGGACAGCTCAGGGCAGGAACTCTGCAGATAGAATGGCAAGGTCGGGACTAGTTCCTTTCTCTCTTTTATGGTATCTGATTGCATGGAATATCTTTTCCCATTCCTTCACTTTGGTCTGCTAATGTCCTTTAATGTGAAATGAGTCTTTTAGGCAGCAAGTAGTTGGGTCTTGTTTTAAAAATACATTCCGGCCACTCTAGGCCTTCTGGTTGGAGAATTTAAGCCATTTGCATTCAAAGTACTTATTGATAGCTAAGAACTTTACTGGTGCCATTTTGTTAATTGTCTTCTGGTGGCAGGGCTAGCTCATTTCCTCCCTGAGGGCGTAGTCTGTGTTCGAGGTTAAGTGAGGTTATTGCCTAATTTCTGATTTCTGGATATACAATCATATATTTTATTAATTTATTCAGCCTGTGAGTGATTACTAGGTGCCAGGCCCTGTTCTAGATGGCAGGGACACGGCAGGGACAAAAATAAGGTTCTGCGGGCGAGATAAGCAATACGTAAGGGAAACATTGGTAGAACACTTTAAAGTTTATAATATACTCGCTCAAACATTATCTCAATTAATTTTCACTTCAGTCCTGTGATAATTGCATTTTTGTTATCCTCATATTATAGATGAAGAAATTCAGACTCTAGAGAGTTGAAATGACTTGGCTTCCTTCGCACAGCTAGGAATTGATGAGACCAGGACTCAACTCCCAGTTTTCAGGCACAGAAGATCACATGCTCTTCTGGCAATAGCCTGCCAGGGTAATGGCCAGTCAGAAGAGCAAGAGGAGGAAGGTCTCAGTGTGTGTGTGTGTGTCTTCCTTCCTCTGTCCGGGGCTTCCAAGAGGATGCTGAGTTGCAGGGACTCCAGATATTCTCAAAATGGCTAACAAATGACCTACCCTGGTAAACCAGCTGTCTAAGAAACTATCAGACAGGCCTGTGAAATCCTGCACAGGGATGATATTTTTATTTGATTGGATTTTTGTTTTTTATTTTGCTTTGCAACTCTTATCTTGGGCACAAAGACACCTTTTCAATGGGGACTGTAGGTACGAGAGGGGCCAGGTAAGCAAACGGGGAGACGTGAGGAAGGACGGGAAGCAATGCCCTGACCTCCAAGGAACCTTGTTCTTTCCTTCCATGGACCCCTGGTGAGTTCCTGGGGGTCCTGGGGTAAAGGATGACCAAGCCAAGCCCTGCCTGCCCACTTCAGGGAGGCGGGCTCACCGGGCCCGCTGGACAAGCAGGGTTGGCTGTGTCCCTGTCCTGTACCCGGCCTTGTCCATGCTCCCTGTCTGCCTGTCCTCCACAGAAAGATCTATTTCAAGGCACTGGGATGGTGCTGGGCATGGGGCTCCCCTGCCAGAGAGGAGTGCTGTTCCCATCTGTAAATGGCTCCAGCTCCTGGAAAAGCAACCACAGACGAGTGCTTAGCAGCAAATAGATCACTCCCCACAGAGCCTGTGATTCACAGGGCAGAGTGCCAGCCTCCTGGGGCGGCACAGGGAGGCAGCAGCCCTGGAAGGTGCCAAGGAGGTGCTCAGGACTCTGGCCTGCACTTAAGGACAGGATTTATCTCTCCTTTCCCCACAGCCTGCTGGGCTGCTCTGCCTCTCTCTCCCACCCCCCTCCCCCAGGGCTGGAGTTTCTTCTCCTCCATGGTGCAGGGCATTTCCCCAGAGAGGCTTAAAAACCATCAGACCAACCTGCTGGAAGTCTGCGCAGGCTCCTCTTGGCTTTCCCTCCTCAGCTAGTGGACCTGTGGTCCCCCTCTGGGAACTAGCCCAGCCCCCTCTCCTGTCCCCTTACCTCTGCAGTGAGCAGCTGATGGAGCCGAGCAGCACAGCAAGGGGAAGGGAAGAAGCAGGGAGAGACTAGGGAGGCCGGGGAGAAGGGCAGGGGTTCTGGGAGGAGACAGGAGATAGCAAGAAGGGTGGAGAGGGCAAGCGCAAATGAGCAGAAGACGAAAGGGCAGAAGGCTTGCTAAGATGGGGATCCTTTCTTTGGGGCCTAATGTCATATTCTAATGTGGACAGAAAATCACAAGCATTTCCGAAACTCACTGTGGGTAGGTCTACCCTTGAGGGGAGTGTTCAACTATAATCTGTGGCCTTCACCCCAAAGAGACTAATGAATGATCCATCGGGCCGCAGGGCTGTTGCGAGCATCAAATAAATAAAATACTTTTTCTGGGAGTTGAAAATACCATGATGGTTTGTAGACTTGGGGCCTGGACCTGAGCTGGGTCTCCCTGAACCTCCATTTCTCTCCTCAAAAGGGAGGTAATAATGGTGGACCCTGCCAACCTCACATGGCCAGTGGGACACTCAAAGGTGACATTCTGGGTGAAAACGCACAGCAAATTCTAACACTCGAGGGAACTAAATGCAGGGAACAGGGAACAGTGGGGAGTCTGATACTGTACTGAGCACTGAGACCACTCAGAGTGGGTGGTGGGAAGAGAGAGCCAGAGAGAAGTCCTGAGGCAGGGCCCGAGGCTGGGCTGGAGAAAGGAACGATCAGATTGAAAAGGGACAAGGAGGAGAAGAGTGGGGAGATCAAGGGGGAAGACAAATGCTCCCTAAAAGGCATGGAGGTAGGCCTGCACTTATTTGTGGGACAATTAAAAATACAATTCATTTTTTTCCTTTGCCATTTCTGCCCTCTCCACCCCTGGCATTTCTAGGTGAGTCCCTCTGCCTAGACCTCCCACCTTCCCTTCAGCGTGGAAAACTTTCCTAATGGTCCAGGTCTTATTGCAACATCACTCCTTCCGAGAAGCTGTGCCTGATTCTCAGGGATGGGTGCTCCCATAAACCTTACGTCAGTGTTTTTTTCCAGAGAGTTCTGCCGTGACCCCAAGTAAGGAATATATTTTACATCACACAATCCATCAATCAGCATGAAAAATGGAAATGGTTTTTAAGAAGTAACATTTTCCCCTTCTTAGGAGTGTGTGGTGCATCCTGTGTTCATTTCTGTTCTGCTCTACTTAATTTTCCTTTTATTTTTTTCAAAATGCCGTCGTGACCCACTAAGTTAATTTTGTGACCCACTAATGGGCTGGTAACCCACTGTTTGACAACACCGCCTCTGCTCACCCTGCCAACGCACTCACTCCCTGCCATGGACAGTCGGGCAGCATCTGGTCTCTGGCCGGATGGCAAAGTCCCCAAGACAGGCATCTCCCTGGCTCTCCCCTGGTGCAGTCCCAGCACTGTGCCTGGGTCCCAGCAGGTGTTTGAAAAGGTTAAATAGAATAATTACTGAGTGGAAGGACGCCTGGATGGGGCAGAGGAGTGCAAAATAGAGCGGGACAGGAAGAAGAGGGTTTTGCAAATCAAGTGGGGGGAGAGTGCAGCCTGAGGGTAGCAGAGCACACACCCCAGGCAGGAGAGGAGGTCCTGGCTGCAGGGGTCTTGAGGAAGGCTCCTTCTTTGAAACTGTTTGAAGGGAGAGGTGACGAGGCTCTGGCAGAGCTCTAGAGGGCAGAAAAAGTGACAATGAAGACCCCAAGTCTCCAGCCTGAGGTGGAAGATAGGATGAGCTGTTAAGAGCCATTCTGCCCAATCCTCACAGCTTAGTAGAGAACAGCTTGCATTTAGTGAGCACCTACTGTGCACAGGCACTGTGCCAGGTCCTTTGCATACTACAGTCACAGGCCGAGGGCACAGCTGGTGCGTGGCCCAGACAGAATTCGAGTCAGATGGTCTGAGTCCACAGTCCATATGTATCCCCTGCACCACCTGGCCTCTGTGTCAGCTCTCACTGCCACCTCCTGGCATTCATTTGTGGACAACATAGTCTCTAAGTCCCCGATTTCTTTAGAATTGGGAACTATTATCACTAGGAGAGGAGTAGATGTGAGTATGGTGGGGGGTGGATGGGGGGTGGGATGACATCTATATTGAACACCTTTAGCATGGGAACCGCCAAAGGAGGAGGAGAAGGGCATTCACTCATTCATTCAACAAACCTGTGTCTAGTGCCTTTTATGTGCCAGGCTTTGGCCAGGATGCTACGGACCCAACAGAGAACAAAACAAAGTCCCCTGCCCTGAGGAAATTCCACACTAGAGGAAGGAGGGAGCAGATATGAGCCAAGTAGATAACCATGGCAGGAGGCATAAGTGCTAAGGAGAACAAGAAAACAGCCTGGGTCAGGCTAAGTGGGTGGGGAGTCGGGAAGGTCCCTCCAGGAGTGAACAGAGACGGGGAAAAGTGCGAGAGGAACTCTGTTGGCTTAGGTCTGAGACATGCCCCCTGCATCGCTCATGTGTGAGACAAGGCAAGAAGGTTCCAAGATGAAATGATAAGATCACGAGAGGTGTAACAGAGTCAGCGGATGAACCCACTGATTAACCGGGCAGCAGCTCAGTAAGGTGTGGCAGGAGGGAGCAGGTGGGGGGGGTGCCTCTGGGCTTTCTATTTTGTCCCTGGTGAGTGGCACTCTCTGCTTCCTGGTGCCTGTATCCAGAGCTGCTTTCCTCTGCCATGATGTTCCGCCTCACCTCGGGCCCTGAGCTATGGACTTAGCTGTCTATGGGCTGTGACTTCTGAGACTTTGAGCCAAAATACACTTTTTCCTTTTCTATATTGTTCTTGTCATGTTTTTCAGTTATAGAGGAAAAACAGGTGACTGAAATAAAACTGCAAGGATGGGGGTGGGGAAAGAAAGAGCAAACAGGATTAAGTAGAAACTCCAGTTAGGGAGCAAATGGTCCCCCTGAAAGACAGCAGGGACCAGGTCCCTGATCTGCAGCCAGAACACACCTGAGTCCAGCCTTGGGGGAGTGGTTTGGCCCAGACCAAGGCCACTATGGAAAGCCTCTGGAGGCTGCCTCAGGGCTCCCGAGTCACACAGTGAGGTGAGAAGGGCTCTTGGCTTGGACTAGGTCAAGGCTGCTCCTGCAGTCCCTTCAGAGGTGGCGCTGGCCACGCATGGGGATTGGGCTTTGCTCTCAAAAAGATCCTCACACATCCCCACCCACCCTTGCAGGGCAGGGTGGGACTGACCAGAGGCCTCTTCCACACAACTGTACCCTCCCACCACCTCACCTTCCCACGGAGGGTCTAAGGAAGGGAGAAGGAGGACCCTGGGGCCTGGGCAGCTCCGCTCAAAGGTCATCATTTTTCATCACAGCTTGCAGCTCAATAAGAGGAAAAAAACTTCCAGGACTTGGCTGCTACCTCTGCCTGTCCTCTCCCTCACTTCCAAGGTGGCTGGAACGGGTGGGAACAGCTCTTGTCCTCTCTATTCACACGTCCAGTGCAAGGGAGATACTGAAGGCTGGACCGAAACTCAGGTTGGGCTCAATGCTAAATATGAGAGAACCCAGAAGCTTCTGCCCTTTGCTCCTCTGGACACATGAGCCCAGTGCCTCCTACTCACCCCCACCAGGCTTTAAAAGCCAGAGAGAGGGAAGTAGGTGTCTCTGGTTCCCTTCCTTACCTCTTCTTCTGCAAGAGGAGACTTTCCCCATAAACCATCTCCGAAGCAGATGAAAAAGAAGACTAATATCAACAGCATTACACTGAACTCTCAGTAAATTCTCAGCATTATTCTAAATGTTTTATCTGAACAAACTCACGAAATCCTCCCCAAATCTAACAGCTAACCATGATCCCGGTGCACAGTCAAGGGAACCAAGACACAGAGAGGTGAAGCAATTTACTCATTGTCACGAAGCTGGTGTAACTGGATGTCGGACTTCCTGAATTTGAGATGCAGACAAGTCTGTACATCAATAGCTACCACATCCTCCAGTGAGGGGTGAGGCCTCCCGGGGGAATCCGAGCTGTCTGCCCACCCCAGCCCGTTGGTGAGGTTGGAGAAAACCAAAAAAAAAAAAAAAGGGTTAACAGAAATTGGAAGAGGACCATTAAAGAGAGTCACTGGTTTACTATGTGTCAGCCAAGAGTGAAGGGCCTGAAGGAAACCTCTCAGAGAATTTAACATGGGTCTTCTGCCTTTGGGGGACACAGAAAACTGGTGTCTGATTCACAATGGCATGAATGATGAGCTCACAGCAGCTCAGGCCACAGGGCGAAGGAGGACTCTCTCCGGTGTCCAGGCCAAGGTGTGTTTCCTGTGAAGCTGACTTGAACCACACCTGGGAGAAACCCAACTGAAAGGCTGTGTGATGGGTGGTGGTCCCAGAAGGAAGTGGACAGCCTGTCCCACACTTGGGGACTGAGGAGGGAGCTGAGCGTCCACCCAGGAAGAGGCAACTGCTTTCTGGCGATTGTGCGGGGGCAAGGATCTCTGAAGAACTCCCCTCCCCAGGGGAGAAGTCAGCTTTACACAAGGGCCGGGCCCAGAGAGCCTGGTCAGAGCCCTGACCCTGTCACTTAAGCGAGAACTTCCGTGCCCTGCTCTCCTCCCATCCCTTGCCTCCATTCCAACCTGGGGCAACTCCAGTTAGCAACGTGGGAGGAGAGGATGGCCTCACTGAGGGGGTTTCCCTGCCCCTCCAGACCTGCTCTCCACCCCTGTCCCCCCTCCACCCCCAGGCCTGCCTCTGCGAACCTCATCCACAGACTCCCCTGCCCTCCCCCAGGAGGCATGTGGGTTACGAAGAAGTATTGCCTCTGCTCCCTCCATGCCAGGTCACCATGGGTTCCTGAGTCCCTCTCCTGAAGGTGGTACCCCCTTCAGGTGGCTCATCTGTATGGCTGCCTTCCCTTGGTTCTAGTAAATTCTCCTTCCCGTTGCACCTACAGGCCTGGGAGTCTCGCCTTTTTAAATAGTCCTTTTATGATCCTCCCTTCAAGTGCCCAGTTTATATGAGGCATCTGCTTCCTACAGGGACCTTAACACAGAGGGGAGAGGAGGCAACTGCTCCCATCTCCCATCTTCCTGCAACAGGAAGAGCCAAGGAACGGGAGGCATCTCTCACTTCATTGGAGTTGATGACTGAGTTGGACACACGGAATTAGGTGCTAAGAGTGACCTGAAGAATCACAGGACACAGCTCCGATCTCTTCCAGAGCATCATAAATGGCTCTGCCAAGCGAATTCACAGGGACGGTGGGAGACAAAGTCACTCTTGGGTTACTCCAGGAGTGGAACTCTTTGGTTCTCCTAAGTACCAGCCCTGGGATCCAAGCCCCGCAGGCTGCCTCCAGGGCCCATGTTCTAACCACTCCTTTCAGAGTTGGTCCTCCTGGAAGCGCCAATCTCTGTAACTGTCAAAGTCTACTGTGAGAAGACCCTCAGGGAGGAAACTGGTCTATGTCCTTGGAACCAAAGCACTTATATAGAGTGTGACATGGGCTTCCTCTTCCTGTCTCTTCGCTGAATACCCCTCCCCTTTCTGCCTTTGATGACAATCTAGACAGACACACCTGCTGCTGACCTCGGGGGTCTTTCTTAGGTTCAGGCCAAGATTTCCTAGAATTATCTAAATGCTAACTTTCACAATTCTGGGTCTTTTCTTTGCGCATACTCTTCCCTCTGCCTCTATATGCCCTTCCTTTCCTACAGTTATCTTTCAAGTCCACCCTATAGACCACCTATTTCAAGAGGTCCCCCCCATGGTATCCCCAGAAGCGTCAGTCACTCCCTCATCTGTGCCTCTGCTGGATCTTGGCCACACTTCTGTTCTCACGCTGCATCATAAAGATCCAGTTGCCCGTGCGTCTTGCTCACCAGGCACCAAGCAGCTCAGAACAAGGGTCATCTGTGATAAATGATTTTCCTATCTTCCATGTCTGGTATGAGACCTGACACGTGAGCACTCAATAATGGTTTTCAGGATAAATTAACAAATATATTAATAAGATAATAAACTCCTTTACTTTGGAATCAAATAGATTAAACCAGCAATACTTATTAAATGTGCTCAGCATGCCAGCACTGTGCTAGGCACTGGGGCGGGGGGGGGGCACGTCAAGCAGGAGGGCACCATTCCTGCCCTTGAGACACCATGATCTGGCTGGGGAGGCAAACTGACACCCAGGTAGCTGTGGTAGTGGTGGGAGCCATAGCCACCAGTAGTGATTGATGCTTTATTGATTTTATGATGTGGTGGGCACAGTTCTGGTGACCACGTGGAAACTCATTTTCACTCTCATCCGCCACCCTACCAGGAAGGTGCTATTCTCATCTCTAAATCTACAGATGAGAACACTGAAGCTTAAAGCCACCCATCTAGGAAGTGGCTTACGGAATCTCAGCCAGAGCATCTCACGTGTTGGGTGGGTTGCAGATGTTGCCAGAGTGGACAGAGCTGGGAGGTGTAGGCTGGAGCGGTGGGCAGTGTCGTGCGAGAGAGCCAGGACAAGAGCAGAACCAGGACGAGAGCAGAGCCATGACCCCCAGGCCACCCCACTTTTCCTCCTTCACCCCTGAGTGTCTGGAGCCCTGGGGAGTCCACTGCTTGTTAGATGACTTTGTGAGGCGCCAACGTCATCATCACTCCTGCCAGGCGCCTCCCCAGTTCCGGAGCCCAAGGGGGCAGGAGCCGAGGGGGCAGGAGCCCGCAGCAGCCACTGATTAATTTCCACTGACAAGAGGTTGCGTCTCCGGCAAGCACGGTATTAAATAGCTCCTTTTGATCATAATTAAGTTTCTCTCAGGCTGATGCTATAAATAGCCATGCCCTATTGATTGGAGGGTCTGGGCTGTGAGCTCAGCACCCTCCGGGAGCCTTTCCAGCCTGGCCCAGGGCTCTTGAGTCCCACTTTTCTCTTCCTGACACGCAACATTCCTGATTTCAAGGGCAGGTGCAGCCAAGCACCAGGCTTGGGTTCGGCCCATTTTCTCACCTGCCCCCCTTAACCCTCCTCCTGCCGTCCCACAAACCATTCCAGGGTTGGCTCACTGGGTTGCTAGGTTTCACAGGGACACTGGCTTTCCCCTGGCTCTGCAAACACCCCTGTTCCTCCCTACTATGCCTGGACACCTCCCTGTTATACCAGTGGGGAAACTGAGGCCCAGATAAGTCAAGTTCTTCTTTAAAATGTCTCCAGGAGAGAAACAAACTCACAACTAGGGTTGCCCCTTCCTCCTTCTCTTCCTTCACCAAACCTTAACCAAATTTGTTTTGCTGACCTCAGTGCTATGTCCAAACGGATGGGAGGAGGGACTGGGGACCTGTAAGGTCCAAGATCACAATAAGAGGGGAGGGAACATCCAGAACAAAGCACATCGATAATGATTCCTCTGCCCAACATATTTTTATACTGCTGAGAAAAACACTCTGGGGAACACCCTCCCTCTCCCCAACTGGAGGCCTAGGAAAGTCCCTCCCCAGAAAGCACCACGGTTCTTTCTCCAAGGCTACACCCCAACTCTCTAGAGCTCCTCAATAACCACTAAACATATACAAGGTACCATTGAGCCCCGTCTATGATTTCTTGGTGTTGGGGGGGGTTGCCTGTTCCGCCCTAGGGAGCTGATGGGAACAAGGCAGTGTGGCCCAGAGGAAGGGTCTGCCTGGAGATGCCAGGCTTTGCCTGATCCCACCTCTGCCACCAACTGGTGGCATGGTCCTGGGCAAACTGCTTGACTTCTCTTCATTTCCATCATCTATAATATAAAGGGTGAAAAGAAAGGACCTGTAATGTTCTTTTCAGTTCTAAGTTCTATAATGCTGCGATTCTGAGTAAGAAACAGGCATGAGCACACATGTGCCAGGAAGGTAGCAGGACTCTTCTGTGCTATGTTCTCACTTTAAAGCAAAATATTGCTTGAACCCCAAATGAGGGTTCAAGCAATATTTTGGATGGAAATATTTTGTGGAACCCCAAAGGAGGCCATCCACAGAGAACAGACCCTGGTGCCAGGGTTTTGCCCTCCACTCTATATGGCAAATTCTGGCCCTTGGGTCAAATATGTTCCAACATTTGTCCTTGGAAATAAAAATGGGAAGAAATCCATACGCGTTCATTCACCTGGTGTCTGTGGCTGCTTTCATGCTGTAACGACAGAGTGGAGGAATTGTTAACAGAGAATATAAGATTCGCAAAGTCTAAAAATTTACTCTCTGGCACTTTATAAATAGATTTGCCATGCTAGGGCCCGTCGGTGGGGTAGGAATAGGGATGGAAGGACTTTCCCAGTGGAGGTCAGCCTCGAGGAGATTCTAGGGGAGACAGACTGCCTATTCTCCACTGGGCTATAGATTAGGGTGCGGAAGGGGTCACTGGTACTTTTCCAGGAGAGACAAGTAAGGATCTTTGAATCCCTACGAACTCTGCTCACTGACCTGGCTGCCTGGAGATAGGCTGGCCCAAATCACCCACCCACCCACACACATACACACAGAACTGGGTGGAGGTGGGGCAGGAAGGTATTTTTGTCTTAGTGCATGACAGAGTGAGGGTCCTAATCCAACCTGACCAGGCTGTGCTCCTCCCTGCTGAGTTCCATGGTTAATCTGCTCCAGAAAACCTCTCCAATCCTCTGTGGAGCCTGAGCTGAGTTGGGGAGGAGGGAGCCTGGGGTCCAATTCACAGTGCTTAGCGGCACAGCCATTCCCTAGGAAGAGCAGGAAAAGTTGGTCACCGACAGACAAAACAGAATGGAGCCCTGTGAGCGTCACTTAGCTCTCTGATGTATGAACAGAGCCGAGGCGCTGCCAGGGAACTGGGGAGCAGGAAGCGGCTGGAGCCAGAGGGAGGAAACAGAGACATTAAGGAGAATCAGAATTGATGAAATAAAAACACATCGCCATTTAGCTTCCACTCTTTGTGCTCCCCCAAACTTTCCAGGCTGGGGCTGATCCGGTTTGGATCTCTAGGGGTGCTCCCATTGCTCCCCACTATTCTCCCCTTTGGAGCTGGTAATTTAGCTCCATCTGGCATCTGTCCTGGCAGACAGCATGGCAGGACGGCCCCTTGATCTTCACCCCAGGGTCTCGTGCATCCACCTGGCGGGATATGGGGGTCTTTAATCATCTTCTCTCCCTCAGCATGAAGTCTCATCAGGTTTTTTGGGGTGGTGGGGGACAAAAATCTCCCGATTAGTTTTTACACAGAGGCTGCCGGAGGCCATATGCCGTGTTCTTCAGCTCTGCCATTATGCATCTTGCTTGTAATTGCTTTAGAATGACACTCATCATGTTCTATTTTATCACCCAATGACAGATCCAACCAGGAGGAGGGAAACACACGCACTCACAGAGCAAGCCAGACTGCATAACGGTTAGGCAGAGTAATTGTTCTGAAATTCTAAGAGCTGGACTCTGTCCACTTGCTTAAATAGAGAAGGTGCTGCATTCTCGGCTCCTGCCTCTGCGTGTTAAGAGCGGACCGACCCAGCAGCCCGTGCTTCCAAATGCACTTTCCCACATTCACCAGCTCCCTCCAAGCTCCCCCATAAAACCCTCCCCCCCTTTCTTTGCTGTAATTACTCAAGGAGGAAGATTTCCTTCAGCGGTAAAAAAGCAACTATAAACAGAGAAGCAGACATCAGAGTTTTTCCTGGTGTTCAAAGATTCCTCCGCCTCAAGCATCCTGTGCCCTGGGACAAAAGCCCTTCTTTTCCGTCACCCTGGGCCCTCTGGTTACCTCCCTTGTCCCAGGAGCTCACCCACCCACCACTTCCCACCCCAATAGGCGAGGTCTCTCTTATTCCTAAAAGTTATGGGATTAGAAGCTTTATGGGGGCTTCTGTGAACTAAGCTGCAGACACTTAGGATCATTGATTCCTGCTTCCTAGGGACAGCAAGGGCAGGACATCTGTACCCTCTCCCTCCCCACTGCTGAGAGGGGCAGAGAATCCAAGAGACCAGCAGCGAGGCCAACAATGGAGGCATCTTTGGCACCAGTGCTGTCCCTGACAGGTGCTGTGTGACACACAGTGGGTAAGCAGTAGAGCACCAAGAGCGTCCCTTCCTCAGAGGCCCGAGGTACGAGAGAGACTTCCTGAATGGGCACAGCGCCCGAGCCACTTCTCCCTTTTCCATCTTGAACCACAGCTCTCCATGGCCCATGGTTAGGGCCTAACTCTTTCCCCGAGCTGGCTTCATAGCAGAACCCAAATGTCCAGGACCCCACCAGTTATTTAGGGCTTGAAATCTGGGCCCAGAGGAAATATCCCAGAGCCAAAGGTTCTGTGTTACAAAGGAGGAAGATCCTCAGAGGGTTTGATACAAGTCCCACTTAGCAAACCCGAGGACAGCTAACAGCCTTCAGTCACCCTGCAAATAGAGCCCACCTGGGGCTGTGGATGCTACCCGAGCTGAAGACCAGCCAGGGCCTTGCCTCCTTGCCTCCCTCCCCACAGCAAGACCTCAGGCTCCCAGGGTTCCCAAGAGCATGGTACCTCCCCTAGCCCCGACAGTGGCCAGGGACAGAACACTGAAAGATCCTTGGGGAAACTCAGGACAGAAGTGAGGTAAGGGGAGACATCCCGTGGTGACCTCGCAGGCAGAGTGAGGAGAGGCTTGATTGACATAAATTGCTTGTTCAACTCCCGGGGAGATACCTTCTCCTGAACCCCCTTTCTCCTATAAAGATGGGAATAAGCTGAAGTCCCCAGGGATGTAGAAGAGAACAGAACAGACTGTTTCCAGAGCGATTTTCACGGCACTCATTTTTCTATTTCTTAATGAGGAGCCCGAGGGGATCCTGGGGCCTTGGCAGTAGGAGAGGTTAGCGAGTGATTGGGGAACCCCATCCCATCAGCTTTCCATGATAAGGGAGCCCCCCTCTTCCATGGGGTGCTGCCCTGCCCACTCCACTCTCCCTATCAGGGCAGCAGGGAGGGGGCCTACCCAGGGCACCTTCCACCATGCTCTTGTCCTGGGAGGAAGCAGTTCAGCTCAGGGTGAAGCTCTCTCTGTCCAGGGACCTGGGCCACGACCTGGCCCAGTTTGCTCCTCTCTGGCTCAGCTGCCAGAGATTGGCGGCCAGGATTCTAGCTGGCCACAGAGGGCCTGTCCACCTGGGCTCATCACCAATGCAATGGGCATCCTCAGCTGTCCCTCAGAAAGCAAATGTCAGTGTCAGAAAGGCCACTGTGCTCTGAGCAGCCCCATCACTCTCATCAAGACTCACTGGCAACAAGACTCCCGGTCTTTGTTGCATGTGTCCAGTTCCCTACTCACTCATCCCAGATAAACTGTTTTCTTGTTCACTCCAGGCAGCTCCGGGCCAGGGAAGAGTGGAGGCTCACAAGATGCTTTGGATGGTCCTTTCTTTTGTCCTTGGGTGTCTGAAGGCCAGGATTGACTTCTGCTTCGAGCCGGGGGCACAGGCTGCTTTGCAAAGCCCGTAGCCTCCCTAGCAGCGGCCGGCATTTACCATGCTCCTTCCCTCTCGGCCCCTCTTCCCACCTACAGTCTGCAAGCCTTCTCTTCCCATCCCCTATCCTGAAGATGTGCGTCACGGAAGGGAAATGAGAGGGGACCCAGTGGGATGTTGACCTAGGGAAAAGGATGTTTTAACAGAGGCCAGAGGAAAGCATTTGAAGATCTCATGGCATAAAGAGAACATCTCCAGGAAATAAAGTCATCTGGGTTCCAGTCTGACCATGGCTGCTGCCCAGCTGATGCTGGGGCTATCATCTCAGCTTCCATCCACGTAAGAGAAGGGGCTCGACTAGATCCCATCAGGCCCACGTGAGTGATGCCCACAGAGCGGAGCCCTTGGGCGGCTCCAGTCCCATTTCTGTTCTCCCCACCGTTTCTGCCCTGCGTTTCCCTGGCCTGAGTTGCTGGCACACCATCTGGTACTACTGGGTGAGCCAAGAGTTATTTACCAGTGACAGCTCTGTTCATCTGGCCATTGCCACCCATGTACAAGGACAGAAGCGCTCATCCAAAGCCAGCGATGGCTAATATTGAGCCCTCACATGTGCTGGGCCCTGGTCTAGGCACTTAATAAACATCATTGTATCCAGTCCCCATGGCAACCCTCATTTGCCAGAAGAGGGAACTGAGCTTCACAGGTGGACTTCTGCTTGATGACGCTGTCAGCAAGTGGCAGAGCTGTGGGTGGCACCCAGGCCTGCCTGCCTTGCACAGTCCATGCTCTTACTAACCCATCTGCCAGTGGGGGGCTCCTGAGACAAGCCAGGCCTGGCCCAACAGGTGCAAGGGGTGTGGCTCAGGCTGCCATTAGAACCTCAGGACAGGACAAGCCCAGGGCTCTTTCTCCTTTGGCCTGGAGCAAGCTGCAACAGGCCTCTGAATGCAAGTGACTGCACTAGAGGACTGCACCACTCCCCTCTCTGCCTATTCACCGCTTTTCCCACCTCGACCAGAACAGCCATATCAGTCATCACATCCCACACTTGAGATCCCCTGCCTGGGCACCGGCTTTAGCACCTTGGGGGAAACAACTAGGACTTTTGACCAGGCTGAAGTCCACATGGACCCCTAGCCTGTTCCTTCCTCCCCTCTGTTTCTCACCACGAAATGCAGCCCACTGGGTTCCTGGTAAGGACCCCATGGTGGGTTACAAAAATGACCACCTGTTCTTCCCATCTTTGTACTCACACCTGATGTGATGTGATAGGATGCTCCTCCTTTCCAAAGGTGGAATCTTTCTCTACTCTTTGAATCTGGGCTTGGCCATTTGATTTCCTATGGCCCTTAAGACATCAGCAAAACTGGAAAAGAGCTTTATATGTTGGGACTTGACCTCTTGGGCAGCAGCTGGGAGCCCTGCAACTGCCACCATCTGAGGCATCTGGACTAGTCTGCAGGATGGTGAGAGACCTGAGCCCAGCCATCCATCCCTGCTGCCCTGGGCGTTCTCGAGCCAGCTGCCAGATATGTGAGCCAGGCCACCCCCAGCTGAGCCACAGATGACCAGGAGAACAGCTGACCAGCTAGCCAGACGAGGACAACTGCCCAGGCCACTCAAACCCACAGAATCATGTGACATAATAAATGTTTATGATGTAAGCCGCTGGATTTCCAGGGTGGTTTGTTGTGTAGTAAATGAATTCTAAACTCCACAAAGGAACTGATGAAGGTGCCAGAAAATAAGTCCTGCAGGAGAGAGTGGCAGTCTAATGCAGTGGTTTGGGGGCTTCTGGGGGCAGAATGTCCAAGTTTTAAACCCTTCTCAGCCACTGAGTAGTTGTGCGACCTTTGACAAGCTGCTTAATCCCCCTGTACTTCAGTTTGCTCATCTGTAAAGTGGAGATGATAGTCATGTCTACTTGGTGGGGTTGTTGTGAAAATGGGTCAATACACAGAGCACTTAGAACACAGCCTGATCTACCCTGTGAGGGTTTGCCAAAGTCCCAATAGTCGGAGGGTTCTTACACAAAGGAAGGGCGTCCATCAGATCTCTAGCTCCTGAGAGGGCTGACCTCAGGCAGCGAAATGACCCTATCATGAGGGACAAAAGTTTGACATCAGGAAAGACTTCCCGAATAGGGAGTATGGCTAGATGCAAAAAAAAAGGTTCTGGAATATCTTTTAGGCAGATGGCCTTCTGAGGCCAAGAGATGCACGGTCAGCAGCAAGGTTCTGCCATCACTGCACCAATGCACACACAGGGTATCCTATTTTAGGGGGGTGGGGATACTGGGGATTGAACTCAGGGGCACTTGACCCAAACCCCCAGCCCTATTTTGTATTTTAGTTAGAGACAGGGTCTCACTGAGTTGCTTAGCACCTCACCATTGCTGAGGCTGGCCTTGAACTTGCGATCCTCCTGCTTCAACCTCCTGAGCTGCTGGGAATACAGGCGTGTGCCACCACACCCAGCCAGTCTTCTCTTTAGAAAGACCTACCAAAGCAAAGCTTTCATGCCCTCAGAATCATCTTACTGCCTTCCTCGATGCAGCATCTCAGAGGGAATTTGTTCTCTGAAAAAAAGAGGAGCAAGAACTCATCCCTTGCCTCCACTCACCCGTTAGGGCCTCTGAATTAACTTCTGGCTATAACTTTACTGAAATTCAGCAGAAGGAGGGAACAGGTATACCTATATACCACTATGACTACCTGGGCGTCCAGCCAGGGGCAGGCAGTGCCAGGAGAGGGGCCAAGACTCCCTTTGAGTCACCAGCCTGAGTTCTGGGACCTGACCCTCTTCCCTGGGCCACCATTTTCACTGAGGATGGCTCAGCTGGAACCCTGAGTAGCAGGTGAATAGGGATGACTTCTGAGTCAGATGAAACCCAGGAGGCTAAAGCAGATATTCCTTGCCTGTGGGCCATGGTATGCAAGTGATAAAGCACCCCTGGTTTCAATCCCCAGAACCAAAAGTGGGCGGGGGTGGGGGTGGGGGGGAAGAATGGTTCCAGGCATAGAGACAGACATGGATCCTCTCAGTTCCCAAGGTGGCTGGGTGGGGTGTGAGCAGAACCTCTCATCAGCCTCAAGCAGCCTGGCCAGCCCCAGGTCAAAGAGCAAGGTTAAACACACAGCCAGGCGACCACACCGAAAAGCACGGTTCCAAAGCAAAACACTACCAAGCCTAAATGGGAAGGAGGCACAAACTCAGAGGGGTTCCACTTGGAGCAGAACAGAAGGTGATATTTTTAAAATTCTCACTGTTACTAGAAGGTACACACCAGAATACGATGGGGACGGGACTGACTCTGGATCTTGCAAAGTTGGGAAAAGAAGGGGTATCATCCTCCCCACTGAGGTGGGGCTAACCATCGCCAAGAAAGGAGCCCTGGGTGCCGAGGCCCCAGAGAGGGCTGCCTCCTTCACCTTTCTCCCCATCTCCTTTCACCGCTTCCGCACCTAATTATAAGTGTCACTCCAATTCATTTGATTTATTTTCTGTGCCTGGCAACCATACCTGGCAATCATTTGGGGACCTGAACACATGGTTAGCACGCCAGGAATGTTTGTTGAATGAATCAAGGCCATAGGCAACACTGAATTCAAGTTGGCATCCACAGTTGGAAGCCCTGCTGCCCTCTGCCCACCCACCCCAATATTTTTTGTGTGTGTAAACCAGACTACAGATCCAACGACTGCTGGATCTCCCTGGTTCAGGAACCAACCCCCAGCAACTCTCTTAGGATTCTTTACATTCAGAGTCAATTTATGGGGAGAAGCGGTAGGTGGGTGGATGAGGAGATCAGGATGATGCTTCTGGTGTAAGAGGGTCACCTCTCAGCCTACTAATCTTCCAAGAATAGAGGGACTCTGGTGGCAGAAAGGAAACAAGTACCTAGAGGTTTCCCGTTTCAATAATGGCCCAGGTTATCCTGAGAATTTTCCCCTCCATACCACTCTCAGCCAGCAGGCCTTCTCTCCCCCTAACCCGCTCCCCTCACCCATAATATTTATACACTCCTACTAGGTCTCTCTCTTGCGTGATTTCTCAGGATGAAACAGATCTGATGATCCCTGATCATCTGATCCAGATTCCTATTCCAGCTGGACTGGAACTCTCCCAGAGCTACATACCCTGCTACCCTGCCCCAAATTTGGGTATCTCCTCCCTTGCTTTATGCCACAAAATGCACAACCCTGGCGCCCAACTCACTGTCTAATGGTGCTTGGTTAAAGTTTTAGCTTTCGGTGTGTTTGACCATACACGAACAGGTGCTTCTCACTCTGTCCAAAGGGAACAGGCAGGACCATGATGAGGTGGCAGTGGGCCGGTGCACATTGCTGAACCCCTTCTGAGGCACTCTACTGCGAGCTGGGGCCCAGGACCAGAGCCCCTGACTTTGAGAGGCCAAGGGTGCGTGTGCAAGCAGGGGCTGTTTCATCCAGGCTTTATGATGGCAGGAGCTTTCCTAGGAGAGGACTCAACTCACCTGGCCCCATTACACCATACTTCCCCTTCACTGTCACCAACCTGCCACCTGCTCTCTGTCCTCCACCCCTCTGAATACTGGATAGAAAGCCAATGATACGTTCACAGCCCCAGAGAGTCCACACACTTACCCTTTCCCCAGTCCTCTGTGATCATTTAATGGTTGACTTCATTCAAATAATAGAAGATAATATACACCAAGCTGCCCACACGGATGCTAACAGCAATCTATAGATCCTCCTGCACTCCTGGGGAGCTCATCAGAAAATAATGGATGTGGAGAAAGGAAGGGCCATTTACAGACTATCAGGATAATAGTGGAAGGATGGGGTGGGGCAGGTAGGAGGTGGAGGTTATCAGGGAGGTGGGGTGGTAGGAGACAATGGAGGGGGTGGGGATGCCAATCATCCCCAGAATCCATCCACCTACAGGGTCCTTGGCTATCCATTCCAAAGGGGCTGATAAGAACCTTTGGTGGTGGCTCACCCAGGGAATCTCCATGGCCCAGGGGGATTGGATCTGGCAGGGCTGGATCCAGGTCATTCTAAGTCTGTGCTCGGACAGAGACTCTAGGGTCTTCTTGACACCAAATCCCCAAGAATTAAATTTTCTGACCATAATTATCCCTGCCTTCCAGAACTACTTCCTTACAGAACCTCTGGTTTTTCACAGCCCTTGGACTTTGGGAGCTTCAACAATGTAGATCTGAGTTCAATACAAAGAGGAGGTTTATGATCACTGACTTGTCTCCAGCAATGGAATGGACTGCATCAAAAAGGGTAAGGTCCCCATTTCTAGAACGTTCAGCAGACCTGTTGTTGAAGGGAGTCTAGCTCTGAAAGGCGATAGCAAACTAGACTCTTTCTAAATCTAAGACTCATGGGGCTTAAATGTCTGTCTGATCTCACCCTTTAAAAGCTTCTTGGTCCCAGGGTTAACATCTGATCTTTCCCTTCATATGGCCCAACAGAGGTGTCTAGGGAGCTAGAGTCACAATTCCCTGCTGTCTCTAGGCACAGCACTCCAGCCCTAGGTCACAGAGGGCAGTGACCTTGTTGACTATGTCATAGTGGCTCACCATCCATCAATCCCTCTGGGGGAGTCTCCAAAGAAGGACCTCCCAAGCTTCTCTGCCGATTTGCATTTTGATGGATGCTTTGGCCAAGGATCCTTTTAACTTCTGCCTCTTTGGAGAAGGAGAAATGAAAAGGGGAGGTTGCCGGTGCCCTGCCATTTAGAGGCTGGTTCTCCAGGCTG
This sequence comes from Urocitellus parryii, assembly GCF_045843805.1. NCBI lineage: Eukaryota > Metazoa > Chordata > Mammalia > Rodentia > Sciuridae > Urocitellus > Urocitellus parryii. The sequence goes on from NC_135541.1 coordinate 104,659,330, forward strand.
TGGATTATCCAGGCTACTGGGTTAATGACCCATTTTCCTTGGAAGAGGGAGAGACGTAAGGCGCATGTAACCGTGATAGGTGGTGATAACTCACTAGATGCAACCCATTTATCATTTGGAAGAGGATACTGAGGACCAGAGAGAAGAAGTGACCTGCCAGAGGTCACATAGCCTACCAAAGTAGGTTTTACATAGCCCTACTCCAGCCAAAGAATTCAGCCACCCCACATAAGCCAACTCAGGCATAAAACACTGAACTGGTTGCATGAACACATGTAGCAGGCTCTACTCTCCAGATGAGAAGCTGACCTTACATGGGAATATTCGGAACATCAAACACGGTGTGTGGGGGTGGGGAGGGGAGGGGCATAATAATCTCTCTAAGCCTTGACCAAACTGAGCATGCCAGTTGAGTTGCAGGAGAATGTTTTATTAATCAACACCACAATGCCCTTTGCTCATGTGATTTGAGATTCTGCTAGAGAGGGAGGACAGGGGAGGGAACCAGGTGCTAGGTTCAGAAGACAGGGACACAAGTCCTCAGGTGCAGAAATCTCGAGAGGTTTCTCCCGTCAGCTACTGAATGCAGAAGAGAAATGGGAGGAAAAAGGGGGAAAGAAAAACCCTAGGGTCACATATTGTTCTTCCTCCTGCCCGTGCAGAAATGGCATGAAAGAGGCAGACCGAGTCCCACGGCCACAGCGTCAGAAAAGCCAACGAAGGGGAGTGAGGGCCACAACTCAGGAGGGGGGATGGCACCTGATCACTGGGATCCCTCCAGGAGGCTGCAAGGCAGGGCTTTGACACCCCAGGGGTGACATTTTCCAGAAGGATCCTCCCCCTCCCCACCCATCTCCCAGAGCTGAGAGAGGTCACAATCACCAGGAGGGGCTATTGCTGACAAGCACAGGCCCCCACCAGGGCTGCTGCCCCTCATTCCGAGACTGTGGGGACTGGCTGTGTCCGGCTCCTGCTGGCTGAGCTGCGGTCCTTCTTGTGGGCAGGGAGGGGCCGGCTAAAAGGCTAAGTAGTGTCCAAAGGCAGCTTAGGGTTGGGCAGGGATGCCACCGATCTCTAGACTGGGACATTAGCAGCCAGGCCACCTGGGACCACAGCCTCTCCAGAGGACATGGCTGACGATTCTGAAAATGTTATTATAAAAGATAATTATACAGGGTATTTCCAGTTGTTCCTCTCCCATACATTTCTGGAGAGGGTGGAGGAACAGATTGTATTAGAATACACTGAAAGATCCCCTGTTCTTTTTAGTCTTCCCTCTTTTCCACCAGCGGATCCCCTGTTGTGAACTCCCTGCCTGCCTTGTGTATCCATGTCACTGTGGGCCCAGCGAAGCCTCACACCCACACTTGGGTGCCCACTGGTCTCGTCTCCCTTGACTCTGACCTTTCCTTTGTCGCATTCTGCGTCTGCCACTCATCCTCGTTACCTTTGCCCACTGACCCTGAGAGTCCTTGGTCCCTGCATCTTAGGGAGTCAGGGGGTGCTTATGTCTCCTCCACCCAGGACAGAGGCTGTGGAAAGAGATTTGTCACCTTCCAGGAAATGCAATTTCAGGCTCCTCAATGTCCTCGGAGGGGAATGTGGCCGGTGAGTGACAGTGCCAGCGGTCTCCAGGCACCACTGATGGCCTCTGAGCCGGCCTCAGTGTTCACAGCTACCAAAGATGGGCAATATCTCACTCCTATGGTTATTGGGAGAATTAAATGCATATAAATAATTCATATTCAGCACACACCTGGAACATTGCTAAAGCCCAATAACGTGAGTTATTATTGTTGTTAAGGAGAATGATAGGCCCTCAAGGTCAGGGTGAACCCACTTCCACCCATTCAGTCTTCAGTGGGGCTGGCAGACCTATGTTTCTCATCCTCTGGGTAACAACCCTGAAGAGACTAAACACAGTGATTAAGCCATCACTTCCGTCCTAGAGACGGCCACTCTCTGACACCTCGCCCACCACGGAGGACCACGCTTTATTCCTCGGGCTGTGTCCCCACGGCTCTCCCTGCAGGTCAGGCCAATGGCTTCACTCTCTCCCCTTTACCAGCTTCAGTCCCTTTTTCAGAGCCTCTCCTTCAACCTTTCATTCTGGTTTTATACATTGATTTGTTTATTGTCTGCGGTTCCTGAGAATTTGAGTTGACATTCACAGATTCTTCCACAGATCCCATCACTGCTGAGAGCCACAGCCGAGTCTGTATGGCCCCTGGCATTTTGCCAACAGTATTGATTGACAGGCAAGGCGTTAATATCCGCCTCTGCCGCTACTTTTGAGTTCTAGCGCTAATTTTGAGTTCTCGCGCTATTTTTAGTTCTCACGGGGATTCCCCGGGAGTTCCCATTGGTTGGCGAAGTGCAGGAGGAGGGTTTTCCCGGAGAGATATTTCCGGCTGGGGGTTCCTGGAGGAGCCTCGTGGCTTTTCGGGAGGATTCCCCAGGAGCGTGTGTGAGGTTTTTTCTTGCAGTAGAAAAAATAAAATTTGTTCCTGCTTTAGTGGCTCGTGATTTGTGCCCAGCCAGACTGCGGCATTTGGCGGCCCGGACGGGGAACGTCTGAAGCTTCGGGGTAAGTGAAATTGCTTACCCCTAAGGGAAGGCAAGAGAATGGGTGACCATTTTAAAAAACAATATGTTCTTGCTTTGATTTGTTTTGGTTTTGTTTCAAGCTGCCTATCCCTAGAATTTTCTCAGGCAGACTGGGAAAAATGGTTGGCTCAAGGTTTGAAGTTGTTTTCCCCTGAGGAAGAGATAGAAATAGACCACAAATGCACATGTCCAGAAAATAGGAAAATTGATACAACGATTTTTTGTTCCATTTTTGTTTCATTCTGTTTCGGTCTTGTTTTGTGTTATCTTTTTGGGTTGCGTTATCTTTGTAACAGATTAGAAATTAGTAAAAAACAAACTGAAAGAGTGTTAAATAAATTGTTAGAGGTTCAAACCATGGAGAAAGACAATTTAGATCAAGCAAAAGAGAAGGTCTCTCAAGCTAGTCAGACAGAGGAAGAAAATTTAAAGGAAGAAAGCTTAGAGGAGAAACAGCTATCAGGGGGGAAGCAACAACAGGAGGCTGCTACTAACACCGATCTATCACCAGAGGGCGTAATTCAGCCAACAGCTCCACCTATGGAGATAGCTGAGTGGCCCTCAACCCCCTCAACCCCCGTAGTTGATAGATGGGATCCTGAGACAGGACCTCAAAGATTAGCATGCCCTGTACTTGAGCAGGCAGGAGGGCAGCGAATTCACCGTGAGTTAGAGTTCAAAACAGTGAAGCAATTAAAGGAGGCTGTAACAACCTATGGTCCTCATGCACCCTTCACTGTAAGCATGGTCGAATCCATTACTAACTTGGACATGACTCCAGCAGATTGGGCTAGCATGTGTAGATCTGTGCTAAATGGAGGACAATATTTGTTATGGAAGGTTGCCAATGAGGAATTTTGCAGGGAGACAGCTAGACGAAATGCAGCAGCCGGTTACCCTCAAAGAAGTCTAGAGATGTTGCTAGGAAAAGGACCTTATGAGGGTCAGCGGCAACAAATTCAATATGATCCTGCTGTATATGCACAGATTGCTGCAGACGCAGTTAGGGCATGGAAGACTTTACAAGGACAGGGAGATTTACAAGGTCAGCTATCTAAGGTAATACAGAGACCTAATGAACCTTACGCTGACTTTGTAGATAGGCTTATTCAAACAGCCACCAAAATTTTTGGTGACACAGAACAAGCAATGCCATTTATAAAACAACTGGCTTATGACCAAGCAAATCGTTGCTGCAGAGAGGTCATTAGACCATGGAGACATGAAGATTTAAACACATATATTAAATTATGTAGAGACATTAATGAACAAGGACAAGTCTTGGCAGCAGTACAACAGGCTTTAGATGCCAGGCCAAAAACATGCTACAATTGTGAACAAACAGGACATTTTAAAAGGAGTTGCCCCATAGGAGGAAGGTATAACAAAGTTAGGTATCAAAGGAATAGAACACCAGATATTTGCCCACGATGCCATAGAGGGAGACACTGGGCTAATGAATGCCGTTCTCAAACCACCATAGAGGGTACTCCATTATCAAAAAATGGACAAGGACCAGGTGGTTACCCACGATATCGTGGAGAAAGGCATCAGGCTCCATTGCCAAAAAACGGACAGGGGGGCCCAATGCTCCGGGGCCCACGACCACAAATGTACGGGGCACTGGAGGAACCCAGAAAAACCATGGAGGAACCCAGCAACCCCATCAGGGTAGTACCCAGGACACATTATCCATCCGATCTCTCATCAGACGAACCAGAGGGAGCGCAGGGTTGGACATCTGCGCCTCCGCCAGAGCAGTACTAACTCCAGAGATGGGAGTTCAAATCATTCCCACAGGAGTAAAAGGACCTCTTCCCAAAGGAACAGTAGGCTTATTGTTAGGACGTAGTTCTTCTACGCTAAAAGGACTTATGATAAGTCCCGGGGTAATTGATCCCGATTATGAAGGTGAAATAAAAATTATAGCTAGTTCTCCAAAGGGTATATCAGTAATTTCACCAGGAGATAGAATAGCACAGTTATTAATAATATCCAGCCTACATGATAAATTTTCCAGTACTACTATGGAAAGAGGTTCCAGGGGATTAGGCTCCACAGGTGTAGATTGGGCTATGCTGTCTTTGAATTTAGATTCTCGCCCAATGCTAAAACTAAATATTCAAGGACATGAATTTAATGGGCTACTGGATACAGGTGCAGACCTTAGCATCATATCTCGTCAAGAATGGCCAAAACATTGGCCATTACAACAAGCCACTCAAACGCTTCGAGGCCTAGGAGTGGCAACTAATCCCCATAGAAGTGCAATGGTCTTAGATTGGAAGGATCCTGAAGGATGTGAAGGAACTATACAGCCATATGTATTGGATCATCTTCCCGTAAATTTATGGGGACGAGATGTCTTAGATCAATTAGGTTTGACATTAACAAATAATATCAATCAAAATGCACCCACTATTATGGCTAGACAAGGTTTTAGGAAAGGAAAAAGATTAGAAAAACAAGAACAAGGTATAGCGGCACCAATACAAATAGATCAAAGAATAAATAGACATGGACTGGGTTTTCAGAAGGGGTCACTGAGGCAATAAAAATCACTTGGAAATCAGATAGACCAGTATGGGTTTCTCAGTGGCCCCTGACTAAAGAAAAGATACAAGCAGCCCATGACCTGGTCAAACAACAATTAGCGGAGGGACATATACAACCTTCTGTATCTCCCTATAATACTCCCATTTTTGTCATTAAAAAGAAATCTGGTAAATGGAGATTATTACAAGATTTAAGAGCCATTAATAATGAGATGGTTATTATGGGACCTGCTCAATCAGGGATTCCTCAATTGTCTGCTTTACCAAAAACCTGGTATGTTTTAGCTATAGATATTAAAGATTGTTTCTTTTCAATTCCAATTCATCCTGAGGATAGTCCACATTTTGCATTTACTATCCCTGCACTGAATCATGAAGGTCCTGATCAGAGATATGAATGGAAAGTGCTCCCTCAAGGGATGGCTAACAGCCCAACTATGTGTCAAATTTATGTTAATAAAGCAATCCAGCCACTTAGAAATCAAAATCCTGAACTACAAATATTTCACTATATGGATGATGTATTGTTAGCACACAAAGATAAAAACACATTGTTGGAATGTTATGCCACACTTACAAATTTGTTAAAAAATTATAATCTAGAGATAGCAATAGATAAAGTACAATTAAATTTTCCAATTAATTATTTAGGAGTTCTATTATCCTCAACCATGGTCCGTCCACCTAAAATTCAAATACGAGTAGATCAACTCAAATCGCTTAATGACTTTCAAAAGTTGTTGGGAGATATAAATTGGATAAGGCCTTATCTAGGCATACCAACAGGAGAGTTGGGACCTTTATTTGATATCCTAAAAGGTCCATCAGATCCAAATTCACCCCGCATATTAACTCCTGAAGCAAGAAAGGCATTAAAAATTATTGAAACATATATGGAAAATATGCATTTGGACAGAATTGATATAAGTTTGCCTTTATTATTCATTGTAATACCAACAAAAAATATTCCTACAGGAGTATTTTGGCAAGAAGGTCCATTATTGTGGATACATTTATCTTACTCTCCTAACACTATTCTTACTAGGTATCCTGAGGCTGTAGGACAATTAATACTGAAAGGAATAAAAGCAGCAAAGGGAGTGTTTGGAATTTCTCCCAATAAAATTATTACTCCATATACTATGGAGCAAATTGATGAGTTAGCTAATGAGTTAAATACATGGGCAATAATCATGTGTAAATCAAATGTTTCATTTGATAATCATTTACCATCTAATCCTTTGTTGTCTTTTTGGTCTAAGCATCCTGTAGTTTTTCCTAAAATGACAAGAAAAACACCTATCGTGAATGCTCCAAATATATTCACTGATGGGTCTAATAATGGTACAGCAGCAGTAGTTACCCCTGATCAAACTTTTACATTTTTAGTTCCCAAACAATCAGCTCAAAAGGTAGAGCTCAATGCAGTTTTACAAGCTTTTGTGATGTTTAAAGATTCTGTATTTAATTTATTTTCTGATAGTCAGTATATAGTTAATGCTATAATATCCCTTGAAGATGCTGGTAGGATTTCCCCTTCCTCTACTGTTTTCTCTTTGTTTTCCACTATACAAAGTCTAATCTGGGATAGAAAAGATCCATTCTTTATAGGACATATCAGGGCACATACAGGATTGCCTGGAGCCCTTAGTTTGGGCAATGATTTAGCAGATAAAACTACACATGATATACATATTTTTTCTACTGTAGAAGAAGCTACAAATTTTCATAAAAGGTTTCACGTTAATGCTAATACTTTACAAAAGCGTTTTAAAATAACTAAGGAACAAGCCAGGCATATAATAAAACAATGTCAAAATTGTGTGACCTTTTTACCACAAGTTAATCTTGGAGTCAATCCTAGAGGACTGATACCTAACCATATTTGGCAGATGGACGTCACACACTTGCCAGAATTTGGAAAATTAAAATATTTACATGTTACAGTTGATACTTCTTCCGGATTTTTGATGGGCTCCCTTCATGCCGGAGAAAAAACTAAAGATGTTATAGCTCATTGCTTACAAAATTTTGCCACTGTGGGTGTTCCTAAACAGTTAAAAACTGATAATGGTCCTGGTTACACTTCTAACTCTTTTAAACAATTTTGCTCATCTTTTGGTATTACTCATATAACAGGAATCCCATACAATCCACAGGGGCAAGGCATAGTTGAAAGAGCTCATCAAACTATTAAAACGTACTTATTAAAGCAAAAAGAGGGATTTGGAAAGGGGTATATATCCCCCAAAGATAAACTTAAAATAACCCTTTTTACTCTAAACTTTCTAAATTTGGATTCATCAGGACTTAGTGCTGCGGAAAGACATATGTATCCGAAAAATGTACATAAGCCTAAGGTACTTTGGAAAGATATTCTAACAGGACAATGGAAAGGTCCCGACCCAGTTATTGTCTGGAGTCGGGGTTCCGTTTGTGTGTTCCCACAGGGAGAACAGCAGCCGATTTGGATTCCAGAGAGGTTAACCAAAACAATTTCTACAGAAAAAGAAGATGATTTGACTGAAATCCATAACAGCTGATATCCAGAGCTCCAGCTTGGCTATTCTTACATCTGCGACAGTGATTAACCACGGTGCCTTTTTTCAATATCTATTTTATTATTGCATTTTTCCCACATCATAAAGTTCTATTTTATTTTTTGAGCTCATACAAACCTAGGTTAATGTTTTTCTGATCAGTTTTGTTTTTTGACTGTGTTTTATTTTTTGACTGTGGAGTTTTTAAACATTGCAATGGAGATTTCACCTAGGTAAAGCTACAAGGCCTTTATTATTGTCTTATATGTTGTATGTTATGTGCGCACACTTCTGTTTTGTGTTGTATGTCTGTATGTGTGTATGTCCATATATCTTATATGAGGAGCGCTCATGAATAAATGGATCCGAATTTTTTTTTTATTCACGTGATTTTAATGGTTTAATTTAGATTGGGTAAACAGCTGTTGAAAATTGTTTTAATATGTGAACAAATAAGGAGGTTAACAGATCTGTTTGTTTGCTTTCACCTTTCCTTCTCATTATATTTAATAATTCTGTTCAGGATAATGTAAATTGTTCAAAAAATTATTTTCTTAATGCCTGTTGGAATGTTACATAATTTTTTTCCTAGCATCATTGCCAGAATTCCTATCTTCATCCCAGTGCCGGTGAAGACAAAGATAAAACCAAACTACAGCTTCTTCGGTAGCTATCAACAAACTGTATAAACTGATGCATCAGTGAATAATAACTCAACAAGTAATGCTCAATCAAGGAGTAGATTTACTTTGGGAAGAAATGGACATATTGACAGATTCCTCTACTTTGAACTGCTTGCAGAACTTGCCTGGACTATGTATCACTTGTATGCATTGTGAACTATCTGTTGGTGCAGCGAATTGTGGTAATGCTGACATCTTTGCTGATGGTGTCACCGGTGGTACAATTTTTCAAAGGAGCCCTCAATTGGCTTGGTGTCATGGCATTTTTCATCCTCCTCCCTTCTACTAGTGATGGTCTAAAATTTGGGGGCCAACAGAGGTGAGGCAAAGAACCTCACCCCCCCCACTGGTGCAAAGGCCTATCCACAAGTATGGCTGTATGCTGGACCGGTAGTCAGTGACGGGTATGATCCGATTGCAGTGGTACCAACCTAAGACAGGAGGCTGACGCCTAGAGGTCAGTTCATCCGATGACGGGTAAGGACCATATGTTGAATTGGACTACCTAACAGGCACGGTCCCTAAGCCACATTACTTGTTGTTTATTTAAACAGAAGGGGGGAGATGCTGAGAGCCACAGCCGAGTCTGTATGGCCCCTGGCATTTTGCCAACAGTATTGATTGACAGGCAAGGCGTTAATATCCGCCTCTGCCGCTACTTTTGAGTTCTAGCGCTAATTTTGAGTTCTCGCGCTATTTTTAGTTCTCACGGGGATTCCCCGGGAGTTCCCATTGGTTGGCGAAGTGCAGGAGGAGGGTTTTCCCGGAGAGATATTTCCGGCTGGGGGTTCCTGGAGGAGCCTCGTGGCTTTTCGGGAGGATTCCCCAGGAGCGTGTGTGAGGTTTTTTCTTGCAGTAGAAAAAATAAAATTTGTTCCTGCTTTAGTGGCTCGTGATTTGTGCCCAGCCAGACTGCGGCACATCACGATGTCCTGTGCACGGTATTTTTGAATGAATGGTCCAATGTGTGAAGGTATTCCATTTCTCCACCATGATCTTTCAAGGACCAACTGAATTGCCACCTCCTTCAAGAAGTCTCCCTGATTCCTGCCGCCCCTCCCTTCTCCTCATACCTTCCTATCTTTTGCTCCTGCTTCTTAGCTTACTGAGCCCAGGAACACAGCTCTGTGAACACAGCCGTCTCCATGACTGAACTGGGTTTCCCTACGAGGTCAGTGAATTTGAACACCCACCTCACCGGGTTTGGTCCCCATCTTCCTTGTCTCTTTGTGACCCCTCATATCAACTAGGCCTAGTTCACGGTGACACATGCTTATTGAGCCACAGTAGCTCACCCGGAGCTCAAGACAGGAGTGTCCCTAGAGGCGCAGGTCAGAGGATGTGCTGAGTGATGTCAGGGGTGCAAATGACATTTTTCTCCAAGGAGAAGAAGGAAACAAGCCGGAGTAGCAGTGTCTCAAGTCCCTGGAAGGTCTGCCCAAGGGTTTCTCACTTTAAGGATCAGGACAGTGCTACGCACAAAGGCTGGACCACTCCCAATCACCCTCAGCCAGGCAGAGACAGTTCTTTGGTCTGTGACCATTCAGACCCTCACCACCCATCTATGTGACAATGTAAAGGTCCCTTTATTAATTTTATTAATTTTTTTTTCCAGCAAAGCCCATAAATTTTGCTTTCCTGTGTGGATGCTGTTTATTTAATTATCATTGTAGGAGTCTAAAAATAAGCATTGTTTTACTCAGAAAACCAATCTTCCCTCTCAGCTCCAACAAAAGCACAGTATGAAAGGGAACTTCCACAGGCCGAGAAGAGAGAACAAATGGAAGCTTCTCTGGCAAAGCAGTTGGTTTGCAGGTGGTACCGGCATTCCTAACAGGAATGGGGGTAGGGCATGGGGCAGGAAAGGCTCCCCAAGGCCCTCTCCTCTGCCTGCTTTAATTTTTCCTGGGGCAGTCTCATCCATTTTTTTTTTTTTTCTGCTTTAGCTGATGATTTTGGAAGCTGCCTCCCTGCTGAGTCTCAGAACCACCTCTCCACCTGTCTGCTGGCCCCCTGGAGGACTCCCACCATTAACTGAAAACACTGTAGGTCCAAAGCCAGGTTCATGGTCTCTTACCTCCTCTTTTGACCTCCTGCCAACTGTTCCTTCTCTAATGTCCGCTAAGGCCACACCTCTCGTCATCCACACTCCTGTGTTCCTTTCGACTTCTCCTCCTCCTGGTCTTTCCATTCTAGTCTTTTTTTTTCTGCTCTGATACTGTGCCTGCACCAGGTCAGGCTTTCTTTACCTCTTTCTTCATACCTGGCTCAGTCTTCTGGCTGACTGTCCTGGGTCCGGGGAATCCCTTCTGACATTTACCCAGAAGACACCTGCCAAATACATCTTCCTGTCCGTACGTCACTGGAGCCCCCAGAGTGGCTCCCTAGTGCCTACTGGCTGAATTCCTTAACCTCATGTTTCAGGTCCTCTGCATCTCTAGCAAACCTGTTGTTCCTGCTTATTTCAAGCCACTTCCCTCTTTGTACACCTGAAATGCTAGCAAACCAGCATATTGGTGAAGCGTCCAAAACATCATGCCCTTTTGCAATTTACTTGGATTTCCATTCCCGTATATTTAAATCCTGCTCGTGATTGTTGGTCTAGCTGAAATGTCACCTTTCCCACAAAGCCAATCATTCCTTCATCAGCCAATATTTATTAAGCATTTATTCTGTTACAAACACTCCTGATCATTTCGGCACACAGACACTCTTGTGAACATACTCAGATCCCCCATTATGCTGTAAATTTCTTAGAGCTGATCTTTTATTTATTTTTATATCTTCAACGCTGCCTAATAATGTGCCTTGCAAATACTGGGTGTTCAATAATATTTGTTGAATCAAGATTCATGCTGTCTGTGGTCTTAATGTTGTTTAGTTTAATTCTCCTAGGGTTTTTTTTTCTGCTTAAGTATGCATGTCCAGAAAGAAGTAAAAATAAACTAATGATACTTCTCAGCAGCTCTAAGCCTGTAATTACGGTTAACTCTCAGTTATCCATGCCATTGGAAAAAAAAGAGCATCCAAAAGAATTCTACACGAGAAGCAAAGAAACATTATTTCTATCAGTCTTTGACATGTATTGCATAATTTTTAAGCATCTGATTTGTCATTTTAATTCTGTTTGGCTGATCAGTTGATATTTGCTTTTACAGTCCCTCAATAACTGGCG